>NW_020799092.1:58074234-58078412 GCF_003259725.1 Athene cunicularia
CCTGCCTGCCTTCCTTCCTTCCTTCCTTCCTTCCTTCCTTCCTTCCTTCCTTCCTTCCTTCCTTCCTTCCTTCCTTCCTTCCTTCCTTCCTTCCTTCCTTCCTTCCTTCCTTCCTTCCTTCCTTCCTTCCTTCCTTCCTTCCTTCCTTCCTTCCTTCCTTCCTTCCTTCCTTCCTTCCTTCCTTCCTTCCTTCCTTCCTTCCTTCCTTCCTTCCTTCCTTCCTTCCTTCCTTCCTTCCTTCCTTCCTTCCTTCCTTCCTTCCTTCCTTCCTTCCTTCCTTCCTTCCTTCCTTCCTTCCTTCCTTCCTTCCTTCCTTCCTTCCTTCCTTCCTTCCTTCCTTCCTTCCTTCCTTCCTTCCTTCCTTCCTTCCTTCCTTCCTTCCTTCCTTCCTTCCTTCCTTCCTTCCTTCCTTCCTTCCTTCCTTCCTTCCTTCCTTCCTTCCTTCCTTCCTTCCTTCCTTCCTTCCTTCCTTCCTTCCTTCCTTCCTTCCTTCCTTCCTTCCTTCCTTCCTTCCTTCCTTCCTTCCTTCCTTCCTTCCTTCCTTCCTTCCTTCCTTCCTTCCTTCCTTCCTTCCTTCCTTCCTTCCTTCCTTCCTTCCTTCCTTCCTTCCTTCCTTCCTTCCTTCCTTCCTTCCTTCCTTCCTTCCTTCCTTCCTTCCTTCCTTCCTTCCTTCCTTCCTTCCTTCCTTCCTTCCTTCCTTCCTTCCTTCCTTCCTTCCTTCCTTCCTTCCTTCCTTCCTTCCTTCCTTCCTTCCTTCCTTCCTTCCTTCCTTCCTTCCTTCCTTCCTTCCTTCCTTCCTTCCTTCCTTCCTTCCTTCCTTCCTTCCTTCCTTCCTTCCTTCCTTCCTTCCTTCCTTCCTTCCTTCCTTCCTTCCTTCCTTCCTTCCTTCCTTCCTTCCTTCCTTCCTTCCTTCCTTCCTTCCTTCCTTCCTTCCTTCCTTCCTTCCTTCCTTCCTTCCTTTTCCTGTTCAAGCATCATTAATTTGCAGTGATTTGATAAATCCTATTTTGATAAATTCCTGTTAGTAACTTTTTAATTATTGTTGTGTAAGTACTAAATTTTACAACTGCAATTACCTGTATTCAAATTTCAAACTTTACCTGAACTGTAGTCAACCTAAATCAATGAAAAGATATCCCTTAACTTAAAACTGAACTTTGAATCCATCCTACCTTGTAGTTACAACCAATTTATGACACATCAACAATGGCGTATATTTCTAAACAAAATTTAAATGTGTGGATTTTAGCCCTGATGGATTGGGTAGCAAAAATAGTCAATTCCTTCTAATTTCAGTGTGTAGAAATTATTAAATGGTAGGAAAAAGTCATAGCAAAAAATGGAATTTTTGGCAATTAGGTGTGGAATCACCCTATAATACCCAATGTCAATTAGCTGTGCCTATGCAGACCCCTCATTATTTTACATTATAAGAGAAATTACAAGCATATTATCTTGAGTCTACAAAGTTAATAATCAGTGAAAATTAATGTTGACATTTAATTGTCCTGAAGCTTCATATTTAATGCCTCACTAAGATGAATGGCTTGGTTTACAATTTCCAGAGTTATTCTTTCAGTCTAAGGTAATACCAGATCCAAATTAATGCATTCAAGTATAGTTTTTTCTGCACAACCAAGAATGATGTAGACTTTTACAAAATTGATGGCAATGTGAAAATATAATTTCATAGAGCCTATCAATATATATATATATCCAACAAAGCTTCTCCCTGGATGTGATACTCTTTCACTAATATCTCGGATGACAGAAGGGAGAGAGGGCATTTGCAAATTCATGGAGGACACCATGCTGGAAGTTGCAGGAATATTGGGTGACATAATCAGAATTCAAAATTAGTTTGGTGAATTGGAGAAAGGTTCTGAAATCAATCAAACAGAATTTGTCAATACAATGGTAACAGTAAGCACAAAATACTCCAGCTGGGAAAGAAAATCAAGCATACAGATGCAAAATGGGGCCTATCTGGTTAGGTGGATATATAGAAAATTAGTTATAACTGCATCTGAATTAACAATATGCTGTTGTTGCAAAAAAAAGGCAATCCCATTTTGAAGTGAATTAACAGGAATTATGTATAAGGCATGGGAGGCAATTATTCTGCTCTACTTGCCACTAGGAAGGTCTCAGCTGTACTTCTGCATTCCTCCTTGAGCCACACACTTGCAGAAAAGAGTGACAAATTGAAAGAAGGTCCAGAGAAGAAGCAAAAAGAATGATAGGCATCTAAGAAAACACAAACTCATGGAAAAAAATCAAGAAAGTAAGTTAGTATAGAAGTTATGATAATAGTCTTCAAATATTTAAAAGTTGTTATAAAGTAATCAGTTGCTCTCCATTCCACTGAAGTGATGAGGAAGAATCAGTTTAATTTGTAGACAAGAAGGTCTAGGTGCAATACTAGAAAAAACTATGAGAATAGCTAAACTCAGGTTACTTAGGAAGGCTGTGGAATCCCTCTCATTGAAGCTCTTTCAAAAAAATGGGGAAGACAAAGCATTAGTGAGGGATAGTCTAGTTATACTTGATCCTGTAATGAGAGAAAGGACCCAGATGACCTTTCAGTTTTACACATCTGTGATGCTTTGAGGCAACTTAAGATCCTGTTGTATCATCATCTTTCAAACAGCCCCTAGTGTATATGTTGTTGCATAGACAAAGAGAATACTATCAACCATTCCTGAGGTTACCAAGATTTTCAGTCCTTTACTACTTTGCTAGTAATCAACTATTTATCTAAGAAAATTATTTTCTATGCTAGGTCATTTCCCCATTTTCAACTGTTTGAGGCTGTGGGATAGCGCGGTAGAGATGGACTTGACAACTTTTTTGCAGCAGAATAGCCATCTTTATTGTTCCTCCATCTCTTATATACTTTATTCTTTTATCCATACGTCATTCTTTATTGGTTACATGGCTGTTTGTCTACTACATTATTGGCTACTTTTCTTAAAATCCCCCACTGTTCGGGTATCTGACAAACACAGCATTTTTCTTCTTTCTTCTTATCTCCAGTTCCTTTCTCAGGCTGACACAGCACTCCTCCAGGACTTTTCCAGCTGCTCAGGGGTACACAACAAGCTGGTCAAGGTCAAACTGTTCTCTCTCTGTCAGGCATTCGGCAGGACCACTGCCTCCCCCAACAGTGGGAGGAAGGACTGCAAGGGACTATTCCAGACAAAAATGTGCTTTTTGTAAGGAGACCCAGAAAAATGTGTAACTTCTGTCTTTTTCTCTGAAAGCCCTAGTATGTCCTCATTCTGGATCTGGAACCTTGAAGAAAGAGGTAGCTTTTATCAACTCACTTTCTGTCTAGGGAAAGTTTCTTGGGCAAGGTCTTAACATCATGCACTGACATAAAATATATGTTAATTTAATGTTATTTGGGTGATTTAGACTACTGTAATTATTTTTAGTCGAAATGCAGTAGGGCCCAATGGGGCAGAAACTTCTGTGTGAGGGCAGTAATTTCTTAAGCATCTCAGACTTGTTTCTAGGTCTTGTCTCATTTGCACCTACAATTCAAATTTGATGTGGAAGATTTCTTGTAACTCTTAAGTTCATAACTTTTTGTGGGTTTTATTAATCATCCCTCCACAGTTTTTGGCTATGATTTTGAAACCCAAACTCATTTGGTTTGCATGGACATTATAATAGTGTTTTGTTTTCCTTTGGACTTTTATGCAGACAATTTGAGATTAAACTGATTTAATTGTCTGTTTCTTGGACTACTGCAATCCTGCAATCATGAATGCTCATTGCTTCTGGCTAAGGGAAAAGCTCTTTATGGTAGAGCACTGAGGGCTGACAGCGCTTTCTTTTTCATACTGCTGAGCACCTCTGACCAGCTGGACAGTCAGCAGCTGGAACTTGCTAAATTTACTGTTGGAGCAGTCTGAAGGTTGGATATTCTGCATTTGTACTGCTTTTAGCCTCCTCCATATTTGTGGGCACAGTGTGGACTAGCAGAGCCTATTGTTTCATTCAGCCTTCTGCAGTCCTGCCATAGCAGTTCAGCTGCACAGTGTCACCTGTTCACCCAACTAATGGCTTCTAGTAGATCCTCTGTATTTGTCCTAGTGATAATCTGAGAAATCAACTTTGCCAGCATGCTATCTCAGAATACCTCCACAGCTTCCTTCAATCAGCACAGTGTA
>NW_020799092.1:58078462-58199676 GCF_003259725.1 Athene cunicularia
GGAGAGACCAGATTTCAGGCTGTTCCCTTGCCCTCCTTCCCCTCCACTAAATGTTATAACAACAGGGTGAAAGTCAGGCTTCTTTTTGCCTTGATACATGAGATCTCTTGCTGTCCAGAGGCCACAGCACATAGCCTTTTTTGAAATTGCCATTAAAAGAAAATCAGTTGAACTGGACAGATTGAACTGCCCTTTAAAAGGTGCCTGTCTTCAATATAGCCAGTGAAGAGAGAGGCACTGAATTTATGCACAGTGGATCTCCCCCTGCAAGTCCTTTTGCCTTCATCTGTGTAGAGTATTTCACTAGTTGCATTAAATGCATTGCAGTAAGCCTGTGCGCTGCCACAGAGAGATGGCCAGAAACTTCAGTGCCTTTTCCTTCTCAGTTTCCTCTTTTTGTTTGAGTGAAAATATAGCATATGGATGCTCAGGAGAAAAAAATCCTTTAAAAATAGGCAATATGATTTTCAAGCCTCAAAGGCTGACAAATGTGATCCCTCAACCAAGTAATCTGATTTTCTTGAAAATGACTGACCAGGTTTCAAGTTGGCAGAAAACATCTTTTAAACTCTATGCAGGGCAGTAAACCTACAGTTAAAAAGCCAAAATCTTAAGTACAAATGCAGCTTATGAAATGTTGAAATAGCTAAATGTTTCTTAAAGGTTATTTATATACCCACTTATCCACTTCTTATTTTTAATCCTCTGCTTCAATGAAGGTTGTTTTTACATTCCACATCTCATGTAGGAGGCTGTGCAAGAAGTTATTAATAAAATATTAATGCTGTCATCCCACAGGACATACTGTTTATACCATCACAGATACAGATTACCTCTCAGATCAATGGAGCAATTTTTTAAAAACCTCTTTCTAAAGCAGCAGTTGGAGTATGATTACAGTTGTCCACCGTAGTTATATCATGCAGCAAATTAGGAAATATATGTCAGGACCCATTATTCTAATGGCGGTCTTGTAAGATTTTTGAACAGTGTAAGTAGATGCCAGACTTGCAAACTGATGACCCTCTTGGAAACAATATCCCAAGTTGAGAGGAGAGAACAAAAATACTGTTGAGTTGTGCATGACTGACAAGTTAATGCTTCACAGGAACCCATAACACTAATCGCACTTCTTGAATACAAGTTCTTCCTTTCTTTAGCTCCATCATAAGGTATCTCTTAAGCACTCATTAGACCAACACAGATGAAATTGGTATATTTGTTTTCAGTGTCAGCTAGCACCATTGCAGTCCTGGCCAGATAGAAAAGAGACAGCACTGTACTGCTCATGACACTTTGTTTCTCGCAGTATTTGTAAAGAAACATTTTGTTTGCAAAACCCATTAAAAAAGAGTAAGATCTTATATATTTATGCTCCATCTAATGCCCAATATGTACAAGGACGAGAACTATAAAACTGTATAAGGCAGAGGATGAAAATTCTCTGTCTTAAATGGCCATTTAAGTAGCACATCTGGAGAACTGCAACTGCCAAATTTTTAGCAAGCAGCAGCAGCATCATTAACAAGGGAACCATTGTGGTATGTGTAATGGCAATATTTATTTTATGCAACTAAGAGTTTGTCCTAGTACCAAATTAAATTATGTACCAAATTAAAGGCAAGATCATGCTTTACAGTCTTTCAATGGGCTCTACTTAAAATGGAACAGGAACTTGTCGTACCTAATCTGAAGGGGTGAGTTAATGCAGATATACAGCTGCAGTAAAGTCAAATGGCATGGGAATGCAGAGTGGGCATAGGCAGGGAGTAAAGCTCCCTTAGTACTCTGCCTACAAGCTGAGGGTTATTTGAACAGTGCTCGAATGTTCTCAGGAAATGTGTTTTAATTAAATTCTGCTCAGCTAAGAAGTGAGACAAGGACACAATTGTCAACAAAATCCGTTCTTGATGAGAGACTGAAAGGTAGTATCATGAGTCCTTCACAGTGTCTCTCAGTATTTTGCTTTGGCGGGATGGCAGTAATATTACACGTTGACAGCACAGAGGCTGGCAAGGATGGCGCTCTTCAGGCTCTGCTTACTGACACTGCCAATGTGATTATGGAATATAATTTTCCAGCCTGTGGAGTAGTATGCACAACTCATCCCAAGGTTTTGTGGATCCCATAAATGAGATGGGGTGCCTAGAATGGCTATGCAGAACACTTGTAATGCCCCATGAGCTCTAAGCTCTGGTATAGCTTATGCAGCTCTGGTGAAGAGCTTTTCTTTCTGACTTGGCTTCACAAGTCCGTATTATTTTTTCTTTACAACATCCAGCATAATGGAAAAAGGGTACTGCTGTATATCTTCATCAGTAACCTAGATGATGGGGCATAGTGTACACTCAGCAAGTTTCTGGTGATATAAAACTGGGAGGAGTGCTGAGGGACCTCAGCAGGCTGGAGAAACGAGCTGACAGCAACCTCATGAAGTTCCACAAGAGAAAGTGAAAAGTTCTGCACCTGGGGAGGAACAACTCCAGGCACTGGTACATGCTGAGACCCAACAATCTTTGCAGAAAAGGACCTCAGAGTCCTGGTGGACACCAAGTTGAACATGAGCCAGCAATATGCCCTTGCAGAAAAAAAAAAAAAAAAAGTTAATGGTAACCTGCACTGCATTAGGAGAAGTGTTGCCAGCAGGTCCTGGAGTCATAGAATCATAGAATCATTCAGGTTGGAAAAGACCCCTGGGATCATCAAGTCCAACCATCAGCCCTACTCTACAAAGTTCTCCCCTACACCATATCCCCCAACATCTCATCCAAACAACCCTTAAACACATCCAGGCATGGTGACTCCACCACCTCCCTGGGCAGCCTATTCCACTGTCTGACCACTCTTTCTCTGAAAATTGTTTTCCTAATGTCCAGTCTAAACCTCCCCTGTTGCAGTTTAAAGCCATTCCCTCTTGTTCTGTCAGTAATCACCTGTGAGAAGAGACCAGCAACAACCTCTCTACAATGTCCTTTCAGGTAGTTGTAGAGAGTGATGAGGTCTCCCCTCAGCCTTCTCCTCCTCAGACTGAACAGTCCCAGCTCCTTCAATTGTTCCTCATAGGATCTGTTCTCCAAGCCCTTCACCAGCTTTGTTAAGGTCGAGAGAAGTGATCCTTCCTTTCTACTCAGCCCTGGTGAGGCCATACCTGGAGTACTGTTCTGGGCTCCTCAGTGCAAAAGAGTTATGGACATATTGAAGAGGATCCAGTGAAGGCAATGGGCACGAACTGAAACACAGGAGGTTCCCTCGGAACATCAGGAAACACTTTTTACCTGTGAGGGTGACTGAGCACTGACACAGGTTGACCAGGGAAGTTGTAGAGTCTCCATCCTTGGAGATATTCAAAAGCTGTCAAACATGGGCCTGGGCAACTGGCTGTAGGTGGCTTTCTTTGAGCAGTGGGATTGGACAGTGACCTCCAGAGGTCCTTCCCACCCTCAAATATTCTGTATTTCTTGAGTAAGAGTCTCACACAAAGGACAGATCATTACTAAGCTGGAGAGGGAAAAAAATGCAAGAACATGGCAAGCTACGAAATGACAAGGGTGAGTGAATCTCAATAAAAGTTTGTATGGCAACTCTCCAGAGAATAGGAGTTTCAGAGACAACCATCAGTGAAGGAATTATTTATCAGAGCTGTGGTGTGACAGGATATTTGTGAAAGCAGAGGCAATACAGAAAAAACCCTGATTTTCAACAGATCTCCTGTGACTCACAGTCACAGACTGGCAGTATTTTTTGTGAAGTCAAAAACATCTTTTCTTTTCAGAAACAATTCCATAGAAACTCCACTCACTGACTCTTCTAGATTTGATGTTTCCCCACAGGGAGGTAGGCTGTACTGGAAACAAGAGATTCTGGGTATTATTCTGATGAAGGGTATTATTCTGAATTAAACTGATTCTGATGAAGGGAAATGTTGCTGCCTACAGCAGAGAGAAATTATTAGAAAAGAGTTCACAATTACATATGCAAGAAGCTGTCTCTGCATTTTCTCAGAAACTTTCATTTACATAGTGCTTTTGCCTTGCTTTCCCACCCCTGAGCTCCCATTTTTTTCTAATCTAATATGTTATTCACTATATTAGAATTGATGCTGAAGAACCGTATAATTCATCTACAGGTTATTTTGGTCAACCTCTTCAGATAGAAATCTTTGTGTAAATGTCATGCAAGTTGTTCATGAGTGAGACTAATATTTTTGTATCTTCTGAACTATACCAAGAGATAAAAATTCAGTACTTGGGCTTTAGTATGCCTTGCCTCTGTGATATGCCTTAGCTAGAAACTCTGGCCTTCCATCTCCTCTTTAACCATCATAATCTTTTGTCACACTTTTCCACCCCAGTTGCAACCAATGCCTACATTAGTCATCCACAGCTAGACTGGTTGGGGAGAAATTTTACACAGGTCCTCAAAGAATGAGAGCACTGGGAGACTGTGACACATACACTGTGGTGTAGAGTGCACATGGTAAGCACAAAGGAAGTTCGTCCAGGAAAAAAAAAAAAAAAAAAGAAAAGATGTTTTAAAAGAGTAAGTGGTTGGTTTATACCTTCTGTAACCTAGGTGAGGTGTTCTTGTCTGATTTTCCTGCAATCTGAGTTTCTTGTTTGAGAATATAAGAATTAAACATCTTCATTTGATACAGACTTTGGTCAATAGAGGTTTTGTGACTTTGGTTATAAGAGGAAATTTATTCACAATGAGAACAATCAGCCATTGGAATAATCACCCCAGGGAAGTGGTGGATTTCCCCAACATACCACGCTTCTGAGATTTAGCTGGGCAGGATGCTGGGCCATCTTGTTTAGACTATGCCTTTGCTGGGAAAGGTTGGACCAAAGGATCCTTGAGGTCCCTACCAAACTCTTATTCTATGATTGAATAGTGGTGGAACTGTGTCAGAAATCTCTTAATGCATGTGATGCTATTTGGTGCTAAGTGCCATATGACGTACAGTAGCCATTGTGCTGGAATAGCAAATATAAACCAACCAGAAATGCATTCTATTTAATTGTTTGTAACAATTACTTGCTCTAATTGCTTTAGTAATAGTGGGATTTGATTTGCCACAGAAACATGATGTATTTATGTGAACCAGACTAGTGATATACAAGGTGTTCTGTACATTCTGTGACCAGAATAGCTGGCTACTCAGATGGATCTGATTGTGGGACTGAGGTCTAATTCCAAGTGAGAACCAAAATACCAGAGAAATACGATAGAAGAATCAGACTGTGATTTAAGGTTTATGTGAGCCAGTAGAAGCTACATATGGCCAGTAGAAGTAAATCTAAAGCATTATTGATATGAAAACTAGAATCCCCACTATGAACTCCTGGCTCAGAAGGAGTAGGCTAGGCAACAGTTTCTATTTGTTTCTCAGTACAAGCAGTGCAATGATGTAATTCTTAGTTTCAGAAAATATGAAGTAAAAACCAGTGGTCCTAACAGCAGCAAGACATTTTAGGCCAGTTTTATCACCACAGGATTCATGGAGGGACAAGAACTTACTGGCTGACTGAGACCACAATTGCCCAGAGATGCATGAATTAAGTGTGTGCCTCTGTAGCAATTAATGCTGTTTCCATCCTCATTTCAAACAATTACCACCGTAGGACAGAATGGAAAAGCTGCGAATGTAAATGCTGTTAATGGACAGTGTTAAAGGACAGTATGTAATGCTGTTATCACATCAAGGCTGGGTAAAACATTTCTCAGTGGAAGAGTTGATAGTGGTTTTGAGGATACAGTAGTCTCAAAAAAAGACCAATCACATAATAGTATTTAAATTTAACATGGAATATTATCAGAGGAAGAGTCATATATATCCATTGACATTGGTATAGCAGTTCTGAAAGTATCTGTAATAAAGTCTATGGACAAAATGAAAACATAATGGTAACATTGAAATTATATTTAGTCTGAATAAAGTAATAACGTGAGTGCTGAAGAGTTTGTAGAATGTTAGGAGGGAGTTGGTTTTTAACATTTTTGGAAGGTTTTTTATTTTGGGGGGGAAAGGGAAAGAGAATTAAAGTTTTTGCTATTGCAGACAAAGTCCTTGCTAAAAAGCCATTTTGTGAACTAGAATTGGCTTTCTAAAGTACAAAATAAGGTAAGAAATTGTGTAGATGAGCACACGTAAAGCTATGGCTCTGCGTGAGAAATCCATATGGCTCAATATAATACTATATAGCAGACTCTTGCCCATCATCTCCTCTTATCCTTAACATTATGCAAACATAATATGCATTGAAATTCCTATGGAAGTGTGATACCAAATCCTGCTAAAAGGTGCTAAAAAGAAATCCCACTTTTCTATGGTATTACATTCTTCTAGAGATACATGGGAGCTTCATTTTATAAAAATTACAGCTCTATAAAAATGAGAACCTGGGGAGCAAAAAACCAGAATTACTTCTATGCCGTTTTGGACACAGATGCTGGGACTGGCTGGCCAGTGATGTAATCCAGTAGTCTTTTATCCTTATATTTGTCTTGTTTTGGTTTATTTCTTTCTAGTCCTTGCTTTTCAGGATCTTTATATAATTGTTGAAATAAATGCCATTTGCTATTCAAGGATAAATGCCAAGCTTTTTCATGGCTATTTGTGGAGTTTTTGCATCTACAGTACCACTAGTGTTGTTTAGTAGTGATTTTTCATGTATGCACATCTGATCTGATCCAAAGCTCAGAGAATCTCCCTGTGATTTATTTGTATACTTCAGCAGGCTTTGGATCAGAACTTACGACTGTGGCCTTTATGAGATGTATTATTCTTATAGATAGGCTAGTACTGACGGAAGTTATTTTCCTAGGTGATAGCAATATAATAATGCGCATGTTTGGTAACAGGAAGAAGCACCCCTGCGGTATACTGCCACAGGACTTTTCATGGAACTGAACAGACTGCTCATTAACATTTAACGGTCCAGGAGGGAGGAAGGAAAGAGGGAAGAAAGGGAGGAAAGGAAGGAAGAAAGAAAGATGGAAGAGAGGAAGGGGAGTGGGGGAAGGAGGGAGGTCATAGCACAACAGGACAAAAAAGGAATCCATATTGATTTTCTCAGCGAAAACCAATACTGTTAGATCCATAGACCTGTTGAGAAGCTGAGAAGGAGGAAATTACATGTGCTCTTTTAAAATTCGTTGTTGCATTTTGGTTTTGTACTGAGTGCCTGGTTCTGCCACCCAAGATCACTTCTAAAATACAGCAGAGCCTGCCTTGTAGTAATGAGGACTGAAAAGTGAAGACTGTCATAATGCAATTCATTAGAGTTAGACGGTGATCTGTACTCTTGTAAAAATGGCGTTTCTTGCTGTTGAAGATGGGTTTCATTGTGCTCATCTCCTGGGACTACATCCATTATCACGTATCAGACAGCCACTAAATGCTGCACTTGACACAGATTATTGCTTCCTCTTTCTTTGCTCCAGCTGATGGTCTTTTAAAGTGCATTTTTTTGGTCTGTTTAAAATTGGTGCAAGCTTTGAGTCTACACAAATTTTGCCTTATGCAGCCATTACATTTCTAACAGGACGGTACTTTCATGATGTGGGACAGAGGGAGATATCTCCATAAACTTAATTTATGCCCATGTTCTCCAACAGAAAGATGATATACATCCACTTGTTCTTTCTGCAGTAGCTGTAAGTTTGGGAGTAAGCTTTACGTAACAGCAGTACAGCTGAACAGTGATGGGGCTGTACCATGTTGGAAAGCTGTTGCTTTTATTTTGCAAATCGGGCTGGCTTTAGAGGACAAAGCCTGTGATCTTCCCATTTTATTTGCCCTTCCTTGCTGGCAGTATGCCAAACAGCTCAAAAACAGGTGGGGAGTCCTCTTCTTGTGGAAGACCAAACAGGCCTTTGACATCACCATGACACAAAATTGACAGGTAATTCTATGATATCCAGCATGAAAAAAAGTGCAGCTGTCAGTATATGAAATAAAGTCATAGGCCACGTTCCTCAGCGCTGGCCAAAAGGCATTACCTGTTTCTTAGGCCAGAAGTGAGTCAGCTCCATGTATTCCAGTTCTGTTTTCAGCTCCTCTTGTTTGTGATCTTGGAATGATCTTTGTCCCTTAACAGTGTTGTGTTCAGTTCCATGATCTTAAGTATTACTAAAGGTAAAGGAAATCTTTATTACAACCTGAATTCCTTGGAGCAAGGTTTATAATTATTCAGGCCTTCCAATTAGAGCTTCATATATTGTCAAAAATTAAATAAAAGCAGGAGGAAGAATGTGTTTCTTTTTTACTGGACATTTACCTGTTTGGCACTGTACCAAATTTCCTTTCTTAATACTTACTTGAAAAATATAGCTTAGATCTTAACACTACATTAATTATAAAAGATTACTTGGCAAGTTTTCATTATATATTGCTACATAATTTGCTGGCAGCACTTATATGCAAATTCAGGAGCAATGGAATGAGAATAATAAAAAAGAGGTATCATAATGGTTGACTGAGTTTCTCCCATAATCCTTGTGCCAGTCTAAACAGCTATCACATCGAGTGCACTGCAAATGGAGTATCAGTGATAATCTACATTTCTCTGTCACAGAAGTGTTTGATTATATATTTTCTAACTAGCCTGCAATGGCCAGATTTATTAGGGAATGAAAGAAGAAGAGAAACAGCAAACAGTTGCTGTATTGAAAGAAAGCTGTCCATTGGCATTTATCCTCCTACGCATTTTGCTCAGTAATTCACTTAGTCTGACTATGAATCATCAGACTGACTCCCAGGAAGAAAAATCACCAGGCAGCCACTGTATTAATAATAGTGATTGCAGTTTTCCATAGTATCTCAACAAGTGTACTTTATTCCATCTTTTTTTATTATTTTTTTTTTTCCTGTGGGGATAAAGTAAAAAAACCAAAACGTTTTTCTTAGTTGCTTTTTGGTTATTTTATTGAGCGATGTCTCAGTAACCATAGATGTGAAGGAAGCATAAAGTTTTATGTTCAAATAAATAAACAAAAGATGAAAGGAGGATCTGATAATATGAAAATAACAAAATGTTTCATCAGAATTTTCCTAGTTTACCATCTATGTTAGATTTTAATAAGGGGTAAGTGGTCCAACACATTTTAGATGAGGAACAAAGAAGACTGGTATACCAGAGTTCAACTGAAGTCAGGTTAGTGCTGTGCCGTGTTTAGGGTATTCTCGGGAAAAGTCCATATTTGCCTGTGTTTATATGGTACATATTGTCTTCTTTGTGTGCACATACAATACACAGAATACAATGAAGGTGTGTTGATACTTAGATTAAAAAAATGAAAAATAAGGCACTAAACAAAATAATAGATTAGGTGGTGTGGTTTGCCTGAATGCAACTAGTTGCAAAGCAGCTAGAATTTTTTGTTGATTCTGTTTGCTTTATTTGAAATATTATACCATACAGTAAGAAAATGTATTTCATTAATTTCTCTGTCACTATATATGTGCCAAAAAAAAATAAAATCTGTGTGACAGATATATTTGGCTCCTGCTCATTTTAAAGCAAGCTACTTTATTAGTGCTTTTTGAGTGTTTAAGTGTAAAGTTTTTGTGAGTGGCAATCCAGTTACTCCGTGGGCTGATTCTCTTTAAGATAACCAGTATAATTTCATTTTTGAACACTTGACCTAGACATTGGCAAGCAATCCAGTCTTGGAAAACCCTCAATTAAGTCACTGAGATGGGTGTAATAATTGACTGAGCCCCAAACCCTTCACCCATTGAAGTCTGGGCTTTTTCAATCTGAAGAATTTTTATAAACTTTATGAGTATGATCACAAACAAGCTATGGGGTTAATTGGGGCTTTTGGAGGGGGAAAACACAAAACCCCAAAATCCTTACAGTGAAGATCAAGATGAAGCAGAAATGTTGTCTTCTATTCAGTAATACGTAAAATTTAAACCGTGGACTCTTTTGATGACCAAAATGTTTCCCTGGAATGCAGTGTGTTAGGTCATGGCCTTTGTAATATAAGCTATGGTAACATTCACAATATTAGTATTAGCAATGTGTCTCTCTTTGGGGCAGTAGTGCACTCACCCAGAATGTGAATTGAAATAATTTTTCTGCTTTGGAGGATTAGAGACTGCACTGTGCAACTTTTGGTAATAAGCTAAATGCCATAGCTATTAATGGTATGAAGCATCCTGAGGTTTGTTGATCTCCATCTCCTCTGTTCATCCAGTTTGGATGCACTGTCTAAATAGTGAAGGAGAAATGAAGAGGAAAAAAAAAAAAAGAATAGCTCTACAGTTTAGTGTTCGGAGCAGTGTTGATTTGACATCTAAATTTAAACTTTAAGTACCCACATCTTTTCATGGCCTTATTTCTGATTTCTCATATCTTAGATAAAATGTGTCTGCTCTAAAAAACCCCACTTTGAAATCACTTAACATTTCAAAGTGGTAGTTCAGTAACTTTTTTTATAAGGCACATCCATTAACAGTCCACACAGATGGTATATCCTTTGTCTTCTATGTATGTCCAATCTGCATTTATAAAAGAAATGATATCATTGTGAAAGCAAAAGCTGATGAAAAATGGAAAGGAGAGAATTAAGCAGAGGTAAAGAATCCATCTCTCTTTTCTGCTGTCTTTCATCTGTAACATAAACCTTAGGGGTCACATCAGTTTAAATCAAGAAATAATAAATGAGGTAGGAGCAATGGAAAACCTGAATCAGACCTATGAGTATTTCTGTACTACCCATTATTGCCAGTCTGAGAAGCAATGTTTATACTCTGTAACTGGTTAGAGTCTAAAACTTACATGGTCTTATATTGGAGCCCTATTTTTAACTAACAGTAGGTATCTAACAGCAATGATGTTAAACCCCCAGTGTTTCAAAGCTTACACTTGTGAAGGAAGTATGGCTTCTCCACCAATATTTAAAGCATTTCTTTTTCTGTAACTATCATTAAAGCTAGAGCTTCTTATAGTTCCTGAGGGAGCATATCCTAGGAGTGTGTCTATTCACAAGAAACATGATCCTAATAAGAGCTAAGAATGCAAACTCTGTGATGTCAAAACAACAGTTACTAAAGTGAAGTGCTGGGAAGCAGAATTTTCTAAGTAAAAAACCTCCTCACTAATGCAATTTTCTGACATTGTTATTAATCCCATAAAACTCAAATTTTTAAGATCATATTTCTTCGGAAACTACATCCATATTCGGTATGAAGAAGTGCAGAGTATTTGTTTCACATATTAAGAATCCCATTCATTGGACTTGAGATTTACATTTTAAGTTCTTCATATCTGTTTTCCATTGATTCAAAAAGATATCTTCCAGTTTTCATAAATTATATATTACATTCAACCAGTACTGATACACGGTAGTAAACAGCAGTGCTCATAATGAAGGTTTATAGCCCAACAGACATGCATGTAGTAGTCTGTGAGCATGCTGAGAAACCCCTTTCCTGGCAAGTTGCTGGGAGGACCACAGCCTACTCAGTTTCACACTTTCTCTTCAGCCCTGCTCACTCTTTCTACTTGCATAGGATACTGACACACAGAGAATTGTCTGACAGATGCTTTTCTTTCAAGTATTTTACAAAAGACAGAAGTGCAGTAACACTTGTGGGCCAGATCTTCCTAAGGGCGGCAGCAGATATAACTGGAGACCAAAAGGAGAATTGGACACTCATTGCAGGGATGGGATCACTGGGACTAAGAGTGAGGACCAGAACTAGGTATGAACATTTCCTAGAAAGAAAGCGTAGGAAGGTCTTCTTTGGACATTCTGCCCTGGACAAGAGTGGTAAAGATTGTGGTATAGGCAGTCATCCATTACCTTGTAATCTGCTTTTTCATTTTTTTTCATTGTGAATTGTCAGTTACTTCTTCAGAGCTGACAGCTTTGACAAACATTGCTTCCTCTGTGCACTCTTCAAGATATATTGTGCACAATTTATTCTCCTCAGATTTCCAAAGCACAGTTTGGGGAAATTCATTTTCAAAGCTCAGTTTCAACAATATTTTTTGAAATGGCTGGCATGGCTTTGATTTATGATTTCCATCATAACACCTACAGTAAAACAATCTGTTCTTGTTTAAAAACATTTGGTCCTTTTGCTTTTACTTTGGCTTTCTGCAAGTCATGTAAACTGCAGCAGTTTCACCACCTGCTGCCTACACTGGATGCATTTACATTAATGCTTTAGTTCAGATAGGGAGTGGACTTCTGAAGCAAATCTCCTGGCTGCACCCCACTTGCCAAGCTTTGGTTTGCAAGGTAGAGTTGTCTCACAGTGCATGACATGCATTCATCTCAACTAGTACTAAACAGGAGATGTGCTGCAGGAACATACCTAATGCACTTCAGTAGCTGATGGGCATTCAGCCCATGGGACAAGATAATGCTAGGCTGAGGTTAAGACCTTCTTAGGAGACTTATGGTATGGATATCTGGTCCTCAGCCCCAACTGTTTCACTCTATAAATCCGCTTGTATTGGTCTGCACTACTTGCTAATACAAACACAACCATTATCTGCTCCAACATTTGCAGAATGTATGCATAAACATGTGTTTTGCAGCTCAAATATAATTCGGATCATCATGACTGAACTCCAGTTCCTCCTGGAATTCTCCATTTTCCTGCCCCAGACTAGAGCCTGTTATTTTTTTCCTGTACATTTCATTCCATAGCTTTGGATTAATGCTACAACTTCTCAGTAGTTATGCAAGTGTGATTTTCCACTTGACATGCTCATTACTGAGCTTAGTATCATTTTTGCCTTAGAAAGAGGGCTTCCACATTGCCTGTGCTCCTCAGTGCTGAGGTCACTTGCACTTCTGCAATTGTAAGCAATAATAGTATCCTTTGCTTCTGTGACTTTTTTCAGCTACATTAGCTACTGGACCACAAAGAAGAAAACTGATTAAAAGTTGTCAAATGCCTATTCGGGTTTGCCAGCAGGAGCATTGATTTGGAGCATTCAGCTAATTTGTTGTAGCTGGAAGTGTTACCTGTTTTCCTCTGCAACCATGGAATACTTTTTTCATTTATCCTTGGTAGATTTCAAGCTAGCATTCATATTAGCGTTCATACAGGTATGACAGATACTTTTCTTTTTGTCAGAGAGTAGCTGAAACAGTATTTGCATCTTTTTCATACATAATATACATAGGTCAGCTTCTTATCATGACTACTGTTGAGTGTATAGAAATAATAATTACATGAAAATACACTGTTCTAAAACTTTCTTTGAGGCATAAAATTCATAGATGCTGTAAGATTTTAGTAAGGTGTAAACAACAAAATTCTTATGAAACGAGAAACATTTTATTATAATCACTTATTTGACTGGATTACCTTTGTTTCTACACAGAAAAAAGATTATAAAATGTTTTTAGTAAGCTCATCTCATAGGTTTGAGACTTTTCTGGGGACAGGAAATCATGTTCATCTCACTAAGCATTCTAATTTCCCTAATTTATTTCTGGTAATACTTACAGAATCACAGAATCGTCTAGGTTGGAAAAAACCTTTAAGATCATCCAGTCCAACCATTAACCTAACACTGACAGTTCCCAACTACACCAGATCCCTCAGCGCTATGTTGACCCGACTCTTAAACACCTCCAGGGATGGGGACTCCAGCACCTCTCTGGGCAGCCCATTCCAACGCGTAAAACTCGTTCTGGAAAGAAATGCTTCCTAATATCCAGTCTAAACCTCCCCTGGTGCAACTTGAGGCCATTCCCTCTTGTCCTATTGCTTGTTACTTGGTTAAAGAGGCTCATCCCCAGCTCTCTGCACCCTCCTTTCAGGGAGCTGTAGAGGGCGATGAGGTCTCCCCTCAGCCTCCTCTTCTCCAGACTAAACACCCCCAGTTCCCTCAGCCGCTCCCTGTACGACCTGTGCTCCAGACCCTGCACCAGCTCCGTTGCCCTTCTCTGGACACGCTCGAGTCATTCAATGTCCTTTTTGTAGTGAGGGGCCCAAAACTGAACACAGGAATTGAGGGGCGGCCTCACCAGTGCAGAGTCCAGGGGTGAGATCCCTTCCCTGTCCCTGCTGGCCACGCTATTGCTGACACAAGCCAGGATGCCATTGGCCTTCTTGGCCCCCTGGGCACACTGCTGGCTCCTGTTCAGCCAGCTGTCAATCAACACCCCCAGGTCCCTCAAGCTTCATATCCAGACTGAAAAAATAAACTTCCTTGGTCAGACCACAGCATCACCAGACTGCCTACAGCCAGCATTCTATGTAACTGTGCCCTGGCTCAGGATGTTGTGATGGATTACAGTGTTGGCATGACACTGTCTTCTGGACTGAGCTAAGATTACTATTGTTATCATTAGCTTCATACAAGGGATTTGTTATTTTCTATTCTGAGGCAGAGATAATGACTATCAAGTCAAAGAATTTACATTCTGCATAACAAAACCACAAAATATGAAATGAAGAGCGTTGGAAGGAGATTGTAGTTTATCTAATTTTAATATATTTGTTTTAAGTGAACCTGATAGTAAGAAATTTAAAGGGAAGGTTCAAAAATGGGATATCTGCATTCATCAAAAGAAGCATGGAAGAAAGTACCCAAAACTGCACTAGTAGGATTGAGAAAAGAGTAGTATTTTCAGTCAGTTCTAATGTCAGTGGTAGAAAGAGCAGGATAAGGGGAATGTATGTTGAGAAAAGATTCATTATGATGTTCTGAAGGAGGGACTGCAGTTGAGCAATGGGAATCGATATGTCAGTGAAAAGAGAAAGGAGATTTCTACTCCTTCCCCAGGAGCCTGGGGAAGTCTTGCTCTGTAGTGAAAGGAAGGAGGAAAAGAAACAGAGCGTGGAGTGGGGAGCGCAGCCTAACTCTGAGGAGCAACCATGGGCAGCTAGCCTGGCCCAAGACTTTCAAAGAGCCAGGAAAGGCTCTAAAGAGTTGGCTGCAGCTTGGAAAATCACTGAGCTGGCTGAAAGCAGACCTGGAAAAAAGGGCTTGTCTGCAAGGATGCACAGGGCAAGCCGAGAATTGTTCTTTCTGTCCTGTCTGACCATGTTTGGAGGCTTTTCTGTTTAAAAAGTTAATTGTTCTAGTTTATATTTAATAAAAAATAGCTTTTTTAAAAAGAAAGTCCTTCAGTATTTGTTAGAAAATTCACAATAGAAGATCTGAGCAGATTCATCTTGTTTTGGCCGACTTGGGCTAAGCATTTCTTAAGGGAACCTTTTGAGAGAGAAGGTGAAATACTAGCCACTCTTCTTATGAAAAGCACATTAGAAAACAGGATATAGCATTATTTGCCCAGGTGATAAACTGTAACTGTCAGCTAATGTGCAGTAGAAGTGTGACTTGAGGAGCTGGAAGCTTACCCCATGTGCCATTCCCAAGGCGTCACTGCTTGCTCAGTACAGGGTCCTAATCCCCACATGTGGGATATTCAGATTCATAACCCTATGATTTAAACTCATTTTGGTATGCTTGGCTGTTGTGCCTAACAGTTTCTTCTGTTGCAGTTTACAAGAAGTAAATGGGCTTATATACCATCTGACCTGCAGTACTTCTGATGTGGCAAGGTGATATTGGTAACTTGCTCGACTTGACACTTGTTGAATAATTTAGCTCAGGCTTGTTTCTAGGTAGCTAGCTATCCAGATGAGCATCTTGTATTACTGCCTATTGTCATGGTTACAGGACTGGCTGCATCTCTTCTTCCCTCTCTGAGTTTTCTGAGTGCAATATGAGGGCTGTCCTTGCCGGGGGTACAATATAGCAAATCTTCCACAGTCAGAGTTGGATGTAGCACAGCAGCTTGTAAATGAGCATTGCCTCATTTCAGCACATCTAATAGAATTCAAATGTGTGCATTGGATGCACTAATATTATTTCTTAACTACTAGTAAGTGGGAAGCTAACTGAAGCAATTATATTTTCTTAGGTCTGTGCAGTCAACTCTTGGTTTTAATTAGCCCTTTGAAGTGTTACCAGAATTCCCTATCAGGAAACAATATTTATATATATGCAAACAAATGAACATACACAAAATATTGTTTTATTTATGTTACTATATTGTATAAACAAAATATTCTCAGAACAGCTGCTAACCCCTCACTCTGACCTGTAGAGTACTTGAGCATTTCTTATGGAAAATAGGTCTTTGGTGAAAGACGTATCATAGAATCATAGAATCACAGAATGGCTTGGGTTGGAAGGGATTTTAAAGATCATCTAGTTCCAACCTCCCTGCCATGGGCAGAGAGACACCTTCCACTAGTTCAGGTTGTTGAAAGCCCCAAACCTGGCCTTGAACACTGCCAGGGAGGGGGGAGCTACAACTTCTTTGGGAAACCTGTTCAGTGTCTCACCACCCTCATAGTGAAGAACTTCTTCCTTACAATTGCTTTAAGTATTGGAAGGCCCCTATATGGGCTCCCTGGAGCCTTCTTTCCTCTAGGCTGAACAACCCCGACTCTCTCAGCCTGTCCTCATAAAGGAAGGTGCTCCAGTCCCTGATCATCTTTGTGGCCTCCTCTGGACCCACTCAAGTGGGTCTCCTTCCTATGTTGGGAGCCCCAGAGCTGAACACAGCACTGCAGGTGGGGTTTCATGAGAGCAGAGTGGAGGGGGGGAATCACCTGTCTTGACCTGCTGGCCACACTTCCCTTGATGCAGCCCAGGGCAACTGGCTTTCTGGGCTGTGAGCTCACGTTACTGTCCTTGTATTTGGTTTTTCATCCACCAGACATGCTGTTCGTGTCTGTGTTGTCCATGTCTGAACTGGCTGCAGTGAAAAACCATGCCAGCCCCTGTGACCTGGAGAAGGGGCCCTGCTGCAGGTCAGGACATCATGGCTGTTCTCACCTGGAAGCTTCAAAGGGAGGTGGCTGAGTGTGCATGCATGGGCAAAGCCGGGCCATACAGCCAGGCTCTCCAGCCAGAGCATCACTAACCTTTTTACTTTTTCAGAGTAGAATCACTTTACCTTTCCCCTCTGTGCAAGGATTTTTTTAAAGATCTTAGTGCATTTATTTATTTTAAAAACTCATTGAATGGCTGACTTCATTGGACAGAAGGAATGTTAATGACATTCATATGATTAAAAGTTATTTGGAAAGGAGGGTTTTGCAGTAATTCCCAAGGTGGTTTTGAACACCAATTTGTTTTACCTGAAAGAGCTTTTTTTCCCTATTTTATTTATATTTCTACATATTGTGTGTGATAGGGGTTTTGTTGTTTTCCTCCTTCCGTGGGGATTCATAAGCATGCATGCATGATGTCTAAAATGATGCTTAACTGTTGAAGGTACGATGCAATGGTAGGTGTGCTAAGTATTGCTAGAGGAGGCTTAAAAGAAGGACAGATACTCTGGCTGCAGATTGCAAACTGTGTTTTAACGTTCCCACATTAAAAAATACACAGGTGCCAGTTTAGATTTTAAATGTATTTACCCCAAATGTTTTTCTCTAGGAACTTTGAACCAAAAGAACTGGGGAAAGAAATATTCAGCCTGCAATGGTGCCAAACAATCTCCTATTAATATAGATGAAGATCTTACTCAAGTAAATGTGAATCTGAAGAAACTTAAATTCCACGGATGGGAAAAGGAAACTCTGGAAGATACTTTCATTCGCAACACTGGCAAAACAGGTATAAAGTCAGATTTCATGTTTGGAGTTAAGTGAGGTCAGAAAAGTGATATAGGACAGACAATCAACCAAGGACTTTTAAGGAAGCATTTTCATTTCACTTTTCCTTAGCTTGTGCATTCTGAATTTATCTATTAAATAAAAAACCCCAAAACAACAGGTGATGGCAATAGCCAAGGGTAATAAAGAGATCATTAAAACACAAATTAGAAGTATGTGCACTGACAAGTAGTCAAAGCAATCACACCATTACTATCAGCCCATCATGAGCACTTCATTGAAGCTAAACAGTAATTTAGCATTTGCTATGAAATAATGTTAATTATTACTACATATCTAGAATCTGTAAAAAGTATACAAAAATGATTTTTTTAGAAGTATGAATACCTTACCCACTCATCTGGAAGAACATCATGGATGAGTTGTGATTTCAAAAAACCCGGGATGGGATTCATCTCACCTACATGTAGACACCTATAGTGTAGGTACTTGTGTCTGAATTAGACTTCTTCTTACATTCAGATAAGAGAAATAGATGCTTTTTATGGACTGATTTGTCTTACCTAACTTAGAAATGTATTTTAGAAAGAAATCCTTTATGCATACAAGTGCCTGTTTCTCCCAGCTATATAAGAAGCTTATGGTGGCATTTACAGTGGAAGATATTTTTGCAAGCACTTTGCTGTATAAATCCAGGATAGCAGTAACTAAAAGCTCTTCTTGGAAATACTTTTTCTTGTTTGGGGCACAAGATATGGAGTATGGAATCTCTTAACAACTGTCTTTGACCTTCTAACAGTTCCAGCGGGACCCGTAGACCAACTATTTTAGTTTAGTATTTTATTTTTCATAATTTCTGTTCTTGGCCTCATCATGTACTTCCTACATACTAGTCCACAAATGACTGACTTCCCTCTTGCCTTAATAATTGAGATAAATGCAATTTGTCTTTTCAAGAGATCCCCGAGCAAACATTCTTCAAAGTCCATAAAAGTGAACTGAACTCTTTCTCATCTACAACAATTCAAATATTATAAAAGCAACCACTAAACTCTGCAGTTAAAATAGTCTTCAAGGTCTTGGGGAAAGAAATTCAATGAAACTGAACTTTATTAGTGCTGTTTTAGCAAAAGGCCAAACAATTCACAATCACAAGAAGTGGGAAAACCAAATGTGGGGCTTTGGTCTATTCCACCCTGCTCATTCCCTCCAGAAGACAAATGCTCCATCCCATCTGCTGTTTGTGTATAGCTATGTCCAGCTGAAGACCTTGTCATCACCTTCCCCCGTGAGAGATTGCTCCACAGTTAAGGGATCTCACAGACAGGACAGTCCTCTTAGGAACTGGCTAAAATGTCTTTTCATGTGTTGCCTCATGATTCGTATCTAGAATTATAATAATGGTGGGGGGTGCTTTCAGGAAGCTATGTATTTCAGGAATTTTTCATAGACGGTCAGATTGGTGGCTAAAACAGTTTTCTAAGCTTCTTAGAGTAGTTCTGTGGCTAGTTTCAGACAACAGGAGACCAGTATAGTAGTGCATTTCACTGAATTAATATTTTATGAATTGCAACATGAAATGAAACATATTTCTCAGTGCTAACAGTGTATTAGCAAACTTCTTATTTTGTTTAAATAGCCAATTTCCTGTCAAATTGCTTATAAAATGCAGGGAAAAAGGTGTATCATATTTGCCTTTTAGCACATAGTGTTGAACTATGAGAGTCATAGGTGCCTTGGTTGCCTTATATATTGTCATTGCTTTTTATTCCTTCTCTCTCTCTTTCTTTGTTCAGTGGAAATTAACCTGACAAATGATTATTATGTAAGTGGAGGTGGATTAGACACCATATTCAAAGCAAGCAAGATCACTTTTCACTGGGGAAAATGCAACGTGTCGTCAGATGGATCAGAACACAGTTTAGAAGGACAAAAATTTCCTCTTGAGGTAAAGTACAAAATAGATTTTGACGATTTGTCATTCTGTAAAAAGTAATATTGGTTACTAAATACTTTTGTTTGTCACTTGATTAAAGTCTATTTGTAAATATAATATTAACTTTATTTTTCTTAGTAATCCAAATTACTAATAATTAAATGATGCATTTGAGTAGGCAGTGTAATGCATTATTCCATGACATGTTGAGGATGTCTAAACCGTGCTTTTTCACACATGGCTTCTAAGATGACATAAGGAGTCAGTTCTGCTAGTCTGACAAAGTTCAAGCTGCCACTAACAGTTAAGCTTCTACAAGTTAGCCCCATCGTATTCCACAGCAGTTGGTTGTTTAAAGTGTAAATGGACTTTGCAAAGCTGGGGCTTTACTGAGAGCCCATGGGAGCGGGGCTGGAAAGAGAGCTGTCAGTGGCATGGCAGGAGCCACCATGTCGGACAAGGTCCCGGGTGCAGCCACATTCATGGGCAGCCAGGCTGGTGTACCCCTGGATGGTTTGGCAGAATAGCTTGCATAGGGACGAGGTGGAGGAGAGGAGCAGCTCTTACTGAGATCTATGAGGGCATTCTGCAGACCAACCTTTCAAGCCTCAGCATGGCATTGTGATCATTTTCCAGATCTAGTTGTGGCAGGCAACTGTGCTGCTCCTCACTTTGAGCACTTTGAACTTCTATGTCAGAGCAAAGCAATAGAGCCAAGGTTGTCCTATACTCGTTGGAGAGATGTGAGCCAGAAGCTTTCCCTGGTTGTTGTTTCGTTTACCTCATTAGCCATTTAAAAATTCCCACTCATACTCCACCTGTCCTGCCAAGGTATCAAAGAGATCTATCATCATCACATCAAAAGGTAGTAGGAGCAGGACACTGCCCCACTCATGTTGGTGACACAGCACTGGAGGGATTTCCCAACTGCATCTGGAGAAAGAGAGGAAGGGGAACAAACCCAGTGCCCATGCCAGCAGTCAACTGTGGGCACAAAATACCTGGTAATCTTTTATTAACAATACTTCACTTCCTGCAAGGCAGATGCAGTAGGGACATCCTGCCTTATTATCCATGTTTTACCACTGATTTCAAGATTCATCTTACCTCGGTGTGCTAGGTTAGATGTCCAGTATCAGCAAGTTATCTCAGTTTACTGTATTTTCTGTGGAGACCATTGTGCTCCTTGAAAGGATAACCCCTGCATACTTAGTGGTTTTCCAAGAGAGGTCATTTTTAGATAGCTAGCAACTGATGAATTTCATTCTATACCTTCTGATCATGCATGTGACATAGATTAAAAAGTATATGTATTTGTAATAAAACATTATTTGGACATTCTTTCTCAAAATGGGTATATAAATAACTGCATTGATTAATCTAAAAAATTTTTGGTATATATAACATTCTAATAAATTTTTATTTGCAGATGCAAATCTACTGCTATGATGCAGATCAGTTTACAGATTTTGAAGAGGCAATTAAAGGAAATGGAAAGTTAAGAGCTTTATCAATTTTGTTTGAGGTAAACAAAATATATCTTTGTGTCACTAAACAAGCTTTGAAACATGCAGATGTTCAAATTTAACCAGAATTTAACTGGTTCTAATGTGTGATTGCTGAATTAAAAATTTGCATATGTCTTTAATTTATTCTTGCAGAAAAGCAAATGGGCAAAATACATTTGCTCTGCTTTAAATTATCTATAATTTTGGTGGTAAACGGCAGCTTTCAATTTTTTTTCATGAAGCCTATACTGTTAAAAAAATGAAATTTCTTTTTAACAGATTGGACTAGAAGATAATCCGGATTATAATCCAATCATTAATGGCGTAGATAGTGTTAGTCGTTTCGGTAAGTCTGCCTAAATGTTTTATTAACTACTGATTAGACTAAATTCCATTTCACTGTAACTATGAAACCTTAAAGACATTGGGGAACACACTTCTTTAGAGCTCAGTCATATCTATTTTGTTAGAAAAAACAAGTCATCTGGATAGACTAGAGAGTTGAGCAATCACCAACCATATGAAATTTAACATGAGCAAGTGCCAGATTCTGCACCTGGGACAGGGTGATCCTGGTTGTATGTACAAATTAGGGATGAGAGGCTGGAGAAAAGACCTGCAGAAAGAGATCTGGAGGGTTGCATTGACGGCAAGTTGAGTAAGTGTCAACAGTGTGCCATGACAGCAAAAAGGGCCAACTGTGTCCTTGGGGTGTGCATCAACCACAGCATAGCTAGCCAGTCAAGGGAGGTGATCATCCTACTCTACTGGTGCAGCCCCTCCTTGAGTACTTTGTGCAATTCTGGGTACCTCTGTATAAGGACATCAGACTATTAGAGTGTGACCAAGAGGGTGAAAGGTCTCAAAGACAACACTCAGGAGGAGCAGCTGAGGTCTCTTGCTTTGTTCAGCTTGAAGAAGAGAAGGCTGAGAGATGACCTCATCACAATCTACAACTTCCTCAAGGGGGGCACCAGAGGTGGAGGTGCTGATCTCCTTTCTCTGGGGACCAGCGATAAAACATGAGGAAATAGAATGAAGCTGACTCAGGAGAAGTTCAGATTAGACATTAGGAAAAGGTTCTTCAGAGAGGGTGGCCGGTCACTGTAACAGGCTCCTCAGGGAAGGAGCACCTGGAGCATGTCACCAAGCCTGTCAGTGTTCAAGGAGCATCTGGACAGTGCATTTAGTCATATGGTTTAGTTTTAGGTAGTCCTGCGAGAAGCAGGGAGTTGGACTTGATGATCCTTATGGGTCCCTTCCAACTAGAAATACTCATGATTCTGATTTATTTATCCCAATACTGAGTATTTGTAACAACAGCAGTAAGTGTAAGTGTATAAATAGAACTATCATGAGGAATTTGCAACTCTTTAAATACTAAATCAAGATGAATGCCTGATTTCTTTTGTAACTTTTCTTATTAATTTCTGGGTTTTTATATGTGATTGGAAGCCAAATAACCCTGTTGCAGCCATCTAAGATGTGTTTTACAAGTGTGAAACCGTATGAATATCAGTATTGGGTAGACTCAATGGAGATGAGTCCTTTTTTCAGTAGCTCCTGGGTAAATCTGAAATATTATATTTGTACTAGCATTATTCAAACCAAATGTTGACACTGGTATTTAGGAGTTCCTCCTGGTTTTATGTCAGAACACATGGACTTCAGAGTGGTACATGAGGAGATCTGGGCTGTTTCTAACTCAGTTTCACTGTGGCTTCACAGAAGAATAAACAGGAATGAGCCCTGTCTTGAATAGGGATAATTTCTTACATCATGGCAATGACCTTAAGTAATAAATGGCTAACTTTGTCTCAGTTTTCCTGTATCTAGTGACACTTGAGCTTTGTAAAGCCTCTTTAAGATCGATAGGTTGAAAGTATAAAAAGCTATTAGTCCACTATTTTAAAAGTTCTCAAAAGTATGATACTAAAATCAAGATTGTTTTTCTCCAGAAAACAAACACCATTCAGCAAATACAAAAGGGAGCAACTTTCATAAATTGCAAAGACAGAGGAGGGGGAATTATAAAGCAGTTAAGATTAATTACCTTTGTGTGCCATCTTCTATGAAACACAAAGCAGAATGAGTAATACATCAAGGCAGACATTGTCTTACAGCCTTGGAAGGAGCTGTAAAACTGTCAGCAGTAAGATTCAAGATACAGCCACTACATGGCTCTTCAACAATCAGTAGAATATCGTTTTCTTGAATAAAATGCAAATGAGCTTTGAAAATTCAGGTCATGACTAAATCAAGTTGTTCCTCCTGAAGAAAAGTGAACAGCACACAATCTGTCCTTGTCTGCGATGTACATGATCTGTCCTTGCCTGACATATCTGTATTGTGCTTATTTGAATCCCAGTTGCTGAGTTCTTAAGCTCTGCAGAGGAGCAGTCCTGTTCCTTCTGGACAAACTCCATTTCTCGTCTTTCTCATCATTAAAGGGCATTTTAAAATCAAAAGCTGCAAAACGTGTGGCAGGATTCTTAATATAAATGACACATTTCATGTCCTCAAGCATCTATATAAGTGGCCACATACTTCTACTGAAGGAAGAATGCATTCACTAGACACATACCAGATAGCAGTGATCGCTTCTGACTTGAAGGTTGATTAACATGTTGACAGGAGAAATAGAAGGATGGGCTTTGCTCAACACTGCTAAATGTTCCCTTTCCATGACACATGGATAAGAGAGAGGGGAGGAGCCAGCTCTTGAACCATAACTTGGTGAAACAGTCACTGTACAGAAGAAAAACATCAATAATTTGAAGTAAACTCTTAATGTAATTTGATGCTCTCATCAAATTTGTAAGGAATTATGGACAAAGACAGGTCAGAAATCCATACAGGGCTTAAGAAACATATCTGTAAAACCACAAGTTAGTGCACAGTCTGAAAACTCATTAGATATGCATAACTGAATATTTATCAAATAGGGAGAAATTTAAAATCAGTAACTTTAGACTGAAATAAGGTATATAAGGATCTACATTATTCCAAGGTGTAAAAACCCAAATATTTTGGATGCACCAGAAAAAAATTCAGATAATTGCCACAAGACTGATAATTGTTACAGACTGAAAAAATCTGCTTTGAGAAAGTTGGTGCCATTTCTGCCGATTTTTGTTGCTGGACTTTACTGTCATACCAACATGAACGTAGCTTCCTGTGGATGGACTCCCAGCAATTTTTCATGCATGCTCTAAGCTGACAAGGTACCAGCTAAAATGCTGACCTGAAAGACATGACAGTATTTTCACAGGACAATAAACAGAATGGTCATATGCTACTAGAGGAGGTCTTTACATATTCTCTGCTTTGTGTAAAGCTGTTACCATTTTTCGCTGTATTATCACCATTTTAAAAACCCCTGTTCCACAGAAATTCTGCTTCTGCCATCATGAGTAATATAACTCCCTGGTCCAATATGGTGACAATTTCCCCAGGCAGTGGTTTTCTGCAGAGGTTAAGATCCTGAGAGAAACTCAACAGCTTGATCAAATTCAGGGAGACTTTGAAGCCATGTCATGAGACCAAACCCAGAGATTTAACATATTTTTTCTGTGAAGTTCATGGGTAAGACAAAGATTTGACATCTTGGACATTCACAAGTAAACTTACAGGTGAACAGATTCTTGTGAACCAATGTACTGATTATTTATTACTGGAATAACTCATTACACCTTCCCAAGTAAACAAAGTTGCTATTGAAAAATACTTATTCAAACTAAATAGAAAAGGCTCAGCAATTTATTTGTATGCTAGTCTCTCTAGAGGCCAAATTGTGAATAGCTTCAAAATTAGCATGTTCCTATAATGATAATTCTTTTGGAGAGTGTGATTTCTATTTATTCATTGCTTCTGAAGTATTGAACCTATCTGACTCTCAAATAATTTTTTCCAGGAAAACAGGCTGCCTTAGAACCATTTACTTTGCTGAACCTTTTGCCAAATGCAACAGATAAATACTACACTTACAATGGGTCTTTATCAACTCCTCCCTGCTCTGAAACAGTTGAATGGATTGTGTTTAAAGATACCATAAGTATTTCTGAAGACCAGGTAATTCGTTTAATGTATTAAAACCAAACAATTGTACATAATACCAAAGAACATACACAGTTGCCATGTATATGGTAAAAGCTTATGTGGCATTCATTGCCAGCCCAACAATGTAGCTTTTCTTTTATTTAGTTGTAAATTTTTCATGTAGCCATTAAATTAGAAAGCCTATATATTACTTGAGTGTGTTATCTTTTCCTATTTTTAGTTCAGGACTAGATTGAGTCATTTATTGCCTGAGAAGGGAGTAAGAACACACTTCCTAACTGCAGGCTGTCTGTACTTCTAGCCTCAATAAAGAGGAGTGCAAAACACTCTTTCCATCTTCCCCCAGCTAAATGGTGGTGACTGGGCAGAGCATAGCTCCAACAGTAGAGGGGTTGAGAAATACAAGTGGAGTAAACCATTAGATATACTGCTGGTACAGAGGAACAAAAGTTCAGGCCACCTGGGAGAGCTCAACTGGGAGACTTTACCCAACATTGTTTCCCCAGGGCTTTTGCTTGTTAGCAGAATCTGATTAATTTGTTATTACTTCTGACTTCTTTTTCCCTCACCTCTTCTAGTTAGCTGTATTCTGTGAAGTCCTTACAATGCAGCAGTCTGGCTATGTCATGCTGATGGACTACCTGCAAAACAACTTTCGAGAGCAGCAATATAAGTTCTTTGGGCAAGTGTTTTCCTCTTACACTGGACAAGAAGAAATTCATGAAGCAGGTATTTACTGAACAGTCATTCCTGTCTTCACAGGTTGAAAGACAATTTTCAGTGAAAGATTCATCCTAGTATGAAGATACTCATTTTAAATTGTGTAGAAAGTAGCACGCTGTATTATTACTCATAAATCTATCACTTCGGGGAAAAAAACTAGCAATCATAAAGCATGTCAGATTAAATGGAGCGGAAAATTAAATGCTTGTCTTGACCACAACGTTCAGTGAAGATCACATCAGTTCAAGCTTTCTTGCACTGCCCTTTTGATATGTTTCAGACTTAAACAAAGCTGCCTTTACAGGAGCTGCAAGAGGATTTTGCTTTACAAACGCATTTGGTTCTTTGTTGTGTAATGTGGATGCTTTTCCAACAGAGGCTGAAGTGAGAACACCAAATTGATTTCATGTAGTCTGCTGAGAAATTGATGGAGAGACTACCAGAGGCCAGATTCTGTTCCCTGTTTTACCTAAAACCTCAGCAAAGTTTGTGAAGGTTACATGACCAAAACAGTACATTATGTAATGGGAAACATGATCTAGCACTAAATATGGAAGTTGATGAGTATATACTCACAAACACAGAAGAATAGTAAGCATCTAATTTTGGGGCACTGTTGCTACTTTCCCTGGAGGTGTTTAAGAGTCGGGTCAACATAGCACTGAGGGATATGGTGTAGTTGGGAACTGTCAGTGTTAGGTTAATGATTGGACTGGATGATCTTCAAGGTCTTTTCCAACCTAGACGATTCTGTAATACTTCAGTAGGGATACCTGTAGATTCTTAAACTCAGTTGTGCTGAACTGTGCTTAATTAGGCATCAGACGGATACCTGAAGCATGCAGCATAGGTGTTCCCCAGATTAGAAAGAAGTGTGGTTTCATTTTAATTCACCTTGGTTGTGTGGATATTTTTTTCTTCCTGCTGGCAGGATCCTGTGTATGAAACCGGTAGGCAAGCTAGGGGATGTTCATCATTCAGAACTGCTGGAGTTTCCAGTGGATCCCCTGCACAAGTACATCACACTATTTTGCCACTGCTGCACAGGATAACTTTACGGCTTCATTTCTGTAACCAGTCAATGACACTTCTGTTTTGACCTCAGCCTGTCGTGAGTTCCTCATATGTATGCCCAGGATGTGAATCTCTGCGTCGGTCTAAGCCAAGAAATGCCTGTTCTGGCAGGGTTTTTTGTTTAGTTACTAAGTAGCACTTGAAGTTTTGAAGCTTGGGCAAGGAGTGTGGAATTGAGCTGTAGCAATCAAGTAAATTATCACATTTAAATAAATTTCTGTTTCCAAATAGACTTACAATGGACCTTGCTGATTTGGCTTAACTTAAAGAAAGATCATCCTTCCCCAAATCACCCTGTTTAATGAAGGTCTCTGAGAGACAGGTCACTGTAATACAGACCACCTGTTCTTATGTCCATGCTGTCAGAAGGAAACAAATTTTCTCAGTCCTTATAAATAGGCATCAGTCGACAATGAGGAAATGTCATAGGCAAAGGACCTGTGAAGACAGAGACCAGGACTTCTGCCACCTGCAATCCACTTGCCTCCCAGGTGGTTGCACTGCAGTCGTGACCTTGACCCTTCACCTCAGTCACTGCAACAGAAGGAAGCTACTTTCAGCTGTGCTGTCCTAATCTGTATTTCCTTAGAGACTGACAAGAAGAAAAGCTGTATAATACTGTTTAAGATAGGCCTCTGCTTCCTTCTGTCCTCTTCACGTGCTGACACCTGAAGGAGCTTTCCATGTGCTGTCCAAAGCAATGTGTGCATTAAAACTGCACAGGATGTTGCTTCCAACCAATTCCATTTCTGCACTATATCAAAGAGACATTCCATGAATTTTCTCTCTTACCTGTGAGTTTGGTATCCATGCAGATAAGTAAAGCAAGTCCAGACTAAAAATACTAGGATCCTTTCTGCATTGAGTTATACCATTTATATGAGAACATCCTTCCATTTCATGTAATGATAAAATGTGTTGTACAAAGCATCCAAAATTTCTCTGTGTGTAGACTTGTATAATACCAGATAAATGGGTTTCAGTCTACCAAGTTTAAGACAGAAGCGTCCTGCACTCATATTGCTATGGCAGCAAACACATGTATTATCTATTTCAAACTAGGTATTTAAAGTAAGAAAATGTGGGTTAAAATTTCTGGTTTGGCCATAAACAAGGAGGGACAAGAGATCATGAAAATTTCAAGTCTTCCTATATATATTTTACATTTGTGTTAACATTTATGTGCACTATGTAAATGCAACAACATCACATACGCATACATATACATATTTGCGTACATACACATATATACACACACACAAATACAATTATAGGATTTGTTTAATTTACAACGTTAGAGAAACATTTACATTTTCACCTCCATTTTAAGAGAACAAAAATAAAAAGCCCTTAGAAATCGTTAAACTTAAATTTTGAGATGTAAAAACTCTAACATGTATGACTAAGTCTCCAAGAGTAAATAGGCTTATGTATGTCATATTGCAGAGTTCTTGTAGTCAACATAAAAAAAATAATCTTTGAAATCCCTTTAGACAATGCAAGAGAAATTACAGGAGTGGGTCTTACTCAAGTAGATAACTGAAAAATTACATTGTGTTGTGAAACCTAGAATCCCAATTTTCTCCTGTTGGATTCAGTGTAAACTCTCATTAGGCAGTAGAGTTAAGTGCTTGTTTTATTGCTGTTATTAACACATGGCATTTCTTAAGGAGATCTGTTTCCTTAGAAGGGCTAAAACATTCTTTCTATTCAATTATAAATTAATTTCAGCAATGTATTGTCAGAAATTTTCACACAGTGACAACCTCAACATTCTTGGTGTACAAACACTGCCCAACTGAAGACATGGCAGATATTTCATTGCCCAAGCCTGCTTAGTGATACATGTAATTTTCCTGTGTGATATGTATGTATGCATATATGTATATATATATTAAAGAAGATTAAAATAGCTAATCCTTAAAGCCATACTTGAGGACTCAACTCAGACAGCTTTTTGAAATTGTAGTGCTTTATCTCCGCCAACCTTAGCTGGCATGAAAGTTCATTTATAATAGAAATAATTGTTTATTCCTATGCTGGGCCTGTTACATAACTTCCCATCCGCTCCACTCTTCAGTAATGCCCTGTGAGTAAGTGCAGAAACACGATTCTTGTTAATCTTCCTGAATTTAGTAAAGATATAAAAAGCAATGCATTCTTAAAATTCAAGACTAACAATATAGAATCCTAGAGTCATTTAGGTTGGAAAAGACCTTTAAGATCATCTAGTCCAACCATAAACCTAACATTGCCAAACCCACCACTAGGCCATGTCCCTAAGCATCACATCACATCTACATGTCTTTCAAAAGCTGGCCAGGGATGGTGACTCTATCATCTTCCTGAGCAGCCTGTTCCAATGTTTGACAACCCTTTTGGTGGAGACACATTTCCTAATATCCAAACTAAACCTCCCCTGGTGCAACTTGAGGTCATTTTGTCTTCTCCTATTGCTATTTGGGAGAAGAGACCGACACGCACCTCGCTACAACCTCCTTTCAGGTAGCTGTAGAGAGCAATAAGGTCTCCCGTGAGCCTCCTTTTCTTCAGGCTAAACAACCCCATCTCCCTATGCTGCTCTTCATACAACTTGTGCTCCAGACCCTTCAGCAGCTTTATTGCCCTTCTTTGGACACACTCCAGCACCTCAATGTCTTGTAGTGAGAGGCCCAAAAAACTGAACACAGTATTCAAACTGCGGCCTCACCAGTGCCGAGTACAAGGGGACAATCACTTCCCTAGTGCTGCTGACCAGTCTTTCTGATACCAGCCAGGATGCTACTGGCTTTCTTGGCCACCTGGGCACACTGCCAGCTCATACTCAGCTGACTGTCGACAGTCCTGGGTCCTTTTCTGCCAGGCAACTTTCCAGCCACTCTTCCCCATGCCTGTAGAGTTGCATGGGGTTGTTGTGACCCAAGTGTAGAACCTGGCACTCAGCCTTGTTGAAGCTCATACAAATGGCCTCTGCCCATTGATTCAGCCCATCCAGATCCCTCTGTACAGCCTCCCTACCCTAAAGCAGATGAATCCTCCTGTCCAATTAGGTGTCATCTGCAAATTTGCTGAGGGTGAACTTGATCCCTGCCTCCACATCACTGATAAAGATAATAAACAGAACTGTCCCCAGTACTGAGCTCTGGGGAACACTACTTGTAACCGGTCACCAACTGCATTTAACTACAGGCCACACCACTCTTTGGGTCTGGCCATTCAGCCAATTTTTTTACATTCTGGTAAAAAATATTTCTCAACATGTTTTCCTATGCAAAATCGAACTATATAAAGCTCAGTAGATATTTTAGTTAAATATTGTTCCAAGACCAAGGGTAAGGACTGACGCCCTTACCATTTCACATACCACAGACAACATAATTTCCATTCTCAGATTCTCTCAAGACATCCCTTGTTCAGGATACTTTCTACTCACATAATGTACTAGGTGTGTGTGGCAAACTGTTGGCAGAGGGGTCTGCAGGGCAGCCTCTGTGAGGAGAGGCCAGGGCTACCCCGTGCCAGGCACTGACCTATCACAGGGCACAGCTGAGTCTGGTGGCCTCTGGGAATACAAAGTTAAGAAAGGGCAAAATGCTGGATGACAGTGAGGAATGAAGAAAAAAGTTTGAAAAACAGCCCTGCATACACCAAGGTCAGTGAAGGAGGAAGTGCTTCAGGCACTGGTGCAGGGATTCCTCTGCAAACCCATGGAGAAGACCATGGTGAAGCAGGGTGTCTTGCTGCATCCCATGGAGATCCCAGGCAGGAGCCAGCTCCTGGCAGGAGCTACAGGCTGTGGAGAGTTGCCCATGCAGGAGCAGGTGTTCTGGCAGTATCTGTGATCCCATGGGGGAACCACACTGTAGCAGTCTTTTCCTGAAGGACTGTACCCCATGGAAAGGACCCATGCTGGAGAAGTTCGTGAAGGATGGGACCCCATGCTAGTGCAGGGGAACAGCATGACAAGTAAGGAGCAGCAAGGACAAAGCATTATGAACTGACCACAACCCCCATTCCCTGTCCCCCTGCGCCACTCGGGGTGAGGAGATGGAAGAATCAGAAGTCTAGTTGAGGCTGGGATAAAGGGAAGAGTGAGGAGAAGGTGGGTTTAGTTTTTGTTTCTCACTATCCTACTCTGTTTTAATTGGTGATAAATTAATTTCCCCAAGTTAAGTCTGTTTTCCATGATGGTGATTAGTGAGCAGTCTCCTCTTTATCTTGAGGAGCCTGAGTCAGAGAGTGTCTGGCCTGGTGACCAGCCAAGGTCAACCCAGCACATCTACTGTGGGCCCTATCTCCGTTGTAGAGATAGAGTAGATGGAATATTGAAGAACTGCTTCTTGCACACACTGCTGCAGGGAGCTGAAAAGCCCTTGAATGTCTTAATATAAATGAAGTGATTTCACAGCTTCCACAACTGAAAATCTGGATTTAAAAGATAAAAATCTCAAACAGAGATTCAACTAGAAGTAGAAGAAAAAAAAAATGTAGCAAAAATTCCCTGAGTTATCCAGTGCTGCCTCGGAACTACACCTAGTTTTATTCCAACTGTTTCAAGCTCAGAGAAGCTTAAATCCAGGCATAATTATTTTAAATATATATATATAAATAAAGGCTTTTTTGTCAAAAACACAGCCCAGGCAGTTTTTGACAGTGATTTGTATAATGTACCTTGGTGCTTCCCAATGATGCAATTCAGTTTAGATTAAAAACTAAAAATAATGGATAGCATTTTATTCCACAGAAGAATAAGCAAAGACAGGTGCATTATAATGATGTGATATGCAAAACCAGAATCTAAGTACTCACCTAAGGAAAGCAGAGACCTGAATTCAAGCCCAGAGGCAAATAATATTGGAGACACCAATCTTGTATCTTGAAAAGTTTCATAATACTTCTCAGCTAGTATGAATGCAGAGATTTCAGAACCAAATTCACTCACAGACAAAAAAGAGAATGGGAGGAAGAAGGACAGCAGAGAAGAGTTTGGAACAGGGAGAAGATTGGTACTTACACTGTGAAAAAACATTTGGAGAGTTATTTTAAACACCTTCGAAAAGATATAGCTGAAAAATGTTTTGATTCATTAAAAAGGAATGAAATCACAATTTAAGTCATCTTAACTCTCAGAACTGAGGAGGGACTCATCTTTGCTGGTTTAATAATTTCCTTTTGCCATCTGGTGGAAATGGGGTAGAATAACAAGTTTTAGTGATGGAATGGAATTGAATGGACACAATTTGAGTTTTTGTTGTTTGTTTGGTTTTTTTTTTAAATTTGGTCTCCCTTCCCATCAGTTAAAAGAATTCAATGTAGTAAATAAAATGGCATGCCAGATACATAGCATAGTAGATTCAAAACCTGGCAAGCCACGGAATTAATCTAAATTGCACAGACTAATACTGCCTCTACCATTAGCTCACACACACACACAAAATAAATAAATAAATATTTTTTTTTTTTTTTAATATTTTCCATTGATTAATTCAGACTAGAACTGCTCAAAACTGCCACCTACATACCGAATGGAAATTTTTCAAAATATTTTTTGAGGGGATCGAATGCCCTCCTGTGTTCAAGTGGCAAATTGCAAAGTTAATGGAAAATTTTTTTTTCCTTTTTCAAAATGCAGTATTGTCCACTATATGCATTGTAGTATTTACTTCCTTTAAGAGGACTCCAAAGAATCTACACTTGTTTCCTTAATTAGCTAGATAGTTTGTTTTGCTTGCTTTTGTTAGATACTCAAAGTTTGTTTTAAACAGATCATGAGATTTGAAAAATGTTTCCTCATTTATTCTAAATAGAGAGTGATCATGAAATTACTTGTGCAAAATTCAATCTAAAATTTTTGTAATAAAAATATATCCATGCATGGGGTTTGAACTTTGGTTGAAATGGTCAGTGACTATCTGCCCCTGCTCTAACTTTTGGGAAGGTCCTGCCTCATGCACTGAATTTTCATTCATATGTGCCTTTTCAGTACATACCATTTCAACCAAAGTTCAAACCCCATGCAGTTTCAAAGAGATATAACAGGAAATGTCAGGGACCCCTGGCCCTCATTCTGAGACATCAGAACAAATTTAGTTGCTGTGCTTTCAAGTTGGGAATCAAAAGTTAATGAACACCTTTGACAGTCATCTCTGTTCTTCAGTGCTATGTCCAAAAAGACGGTTGCCCCACCAGCAGAGGGGATGATGAGAACAAGGAAGGAGAATGAGGTCTCACCCCAAACCCAAACCAATCGTGAATGATGCAACTGTACCTGATGTTACTTTATTTTTTTTCATGTAGCACAACTTACGGGTAATTTCTCAGTGAGCTTCAGCTAAATAATTTACATTTTTTGCTAATGTAATTTTTTCATATAGGTTAATCTACCTTTGACCTTGTACATTATTTTTAAGCCACACACAGGTAATTTGACAATTTAAAAACCAACTGTCAGGGTCTCAAGTAGATTTCTACACTGGTAATCAGTACATCTGTATGTCTAGAAACGTATCAAAATTTTCAGCTTACTTGAATAAGATGAAAAGAGTATTGGAGGGAAAAGGCTGGAAGACATGCAAGGGTAGCTGCCCGACCAGGCTTCTTCTAGACTGCCTAAAATGATTAAGTTCCAGACTCACGAAGAAGCTATGCACAAGCCAGGCCCAGGACTGCAACAGTCTGATCAGACTTCTTCATTAGCTGTCTACATGGTGCCTTAAAACATAATGTGAAATCATTACCCGCTCACCTAATAATTTCTTAGCCTCTTCCCATTTTCCTTTTGTTTCTTCTTTAGGTACTATGAAAAGATTCAAACATCCTTGAGAGGAAATTCAAGTGTGATAGTTTACCTTTAACCTTTAAAAACAATCTGCTATAGATTACAGTCTATTGTAGCTGGTGACAGAGTATGCAGCTTGCATTAATTTTTTCAGGAGGTGGCTCAAGGTCTTAGTAGTCATTTATACTGTTTAATAAATATCATATTCTTTCATCTTTTCTTTCTTCCAGTTTGCAGCTCAGAACCTGAAAATGTTCAATCTGATCCAAAGAATTACACTAGTCTTCTTGTTACTTGGGAAAGACCTCGTGTTGTATACGATACCACAATTGAGAGATTTGCTGTCTTTTATCAGCAGTTGGATGGAGAAGACCAGACTAAGCATGAGTTTCTGACAGACGGGTATCAGGACCTGGTAACTGTAAACTCTTCAAGTTTCATACAAAGGGGTGATGGCAAAGCACTCATTGTTAATTCCCTTAAGGGTAGCTGGGAGCTGATTCAATGAAAAATTACTTCTTTGGCTTCAGCTCACAGAAGCTGTACTCCATTTTTTGACTATGAAGCCACACAGACAAAAAGAAAAAAAAACACAACCAAAACCCATCTCTTGCCCAGAAGAATGATGCTTTTGCAGATTACTGTTCTGATTTGGCTATACTATCCCCAAAAGTTTATGAGCATGTCAGTCTTAAAGCTCCTTAGCCATAAAACTCTTAGTCAATTAATAGTGATCTGTGCTTTATTGCTCACTGATGTGCAAAGAATGACCTACACAAGCAACTAATAAGATTCAGTACAATCATATTGATATAAATACTAAGTTACTGATGACAGCTTCATGCTATTTTCCTAATGTGATCTGGTCCTCTAAACCTCTTTAAAGACTCATAACTTATCAGAGATAATGTTATCTAAACTAGCGTTCAGCATTAAGTAATTATGTAGTTTAGTGTCCTCCCTGTAAAAATTCACAAGATATTCTTTAAAGTTGACTGAAAAACATTTGTGGCAATAAAATATAAAAAGCAAACATTAGAGGCCTAGAAGAAAGGAGATTTATAGTTCATATGAAAAATGTTTTATGAAAAAATTAACATCACATATTTGATACTTGTAAGTAAATGATTAAACATGTTTTTTCTTTTAGGGGGCTATTCTAAATAATCTGCTGCCCAATACAAGTTATGTTCTTCAGATAGTTGCTGTTTGCTCTAATGGTCTATATGGAAAATACAGTGACCAAGTCATTGTTGATATGCCTTTAGAGGACCCAGGTAAGTGGTCTTTTGAGCTTAGCAATTCCTTATAGCTGAAAATCTGTACTTGAAGAAGTAGTTTGTTTGCAAACCAGTTAAAATGCGTGACTATCAAAGTATGCTAAAATGAAATTTCAAAATCGCTGCAGTTAACCTTCAGCATGTTCTTTGCTACTGATATTTTACATGATGTAATTCTCCATTCCTTGTAAACATTGCCTATGAAAAACTGCATATTAATTTTTTTTAACTCTTAAGATTATTCTGAAGAACATCTTCCCGATTTCAAATCTCACAAGTGTATCATTCAGCAATATAATGCAGGGAAATAAAACCATGTTTGGTATTATTTCTCTATGGCTCAAACATCATCCCAAACTTAATCCATACAGCCAAAGTATTAAGGAAACAAGTAATACAAACCAAATTTATAAATATGTATGAATTGATTTTAAAATTTGATTTCTTATGATTACTTGGAGTTTGATTTCAAAGGGACTTGTGGCGATGGAATTCCCTTGCTTCTTAATGCTGCCTCGCAAAAAATCAAAAGGCCTAACAACCAAATCTTACTGATTTCACAGCCAGATTTAATTCTTCTGCCTGCTGGTAAATCCGAAATAATTTGAAACGATAGCATGAAGCTTGATCTTGTCCTTAATAATTCCCCAAATTCAGTGGAAGTTTTAGCATCAGACCCAGTTCTTATCAAAGTGAGTGAGAGTTGTGGTTTTAATTAAGAACCCTGTTAGTAATCATAGGAAAAAAATCAAAGATTTTCTGATCATCCAAGAGACCATGTTTTTATCTAAGGGCCTGGATTCTTATTGTTTATTTATGGATTCTGTAAATTCAGTTTTACACTTCTTTTAGTCTGTTTAGCTACAGCAAAGTCCTTAGCAATTTTGTGATGTACTTGTGAAAATAGATCAGTTTTTCATTTCAAGGGAACCACATTCCTTTACAGTGAGAAAGAATATGATTCTTGACAATCTCTATCACGTGAGTTATGAACTAATAATGGTAATAGGCTTATAATAGTGCATTTTTATCTGAAGGAGAGGGACACAGGTTCAGTTATAGTACATACAAATTTTCAATAAACATTTAACTTGTCTTTCAAACACAGCGTATTAAGAAGAATGCATTTTTGGAGTCCTGTGCTAATATCTACCAGAATTTTCCTATTCCTCTTCAGTTTTCTGAGAAGTCCACAACAAGGTTCTAATATTCTGCCTGACATTCCACTTTTCTGTTTATCCTTTATCTACCTCTTAAGATACTATATTCCTCCACTTCCTTTCCAGAATTTGCTGGTTTTGTGTTTGAAGAATTTTCTCAGATGAGAGTTCATCTACATACCCCCACATCCATTTCTACATGGAATGACAAATAAGCAGCATAGTGTTGTCATTATTAAACAATAGTTCAACAAATCACGTCAGTGCAGTGCTGCCATCACAGCTTTAAACTCTGAAAATAGAGATTGCAAAGCAAAATCCAGTGTAGGTAATATCCATAGGCTAACCTGCCTGACTACTCCTGTTGTATCCCTTCTTTAAGGACGAGTTTCATACCACTCTGCCATGTGCCATGGCTCCCGTCGGAAGGAAGGGTGGATGCAGAGGCAGGAGGGTGGTGGGAGCGCTGGGGCTGGGGAAGCACGGAGCCAGCACTGCGGGCAGCACTGCGCAGAGCACCCGAGGTGCAAGCACATACTGCTGGGGAACAAACTCAGTGAGAGGTCGATGTGGTGTTTGGCAGTCTGCAGCTGGCCAGCGGTGTAGATGCAGCCACTGATCATGGCATCTCTGATGTGTTTTCTGCTGAAGTAATGAAAAAAAAGCAGTGGCTTTGCATTCATCTCAGTAGAAGAGAGGGCCTTACTTTGAAAATACACAATAAAAAACTAATTATATCTTCCAGCATATCAGCAGAAATCTCTGAGATTTGTATTCTCAGATGAGAATTTGATGCAATAAGTGTTATTTAGCAGTTCTGAGTGAAGGTCTGATATTCTCATGCCTTTTCACACAGAAACATCACTAATTTCTTTTTGTTAAATAAATGAGAAAATGTAATGCAAGGATACCTAGGAAGCATAACAATGTAAAGATGTATCTCTATAAAATATGAACAGATTAGTGTAACTATGAAAATGGTATTTTTGTGTTTTCTGTCATTTGAACATTTAAATATGTCTCCTTAATGTTGCATTAAAACAAATTGATGTATATAAGTATATTCTTATCCTGTGTTTTCTTGGTTTTAAAAAAAGCATTGTAAAGAGGAGAGTTAAATAATCTGCATATCAGATCTGTATAAAGACCTGTGTTTTTTTCAAATTTCAGGCAGTTCTGAAAATTTGCAATATTTTCAGGTCTGCCTAAGGTTTTTCTTTTAGTTTTCTAAAAGCTTCAAAATTGAGGAAGATTATTTCAGGTCAAATTAAGTGTTTCAAGGATATTTTAAACTTTAAAAAAAAAAAACAAAAAAACCCAAACAATAAAAGAGAAGTTTATAAATAAAAATGAAATACCAAAATTAATATTCTGTGTGTTTCAGAAAAACTGTTTCTTTGGGATGCTTCCTATCTGAAATGGACACAAAGTTATTAAATGCTTTTGTCTTCTTTTGACACTTCCACAGCAGCACATCTGAAAGGATTGGATGAGGAAAATTCAGGGGAAAATCTCTCCCATGTAATTATTATGATTCCTATGAGTGCACATTGCTCTATAAACAAGTTTTCTAGATGCTGTCTCAACCTTGGATATAATTTTAAAATATGAAAAAAACTTCCATTCATTCCTAATATTAATGTTTATTTGCATACTTACTTTTACTAATTATTTACATCTGAATTAACTGTTGCAAATAATGCAAATAGTTTTATATTTAATATTTTAATATTGAAAGTATTAGACAACAGAGATATGAGACTGTAGATATCTAATGAGGAAGATTTGTTCAGATCAACTTGCTGGTTACAACTATAACATCAAATTGGTTTTGTGATCTGCTTTATAGATCTTGAGGCAAAAGGGGATTTCTTGGAGCTCCTGCTTGTGAATTTATGAAAGAAAAGTTATCTTCACCATGAAGACATGAAATAAAATTGATTCACATAAAGCATAAACTAAAACTTTCATTTACAAGAATTACTCTAAGTAAGACAGTTTAATTAAGATGAAATTCATTGCAGTCACCTCCAGATCAATTATCTTCATGTAAAGAGCTAAGAGCTAAAATCATGCAGAAGCACTAGATGGGCCCTTTTCCAGGAAGAATTCCACTTTTAATGAGGGCAGTTTCAGTACACTTTCAGTGCAACATAAATCTGGTGTTCAAAAATCTCACAACCATTGTTTTAGCCTTTTCTTTTTGAGATGCTTGCAGGAGAGGGTGTTTCTCATGCCTTCTCCTCACCCTGTCTGGGTGCCTCCCATATGTGGTTAGTGAGGGCTCTGCAGGCTCTGGGTGATCCACAGACCGGATTTAAACCCTCTTGTTCTCATCAGTAAGAGGAAGGACCTCTTTCAAGGCATGCTCTCTGCCTCAGTTTGTGGAAGCTTCAGGAGCTCTGATATGACATTGGGCAAATGATCATAGTGAAGATCTCTGCTCTTTGGGTTTTTCCTAAACAATTCAGAATGGCAGCCTTTCATCTTGAGATATAGCATGTGTGAACATTAAAATTGTCTCCAGTTTGCTTCCGTTTAGTAAAGCTCACCTGATTCCCTACATGATATAGATGCACAACTTTCATCGAAAATTAAGAGAATCATGCACATGATTTAGTCAGCTTTGATAAAAATCCAACCTTTATTTTCCAATTTTTTGTTTGCTATTAGAATTGGATTTTGAATGACTATCTAAATGTGTGCTTTGACTTTCTAGAGAACATCTGTATAGCTCTGAAAGTTCTGCAGTAGTTTGTTGTGTAGTTAATATTGGTGTTACGTGCTTTTGCTGACATAAAAAATGAAAAATAATACTATATCTCTCCTCTCACCTTCCTTTGTGTAGACTTTGATTGGTGTTCATCAAAAAAACCCCGTGGTGGGATATGGCTCTCAAATGCCATCTCCTGCACAACAGTTCATGCTGTCAGCAATGCTCTGTGATGGTCTAACTGTGCAATTTCTTTGTAACTTGTCTTCATGATTTTTGTCCTAAAGAGCATATCTTAATGTTAAAGCATATCTTAAATGTTTAATTGAGGGCACGCTTTTTTTCTAATTATGTACTGATAAATGTAGAAATCTGAAAACTAATTCAGTTAGAAGAAACAGGCTTTATTTTTGTTCTTACCATGCTGTTTATTACATAAGACAGTACAGAAATGAAAACAGTTTATGTTGTGTGCATTATTCTACAATTACAAATCAGATCGAGGTTTTTAAAAAGATTTGCATTGAACATAAATATAGGGAAATAGTTACCTTTTTTGTCGTTGTTCTATCATTTCTTCATTTGTCATTAAAATGAACTGTGAAAAGATCTCTACAAAACTTTATAACTAATGATTTAATTATTTTATTTTAAAATGTAAGCTATAGAATAATCAATATGTGGTTCCAGAAAAAATAAACAAGCTTGTTCATCAACCTACATTAATGGGTTGTTTTTTGGAGGGTGCAGTTCTTCTCCTTGGTTTGGGATCTTAGCAGATTTCTGTAGTCTCCCATCAAATAAAAAACTCAGCCACAGGATTAACAGAGCTTCTGTAAGCGTATGTCTCTAATGCTTTTGACAATACATTTTCTGTGACCAAATAAATTTAAATAGGCTTTGTAAAATGCCTGAAGATTTAGTGTTGTTAATATATATATATATTACATATATATACATGTATGTTAATACCACTCCATGGAGACAACAGCAAGACACTACAGATTTCTGCTGGTGGAATTTGAGAGCACATACCCTAATTTATACTCTAGCCCAATTAGCACATTTTATTTTTCTGATTAAATATGATTAAAGATAACTCAAGAATAGTGACCACAGAAAGAATGGATAGACTTTCTCTGTACTAAAAATATTTTTCAGAGAATTCTATTGATTACATAATACATGATATGAGTCTACTGTGGGAAGACTTTCAAACTACTGTCTACCATGTTTGATTTATATCATTGAACAGCTAGGGAATTTCATTATGTCCTCCACCCTTTCCTCCCCTCTGCTCCCCTCCCCACCCTGTCCCGGAGCCTCCTAGGCTTCCAGGAGTCAGAGGTAAGAATTTTTCTCTGTCTTGTTAATGAAAGGTTAATTCAGTACTTGGTAATTTATAAATGTTTATTACAAAATAACAATTTATGAAGATTTTATGCAGCATTGTTTAGTCAAATGTTGTTTGTGTGCTATAATCTACAAATGAAACTGTATAAGCTTGTTATTTTGATAAAAGTTATCTAGTGTATGTTGCATATGATACGTGTCTCAGTTTGTTTTGAAAGGCAGATATGAACAGATAAAAGAGAATACAAATTAAGTCATAGATTCCCATCTGACTTTTCAGAGAGGAGAAATATAAAGATGTCATCTAGCGTATTGAGGAAACTTCATTTGGGAATTGTGGAAGAAATGTAGATGTAGCACTCTCTGTGACACTGTTGTTAGAACCACTCCCCAGATTGAGATTGGCATTTTTCCTTAGTGCAGATCAGCCCTCAGAATACACGCTAGCACTGATGTACAGACAGAGCACTAGAACATTGCTTAGGAGAAAGCCTTAGACAGATTCAGAAAGGGAATGGATCTTTCTGTGGACCAACAGAACAGTAAGATGAGTTAATGCTGTGGAAGGTGTATTAGATTTCATCACTGGACACCTATGCCAGTTCCTACTAGAGATTTGTAGGTTTCTTGCAACCTGTTTTGAAGTCTCTCCATCATTATCAGAAGCACAATATTGGATTTGGCCAAAAAGACAAAGAAGGTGAGAGTCTAAACTCTAGACTTAGGGAGAAGAATTTTCATCTGTGCTGTAGGAAATTAATTTCTTGATACTGCTTCAGCTGTTATTTATTTATGAAAGGTGGGAAGGCCTCAAAAGCCTTTAGTGTAGTTTTTCACAGAGCGCCCAGTACCTGTTTATTAGGGACTTTTTGTGGGTTGTGATAGAACTGGGTTCATGTCCTTACATGAAGTCAAGTGGAGTGGAAGTCTGAAAAAGGCTTTAAACACTGGACTCTACGAAGGCTGGGTGTCCTTGATCTACCTTGATGGAGGCAGCCTTCTGCATGCTCAATGTGATGGCATGGCTGTTGCACTGGTACCTAACTCCAAGCCTGGGTGCAGAAAAGAGGAATTATAGAACAGATCATTTTACAAGAATATCTTCAGGGCTTTCAAATTAAATGTAGAGAAATAGTTGATTCCCAGACTTATCTTTTTTTTCTCTCTTCTATATTTCTGCATTAAACTGTACTTTCTCATAGAAGACATTCTCATAAACTTGGTTCTCCCTGGCCAGAATGTGGTTCTTCAGTGCAGATCCAACATGTGCTGCAGTATCAAATTAGATCCAGGCAAATCTGTTGTGGCTGAACCTGTCCTGTCTCGATGAGCATTTCTACCCTTAGAGCCAGTCCTCAGCCCAGGTGGTAGGCCACTTCTCCAAACACAATCCTACAAAACATCTTAGACTGGGTCTCAAAAAACATATTAACTAATCAGTTGAGTCCTTGCAGAATAATAATTCTGTGGATTTAAAATGTTGGATGATATGGTGTGTATTTTTGTTTTTATAGAGGCTGATCTCATTCCTGAACTGAATGAAACTGAAGAATATGAGGTATAGCATTCATTTATTTTTAAGAGAGTATTTAAACTACATAGATTTCAACTTAAATTGGAAGGGTATTCTGTGAAAATTTACAAAACTGTCACCAGCTGAACATATTATCTTCATTTATATATAGAAACATACATATTCATATACATACAGCCTTCTCTTTCAGCTAGATTTCTTCATAGATAACTCTGGAGATACCTCACTACTTAGTCCTCTGGGGCTGGAGATACACAGAGAAGTAAGGGATATCACATGACATGCCTAAATATTTTTGAAAATGGGGCACCAAGTTACTTTCACCTCCAAGTGAAGTCTGAAAAAATTGTTTATTTACTATAATCAAAGCTGTCACGCAGTGTTAGGCCTTTTTGTTCGTTTGAAGAGAAATCTGACTTGGACTTGCTTATAATGGTCTTAGCATGTAGTAAACTAAAGTAAGGGAGGAAGGTAGTTACACTGAAGAGTGAGATTCATGTGTGTCTGCTATCATCTGAATTTAACAGATATTCCAGAATTCTTGGAGAGTCATTTACTCTTCCTCAAGTTAGACTTTACAGTATAACTCTGTTTTACACAATTTTGGATGTTTTTATGATAAAGTCTGCAGACTTCATTTTTGGTGACTAGGTTTCTGGTATCCCATCAAGGAGAGAGGTGAAAATATCACAGTGAGATTTTTAATAGTCACTAATACCAATTTTACAACATGGACAGTTCCTTCAGTAAGACCTACATTTGTATCAAGTAATCCCTCAGAATTTCTATTTTATATTTTCAATCTATGACCACAATATTCTCACTGAGTGGCAAGTCCTTGTTAGTTAAATAGACAGCCTGTGCTACCCTCTCTTGTGTTTTTGGACACTGAATAACCTATAATACAGTTATTTTTCTGTTGATGTGAGCTACATATCTAGATTATTATATTGTGTCTGTCAGGACAGTACGGGAGTGCCAGTGAATGGCAATTTATTTTTACTTGAACCAAGAAAGTTTAAAAGCACAGACATTGCCGTACAGAAAGTAGTTTTTCAGAAACAAGGGCCTGTCCAGTACAGTTCAGGTTTGAGGACACACAGTCTAGGTGCTGCTGTCCCTACATTTTAGGTATTTAGCCCTTGGAATGAAATCTAAACTTGAGAGTCATGTCTGAGGTATCTTATATTGTGTGAGTGCACTAGAGGTTCCTGGTACAAAAAAGGGACTGCAGTGTGAAGCAGGGCTCTAGCCTAGTTGTTAAAACCACCACTCTGGGGAGACTGGATAAAAGCTAACAATTCTTATTAGCTAAGTGCCCCAGTTGGTATTTATTTGTCAGTGCTTCATCGTGGGTGCTTGCTTGCCAAGGCTGTTGATTTTACATTCTTCTCTCTGTTGTGCCCTGTTCACTTCAGTGCTGGAGTGGGAGATCTCAGCCTAAAATATAGTGGAAACTGAAGATTTCTTAGTCTAATATCTGTGTCCCAGTCTCCGATCTTCTGTGTGTTTTCTCTCAACATCATGCTTTTGAATAAAAACGGGTGGTTGTTGCCACCACATCACCAAACCAGATCGTCAAGAGGTTGCCAACTGTATTTTGTGAGAGGCTCTGTTCTGCTGGTGCCTCTTAGGACTATGTGTGCCTGTCACATCAAGTCCCTTCAGAAACTGAAGGTTGCCCTCAGTCTTGTTTGCAGAGTTGTGCTCAGACAGATTTATTCTGGAGCAGTTCTAGATGGTGGCACAGCACAGAGCTGTGAGCACTGCTGTGTCTCAGACAAAATGAAGATGCCTGCTGAGCAAGTTAGATGCTTCCACATTAGGTTTTTTGATTTGGAGCAGGGAAAGTTGGAGAGGAGGTGAAAAGATTTGAACCTAGATCCTCAAGGACTGCCTAAATTCTGACTGAATTTAGGCATGTAATTTTTTGATTTTTTCTTTTTGGATCTGTCCTTAAAAGTCAAAACTCTAACACAGATTTTTCACAAAGTGTTATTATTCATGTTCAGCAAACAAAGGGTCATAACAAGGACTAGGTAGTGTCACTCAAAACACTTGGGAAACTGTTACATTCATGTGGATCATCCTGAAATCTTTTCCAGAAAACTGAAGATTCAGTGGATTTAAGGACAGGTCATAAATATATTTTACAAATTCTGTTACAATGACAATTTAATTAACATCAAGATATTTGTGCAAATCTCTTAAGACATTTTGATAGCAAAACCATTTTTTCACTGATGTGTACTGCATATACAATTGCATTTTATTAGGAAAGAGGTAGAGCTTTTTAATGAAGTAAATAAATACTATGAGTGGATTTTGTTTCTCAAACAGTAAAAGTAACACAATATTTAAGAAGTTGTAACACAGGATTTTTTTGTTTGTATTGCAAATAAGTAATCTTTTCCAGAGAGAAGGATACCTGTTCTTGCAGCTAAATATTTTGCTTTTAAGACCAACAGTCTTCTCAAGTGTTGTCTTGTTTTTCCTCTTATTTTTATGGAGCCGGGAACATGTATTATTGCAGTTTTGGTTTTCATTTGTGTACAGTGTTTATAAACATTTTTAATTGTCTTTGGCTATGGTATTTTTTCAAAGGATGAAGTTGATGAGAAGGAAACAGAGGTGGATGAAGAAACTGCAGTGATTCCTAGCACTGACAGTACAATAAACCAAATGAGGAAAGCGTTCCAGGTGACTACATCCAGCTACAGTCAAGAAAAAATGGGGACAAAACCCAGTGCAGCTAAAGCAAATAGATACTTAACAAGAGAAGAATTGCGTGGTAAGGATGTTTTCAAAGCAGTTTATTACCCTACTTCTCCACCTGTTAATGAAGTTTCTGAAGAAGAGAAAGATCCTTTTTTGGAATCTCGAGCAATTACTGGAATTCCTCCTCAACTCATTGACTCCACCAAAGGCGTCGAAGAAGAATACATATACCTTTCTTCAGGAACTGAACCAACAAGAATAACCACTACTGGCCATAGTGACGAAGACTTCTTACTGTCTCCTTTTAAACCTCATGGGAAATCTGATGACTTTTGGAGTTCAGTTCTTACCACTTCTTCAGCACAGCTGATTACAGAGGAGACCTCCGAAGAAGACACCCTTCCTTCAGGAAGCCCAGATATAAGCATGAATGATCTTCTTTCCCAAAGCTCCATTAAGTATGTTTCAGAAGGTGTAGCACCCTCAAGCTCTGATGTGCCTCCAAAGCATACTTCTTCCACTGATGGAAATATATGGTTTCATAATGCTACAGATCTGACAACTCAATCTGTTGATACGTTGGATAGCAGGCAGTTGTCTCAGACCAGTTACACTGATGTAGAGGGATTAAAAGCAGCAACAGTGCCCTATTCCAGCAGCCCTGTGATTTCACAAGACACGTCAGATGCGGATTTAGAATTGCCACATTATTCTACCTTTGCTTTCTCCTCTGCTGAATTATCACCTCACTCTATCTCTTCAAGCTCTGGAGAATATGGTTCTGCTTCTGCTGCCAGTGAGGTACTCTCTCAGACAACTCAACCAGTCTATAATGGTGAGATACCTCTTCAACCTTCCTACAGTAGTGAAGTGTTTCCTCTAGTCACCCCTTTATTGTTTGACTCTCAGATGCTCGACACTACCCCTGCTACATCAGATAGTGATGTGACCTTGCATGCTACACCTGTATTTCCCAGTGTTGATGTGTCATTTGAACCCACCCTGTCTTCCTATGATGATGTACCTTTGCTTACATTTTCCTCTGCTTCCTCAAGTAGTAAAATGTTTCACCGTTTGTATAAAGTTTCTCAGATGTTCCCACAAAGTGCTACTCCAGCTGTTGCAAGTGATAAGGTGTCCCTGCATGCTTCTTTGACATTGGCAGAGGGTGATACATTAATACAGCCAAGCCTTGCTCAATATGCTGATGTGGTGTCACATCAGACTACTCATGCTGCTTCAGAGACACTGATATTTGGTCATAATAGAACTCACATATTTTCTCAAGTTGAACCATCCAGCAGTGATTTAAATATGCATGTACTATCTACAATGTCTGAACTTCCTTACGCTTTGTCTAGTAATGTGGGCTCCCTCCAAAGCTTTACTGTTTCCTATGACTCCACAGAATTTGTGCATGATTCTGTTGACGCATTTCGTCAAGATCCTTTATTTAGCAGCTATAACAATGTACCGGTGCATAAACCTTCTTCTGTAATGTCACAAGCTGATACTTTGCTACAGCCTACACGCTCTCTATCTAGTGATATGGATTGGTCTGAAGCATATTCTGGTAGTGAGTCCCTTTTGCCTGATACAGATACTTTGACGGTACTTAACGTTTCTTCCTCTGATTCTGTAGATGAAATTACATATGAATCATCTGGGTTTAGTAATGTTAATAAGATGCTTCAAAAAGGTGATGTTATATATGGAGATGAGAGAGAACTGAAAATTTCCTCTTCTTTAAGTGAAATGGCTTCCAGTGCTGAAAGTAAAGGGATACCTGAACTTTCTACATCTGTTTCTAATAATGATGTAATTAAGCAGAATACATCTCTGCAAGAAAGCCCACTTCCTGTTTCTAGCACAAAGGGAATCCTTCCAGTCTCTCTTGCTTTTCCCACTACTAAGATACTCGATCATGATATTAGTAAACTTACAGAAAATCACCTTTCCGTTCAGCCTTTGCATGTTACAACTCCGGCCTTTGATGACACTTTGCTTAAACCTATGCTTAGTGCAAGCTCAGATCAAGCTCTCTCTGCCCCTGCTTATAGCAAAATGTTATCCTCGACTCAGCCGTACTTTTATGAGACCTCAACTACATTAAATAACGAAGCATTACTGCAGTCCTCCTTCCAATCTTCTGGTGATGGTACTCTGCTTAACACAGCTGCAGCTGTGCCTAGTGATCCAGTATTGGCTGAAAGCTCCAGGGTTCATAAAGATAGTTCTACATTTGACCAAATATTGCATCAAATGGCACCAGGTTCTGCTACAACTGAAACCATGCTGCATTCTACATCTGCACCTTCTGTTGTTGATATGTTGCCAAACACCTTTAGTAAGCACACAGCGTCACTTCAAGGTTTGCCCGTTTCTTACGCAAGTGAGGAATATGTTTCATCCAGTTTGTTTAACAGTGAAGATGTTCAGCAGGTTATGCCTTCATTGTACAGTAGTGATATTTCGTTACAGTTGACCAGTTTAGAAAGTACAAATGCCTTTCCCCAAGCAGTGAATGCTGTAACAACTCCTTTCCTAATAGGTGATACATTATCACATGTAGCTACTCCTGCAGACAGTCATATCTCTTCAAGTGCTTTTGAAAGAAGTGAGGCTGCCAGTGTCTCTTCAAGTTCTACATTTGGTTTTGAACCTGTACATATGCCTGCAGTTGTTTCTGATTCTGACGTGTCCATTCATCACACTCTTCCTTTACCAAATGTGCATATTTCTGTTACGGCTGTTCCTTCCAAAAATGAGATCCCTGTAAGTTTGAGTAGGTTGCCGGTTCCTTCTAGAGAATCCTCTGGGTTGTCTCCCAGTATCATGTCCAGTACCGATTTGTGGCCTTCTGTAGTTGAGGATGACTACGATGAATATGACGATGGCTTCCCTGTAAGTAACTGTATCTCATGCACTTCCCATAGAGAAGCTCAGGATATGGTAGTAGAGGAAGAAAATACAGAGGTAAACAATAACAAGGATCAGAGTAACCTAATTATAAGCTCACATTCTGAGAAACCTGAAGAAGAAGAGAAAATTTCAACTGCTGCATCAGACAGTCAGATAAACCATGCCATGGACAGACATAATTATACATCTGTACCAACTTTGACAGCACGTGTGATACCTAAGAAGCACAACGAATCAACAGTTTCGGAGAACCACATTCAGACTGCCAGTGTCCAGTTGCAAAACACATCAGAGTCTAAGTCTTGGGCTGTTTTTACAAGTGATGAAGAAAGTGGTTCTGGCCAAGGTACCTCAGATAGCCTTAATGATAACGAAACTTCAACAGATTTCAGTTTTCCTGACCTTAATGAGAGAGACATTGAAGGGGCAGTTGAAGCAGGTAACTCAGAATTAACTCCTGGATCATCACAGTCATCAACCTCATCTGTTACTAGTGATCACTCATCAGTATTCAACATCTCTGAGGCAGGTTAGTTATGGATAAGTCTAATGAATGCCATGGAAAGCTGTGAGGGGATACTTTTGTGCCATAGAGGATGAGAACGTTTGTCTACATATAATAAAAGGAGAATATCACAGTGCCAGTGGGTGTGATTAAGGAAGCACTGGGGAACAGGGGGTGCATGCTGAGCTGGCTATCTTGTGAATGCTACTTCTGGCTACTTAAAACTGCACCTCAGATGTTCTTCAGTAAGAAGATTCATGTTCTGCTTTTGGATAGATGTGTACCATCAGTAGAAGTTGGGTGATGCATAATCTAAACCCAGAATTTGTTTCAATGTTAATTGTTTAATTTTAGTTTTAAACGTTTGAGGGATGTAAGTTCTCTGTACAAATATAAGTGCTGCCCCTATGGAAATACACCAGAGGAAACCATGCCCCTACCAGAGAAAACACACCTCTGAGATTCTGGTTTTTAACTTAGAGCAGCACATTTCCTCCTTGTGTTTTTTTTTGTTTTTTCTAAGATGTATTGAGCAAGGAATAAGATGCTTCAGTTTGATTCTGATTCATCTTCACTCATAAAAACATTCATTTGCATGCTTACTCTGTATGCCACCTTCAAATTTCAGTGAGATGCAGACTTTTTTGTGCCAGATTTGTATATTTCCAAAATACTTAAGAGCCAGATTATCCTGTACCTGCTTATATTTAGTGCTGGTTTTCTATTTAATCCTCTTAAAGTCAGTGAGAGTATTTGTGATCTGTGATTCTAAGGATAAGGTCAAAAGGCAAAACTGAACCTCACATAGATAAAAACCTGATAAATATAAAACATTTCTTTTGTATTTAAAAATGCATTGTGGAATACCTAAAGTATTCAGACACATAATTTCAGCCTCTTGTTAGACTATGGAAAACCCATGAGTAAAGTCAGAAACAATCTATGCTGTTTGAAAAGAAAACAAAAAACCAGCAAATAAGGTTAAATTGGTATTTTAGAAAATAAACTGAACTTCCATTAAGTACTCACAGCATCTGTAGAGGGCAGTATCATTCAACTAAATCCACTAAGAAATGGAATCCACAAGGCTTGGCAAATTTTCAGCCCAATGCTACAAGTACACAGTTAAATCACATGAGGTTGTATTACTCATGAGCAACAGAATACTGATATGAAAAGGTGGTAAATTGATACTCTGTGTAGCTGGGGCTAGTAGAATGTGTAAAATAGAAAATAGAAATACTGAAATTAGTAGGAGTCCTAACAAGGTAGGTATTGTAAAACTGAATCAATAAGTGAATTAGTAGGTAAGTAGTTGCCACATTGTGTAAAATGCATAACATTGCTTTAAAAATCAGCAAAAAGAACATCAGTATTTCAGAACTTATGTTACTAATGTGAATGAGTGTTACCATAAGAGATTTATAGTTTATTTAATGGGTGTTATTTGAATTGCTACTGATAGTAACTCAGGAGGGTTTATACATTCCTGGAGGAGTAGTAATAGTAGTACAACAGGCTTAGAGTTTGTCTTCTAGATATTATTGAAAGACACTATACAGTATCATTTCATGTACATTATTTTTTTCCAATAAATGATGCCACATATTCTCTTTTAATAAACTGGAAATTCAATGTGAGCATGTCTAACATAGTCTCCTGTAAATCAAAGACATCTTTGATTAATTAAATTATAAAGAAATGAAACCAAACCAAACCAAACCAAAAACCCTTTCAGCTGAGAATTTATTTATACATTGTAGTGAATTCACCAGAAATTGATTAAATATCTTCTTGTGACCATTACAGAAAACATTGTCATTTAAAATTTTCCCTGTCTTTGTAGTTGTTAATGCATATTTATGCTTGTTCTGAACTAGGGCTTTCTCCATAAGATCTCTACAGCTACCTAAACCTTTCAACTTCAGCAGAAAAACTGTAAGAGAAATTAATATAAACAAATATGCAGAGGATCCAAACACATCAATTATTAAGAAGTGATGGAATCAACTATAGATGAGACTGCCTTTTTAGCTGCCATCATTAGCAATGCCCCATTACAGGAGAAGCCTCTTTTTCATTCCCCATAGAAGGAATCCTAATAGGGTTTGTTCATGCAGTTTGCAGGAACCCTGTTATCCCACAGATAAGACCGGGTTTTACACTGTGAAGTAGTCCAGAGTTGGATAAGCAAGTATGAGTGCTTCAAAGGGATTATATTCTGATCTCTTGTGCATACACACAGTTTCGTCTTAAATCAGTAGGAAATACTAATTTTAGCCTCCTCACCAGAAACTGAGGGACAGATTTTTCAGAAGCGACTTGTGCCTGCAATTGCTTTGGCCACTGAGCTACAGGATTTAGAGTGTAGTGATTGATTTGGGTGTTACTTTGAAATAAAACCAAGAAGATATCTGCAAGGTCAGAGCCTAAACCTTTCTGCATACAAAGCCCTGAAAGCCCCTAAACTCAAGAAAATAAAAGCAGAGAGCTGCCTCAAAATCTGTACTGTGTGAAGCTATTTGGTTTTTTACATCCTATTTAGAACATGTGATTGGTCGTCTTTTTTCAGATCCAACTCCATTCCCTCCTTCCTTTTGTCTGAAAGCTTTTTATTCATGTAGAATTGGTCCCTTTAAATCCCAGTGGAGTGCACCTGATTTCTAGACAGCAAAATCTGCTCCCATGCAGAATACTAATTGAATTAGGACTGTTCACAAAAGCAGAAAACATCCTTAGAAAATCTAGGGGTACAGTTCTATCAAATGCAAAAGTGCTTATTTCTGTGTTTTAATTCATATAATGGTCACAGATCACAGTAAACTGCACAGACTGAAAAGAATCAGTCTTTTTTTTTTTTTTTTTTTTTTTGTCAAAATCACAGTTTTAAAGTGTTTGCTTCTAGAATTATGATGAAAGTTAAAAACGCAGGATTAGTCTTGTCTACCATTGCTCTCCCTTATTTAATGAGATTATTAAATTCATTGTTTTAATCTTCATACACATTCCTATGCCCAAATATTTCTGTCACAGAGCATTACAAGGCTAACAGAAATGTGAAATCTAGACAATATATAAATAATATTTTGATCACCTGTAAAGATGTAGGTGGAGGAAGGAAATTTAATTCTGGCTCCAGTATAGTTGGGAGAGGAAGTACTGCAATTGAATTCAAGGGAAGGAGGATGTATCTGTAAAGCAAGTTACAGAACGGGTACTAAAATACTGAAGGCTTAATTGCAGTGCAGCAAGCACACAGGGACTATTGTAAAAGAATTTTCCTGTTAAACTATTAGCCAGAGAAGTGAGTTGCATTATATGAGAGACAGTTTAATATAAAGATGTACTTTACCCATTCCCATTTTATATATTCAGATTCCTTAACTCAGTTGGCTTTCAGCTAATAAAGAGATAAAAATAAAAAATTTTCTTCTCCTATATTTTAACAACAATCTACTATTCTTACAAAGAGATGTCTCCACTGCTGGAAGGCTGAATCACATAAGCTTGAACACTTTGCTTTACCCTCTGTCTGCTTATTTTCTGTAAGCTGGTTTGCAAATATATGCACTTTCTGCAGTACCTAGTAAAAAATAGAGGTAAGTGTTTTTAAGTAGGCTCATAAGACACATTCACTTGTGCTGTGCATTTCTCAGAATTTAAACATGGACTGTTTCGATTTTCTCCGACTGCAGAGGCAAGTAATAGTAGCCATGAGTCTCGTATCGGTCTAGCTGAGAGTCTGGAATCAGAGAAGAAGACAGTTATACCACTTGTGGTCGTATCAGCCCTGACTTTTATCTGTCTAGTGATTCTTGTGGGTATTCTCATATACTGGAGGTAAGTTGTTTTTTGGTTGGTTTTTGGTTTTTTTTTTTTTCAGTTCTAAAGAGCTCTGATGTGAAAAATGTGATTGACATTATTGAGTTGCTTTAGAGGAGGGAGACTGGATCTTGTCTCTCACTGTGTCTTTGTATTGTTCCCAGTGCTGCAGTGACATAAAGCTGGCAAAATAAGATGGTTTCTGTCAGAAAGGCTTAACTACAATTCTTTTTGGTTGCAGAGGATGAAAGCATTGCAAATAGTTTATTTCTATATTGAGAGATTTTAGTAAACAATTACTTGTGATAATTAATGCCTAGAGGTCAAGTGACTTAACAGCACTGGGAAGAACAGGAGGAAGAAGAAAAATAAGATGACATGGGTTTCTTTCCTATCTTTCCAATCCTTTAACAGTTAGAAAAGGTAGTTTTCAATTTAGGATTAGAATATGTGATCAACAGAACAATGTGAATAAGCGATTTATACAGGACTGTAGGAGTGTGCTGTAGCTGACATTGTATGCAAGACAGAAATGGGATAGTTTAATTGTAGTGTAATAGTATAAATGTTTTAAGATCACCTACTGATCTTAAAGTAGCTCTTAAAATGTGCTGTGATTAAAAAGTTGTTCTACTTTGTGATTCCGCCAAACCAAAATTTACCCTCTAGCCTTGCAAACCATTCAGCAGGTAACTAAGGATGCATTCCATGTGCACACACATGCTCAGGTTCCCTCATGGGCATGTTTCTCTGTGATTTGTTAAGTTGATAAGACAGAAAAAAATATCAAGCTAAAGAGATATGATAGCTATAAGAAGTCATGATAACATAAGCAGTGAGGGCAAAAGACTGTATCTATAGTGTGAAATAAAACAGACCAGCTGGCATGGCAACAGCTGTCTTCCACACAGCTTAAGTCTGTTCCCTCACGGGGGGAAAAAATGGAGTGGCTGCATTCACATCAACTACTGGGGATGGTCTGTGCCCTGTGCCAACCGTAAATTATGTCAAGTGTCACGTGAAATATTGCAAGTTGGCCTGAGCTAAAAGCATACCAGGAATCTAGTTAGCCATGTGACAGTATATGGCAGTGCTTAAGCCTTTGGCTCTGTTTCATTGGTTCTAGATAAAGCCAGAGAGCCTTCCTAGGGACATGTCTGCTTAAGCTCTCAGAGGGCTCATAGTCTGTGCAGAACCCTAACACTTTCTTGAGTGTGCAGGTTGCCAGAGAGGAAACACAGTGGTGGTCCAGAAGGGGGAAGTAAGTTGCAAAAGCTTCCTACCATGGAGATTCTTGCCATTTGGTGATTGTCAGGCATCTGATCCTGTTAGTGCTTCTGCAGTGCTAACAGGTAGACTAGCAGCAAGAAACAGGACCTTGCACTTCCAGAACGTCTTCGAACAAGGGGGAAGGCAGGACTAAACATCTCAGAGATGCTTCCAGAACTTGGGTTTTGGGTTGTTGTTTTTTTTCCCTACTCAATTCTGTTTAATCTAAAATGTATAAAAGTGTTGAAGAACCAGGAACTAGACTCCAGACTGCCCTTTCCAAGCTACTGACCTCTGTGATCTCTAGGCTGTGATGTCAGGGTTGTGTTTACCGACTTTTCTTCTAGTCTCCTGACACTGGTTTTCTATCGGCCCGGCAGGATATGTCCCGCAGGGTGACAGAGTACAACCCATCCCTGAACAGACTAGGCTTAAGAAACTGAGTTTCAGCTTCTTTGTTCCAGTCAAGTGTGCTAGCAAGTCAGACAGCCTTCAGCTTGATTAAAGACACTTGAGCACTGAATTTTCATATGGATTTCTTCTTTCCAAAGAAGTAGTTAATTACCTTAAGAATTGCACAACTCATTTATTAGTTTATGTCTAGTTGGATAATTATGATGTCCATCACAGGATTTTCAACAAAGAACTTTCATACTGAGAACCTTTTCCTGTCTTTCATGTTACATGACATCAACGTTCATCCCTGATGCTAACTGGTATTTGAAATCTCTTCTATTTGCCAGAGAACACCATCCATTTTAAGACCCAGATTGTACAGTGCAGTTCTAGTAATCCTACACGTTACAAGCTTGTTTTTGTCAAATAACATTGTGTTCATTTTGTGTTCTTTTTCTGGGAATGAACAATTCTGTAACATAGGTCTTTCAAAATAAAACAAAAATCCCTTTAGCAGTAATATCTTCTTGACTTGAATTTAATCTTTTCTGTATTTCTTACATACTACAAAATAAAATGTGGAGTTCTTTTTTTGTTAATCCTCAAGAAAATTTTCTTGGCATAATGATAAGCCAGTAACATGTTTCTGATTTCAGAGGAATGAAACATAAACAGTATGTATTGTAGGTAGGACTTTGTGGCCCTCTTTTAAAGCTGCTAAGACCCTCATTTCTTTTTAAAGCCTGGGAAAAATCAGAACAATTTCATTGCTATGCAGTTTTTATTAGGCCTGGAAAATATTAATATAAAGATGCTAAGAATTTTTATGGTTAGATTTAGGGGTTTTATAAATAATTGATGTAAGCTGTCAATGTTTCTTTTTATAATGCTTTTTTTTTATTGTGGGCCAATTATTTTCACTCATTAAAGTTCATAAAAAGTTTAGGTTTGCAAGAAGTTATTCTATATTCCTTTGGCAACTACTCAAAAAATTGCATTGATATATCCTAGCTGGGTATTTGAGTGAATAGTGCTTTGAGTTGTTTCTGCTATTACCTCCTAATTTGAATGTGCAAAACATGTGTTTAATATGGAAAACTTGTGTTATTTGGTTTAAAAACAAATAATTACCAAGAGCAACAAGTTCCAGTTCCTGAAGGTTAAAAAAAAAAAAAAAAGGCAAAATTATTTTGTTCTTCACTTGAATGACTTGTATCAGAAAAATAATTCTGTACCATCTGTTGTTTGGGTTTGGATTGGGGTTTTTTTTTACATGAAATTGTTAATCAGCACTTGAGGAAATTCCCCAATCTCTTCACTATCTCATTAGGCACAACTTCAAGCTTTCTGTGATAAAATATTAATTTCTGTGACAGGGATGAAAACTTTTAATGGCAATATTGTCTAAAGATTGTCTAATTGCCAATAGGAAAATACGCAATTTTGAACTACACTAGTTCTGTCTGTTGAATCTTTTGTAATTCAAACAATTTTCAAGCAATGTCATTTTTCTTTCATTTCTTCAGCATGATTAAGATTACAGTGGAATAAACAAGGAGAGGATTCTTTTGCCTGTTTAGAGGCCTTGTTGTCCGGATAGATTTTTTACAGCTTTAGAGAGAATTGCTTGTCCAAATCTAGTGTCTATCCATCTCTCTCAGTATCTGTCTACTTGATATGCAGATATGCAGCAGGGATATTTGAATATCCTTGCTCTCTTATTTTCATTTCTGTATTGCTTCATCATTCCTATTTTGCTGAATTAACCATATCTGTTAAGGTGACTTAAATTGAAAGTTTCTCTGTGCCGACATATAATAAACTGGAATTGCTTAAGAGTATATGTACTGTTTTGGAACAGTTCACAGAAGTGGTGAATAAAAATAAACAATGAAATATGTATAGGAAGAAATGTCAGGCTATTTGTGCAGGCCAATTTTTATAATGGTTATCTTAAGAGCTTGGAAAATAGTAAAATTGAACAGTTGTCATTGGGAGTTGTACCATTCAGGAATATTTTTCAACAAATATATGTGAATCTCAGTAAGACACTATCTCTAATAATGTGACCAGCAAACTGCTACTGCAGTTCCAGCTACATTTGCATCTGTAGACATGCTGACTGTCTTGAAGTATCCTAGAAGTTATATGACAGCAATCCTTCAAAAATGACCACCCAATGACAGACAGCACCCTGAGTAGTCATTTAAATTTTAACTTTACCACCCTATATCTTTGAAACACAGCTGTCAGAGAATGTTCATTTTCTTATCCATGATCTGAACTGATATTCTGGTCCTGTGTTAGCTTTATGGGAACTGAGTTGAGAACCCTCTGTAAGGATAAACTCGCACATGCAGGGACACACTAAAAACATATTTAAATTTACAGAGACCACACTCATCCATTCATGAAGGAAAAACTTGTCAACCATGTGACATCAAATTATAAATAAACATGTTAATACCATTTGAAAAATAAAATTTCAGCTGACAAGCACTTAAAAATTAATTGGAACAATTTGAAAATGGAATAATTGGAATTGGATTCACTGAGAATCCATTTAAAGATCCTTTGGATCCATCAGATCTTTAAATTACTGGAAACATTTAAAAATAAATTTTAATAAATGTTTGAGAATACCTACTGGCAGATATTCTGTGAGCACAAAAGACCCTGAAATTCTCAGAGAAAGAAGCAATTGTGCCTTTAAGACCATTCTGGGTGAGCAGTGGATGTGCAAACCCATCCTGTCACAGATGCCTCTGACTTCCGAGGTTCAAATCCCTTCCTCAGCTGACACAAGCAGTGAACACCTTGCGCGTGTGCACACTCACATGCACTCAGCGCTTCGCTGACAGTTTCAGTCAAGCTCAGAGCAGTCCCTGCCCCAGGGGAGAAGTAGGCAGCACATATCCTCAGCCAAGGTCCAAGGACATGCATGCCAGAGAAAGTGTCCTCCAGTCTGAGGCATAGTCTTGTCCCAAGGAGTTCACATTTCAGTGTTCATTCAGATTCTGTTAAACCGAATAGCTGCTGCTGCATACCTTCCTGTACAGATACAAACACTCATAATTAATTCAGTGGCTTAGCACTATCTCCATATGTAAAGTGTGTGTTCAAAGAAGTGTGGTGTCTAAATTACAAATTACAGTTTTAGGTTGAAGATCTAAATGCTGTGATGAAAGGTGTAAATTAAATAATCAGGTTAACATTGAGTGATGGGACCTTTGTCTGGAAGTTTGAAATAGTCATCACTTTTTTCATTAAATACAAGTGATAATTAATGAGACATGATTATTAACATTAGATTTAGTCATGAAGGCTTTCACTGCTGATGCAGAAGCAGATGGAGTGCCTATTTATGAGTCTTATTACAGGTTAAGTCAACTGCTATGAATTTGTCTCCCAAATGTGCTAAGGGTGTAATTTATTTTCAGTCGCAATTAACTTGTTAAAGATTAAAGATACAGTGGCTCAGTGAGGGATAGTGAATGTATGGCATATTATGAAGACATTTTAAGTAATGCTTTAGATGTGAAAGCTATTATGCTAATTAAATTCTTTTTACCTCAATCTTTTCTCAACCAAGGAGGTGACAAAACTGTAATTTTAGTCCGTAAACTTTATGTATGATCATTGTTCATAAGCAGTAGGCGTTAGAGGGAGGACATTTTTTGGTTTTAGAGCTCCAGTGTCAGGCTGTTCAGCATGTTTGGTTGGTTGATGCTGTTTTTAATGAACACAGTACATCAGTATTCTCTGTGCCCAGCAGGCAGGGCCAGACTTTCTGAGAGTGTTTAGTGATTTGAAGTAACTTTGATACTTGCCTACTTCTCACAGACATTTCACAGACAGTCCCGAGACTAACTCTTGGGTGTTATGCTAACATTGAGACAGCCTCTCTCACTTCAGCAGCCGCTAACTCTATGGGGTGCTAATGTTAGAGCCTCTTTGAAAATTAGAAAGATATTCCCAAGCACATCCTGTATGTGTTCTTGGTCTTCATCCAGAATTGCAATTTCTACATAAAACTAAGTACATAATGGATAGTCTTACTCCAGACATGTAATACAGAGCCAAAGTTCCTCTATGAAGACTGCAAATATGTTTTTAGAGGATTCTGGTTGGGCTCCAATTAGTCATGTGGATCACCAGAACTAATTTTGCATGATACGATTTTCCCTTTGATGTAGCTGTCCACTTTTTCTTGTGTTTTAAGAAAATCTGGATTGTACACAGACAGAAAATGCCCAACAAAATTCCAAAAGTATGGGCATGTTTCCTAGAGGTTTAATGCAAATAAGCTTACCAAAGTCTTTATGATCTACATTAATGATTCTAGAAAGAATGACCACATCCACATGTTCCCTATCTATTTCTCAAAGTAGCTTCAAAATTTCTTTGTGATTATAACAATTATATGAGTTTTATCAGTGCAGTGAAACAGGAACAGTACAAAAGAATTTAAACTAGCAAACGATCATACAATAGCTTCAGCCAACAACTCTGAAGAAGCAGAACCTTATAAATACGAGATTAATATTTTCCCGATGTGTATATTTCCTCTTAAATTTAATGATGAGTGAATAATGTTTCAAATAGATGAGGTGACCCAGAGTAAAGATTGTTATTAGCATGTCTAATCATATGGAGATTTTTTTAATTAAGGAGTCTTTGCAATGCGTACAACAGCAGTTGGTTATTTAGTCCCTTGAATAGCTTGGAGTCTTAACAGATGCTATTCTTATTATCTTCACATCTGGATTACAGCACAGATACACATAACATTGTGGGTCATATTTAAGGTTGATTCCATTTGTATTCATACCTCAGTGTTTTTGCAACAAATCTAGCATCTCCTGGAGTTATAAATTCTGGGACGTCCTCCTTGATTAAGGTGTCCCTCAGTTTTGTGATTACATTATGAAAAAAATGTTTAGCCTCAGTCAGAGTAGTTCCAGAGACACCGTTTTGTCTGTTACAGAGCATGTTGTCTTTTATTGCATTTCCGTGTCTGCAGTAGGATCTATCGATGAATTACCAGAACTGATCTCATACACTGTTCCATCTTCAGGCTAGCATAATCACATGAAAGGGAACAGTAATGTGTGCAAACTTGGATAAGCAAGGAAGACCATGGCATTTTTTATACTTGGAGTTGTGCAGCATCTACAATAGCTCCTGATACAGAGTTCCTCTTTCAGCTTTCACTATGTCTGATGTGTGCTCTATCTTCTGCCTCTGGTATAGGTAAAGATGTATGAACTATTATGCTGAACTATTATTCTGAATTAATGTGGCATCTTCTGGTTGTATGCAGAATTTGGTGGTATGCTGGGGGAATATTTATATTGTAGCTGTAGTATTTGACACTCCATGAAAAATGGTTTGCAAAACAATGATTTTCTTTCTTACTCAATAATGCCAGAATTCCAAAAGGTCTCAGATAATTTTGTTTTGCAATATTTATTTATGTTTCTTCCCCTCTAGGAAATGTTTCCAGACTGCTCACTTTTATTTAGAAGATAATACATCACCTCGAGTGATTTCTGCTCCCCCAGCTCCAGTCTTCCCAGTCTCAGGTATTTTTTGTCAACTGTTCTGTGAATTGGTGTTAGCCGTTGGAAGGTGCCGCTTTGTGTGTGTCCATATGAGTTCTTCACATACTGTAACATCTGTAAATCAGAGAGTTATACCCTCTTGTACTAATAAACACTGGTGCACTTGATGTAGGCAGAGACTAGTGTTACTAATATTCTCTCCTGTAGGTAGCACAGAAGAGAAATATCCTCACCTTACAGAGTTGTCTCAAAGATACGCTGTGCCTTCTAGCTATTTGAGGTGTAGTTTCACTGGAGATTTACACTAGCAGTATAGAGGATTAGACCAGGAATACATTCTGCTGTATTTCTGCCTTTAACTGAATTTGTCACATATGTATAGAACATGACCTATTCTTTTTACCATCAAGACCAATACATGCCTCATCTATCTGCATTTCATTTGCAATTACAACCTTTTGTTTAATTTATAGATTTTACTACTATAGTTACTACCGGTAAAGTAGTCTGTGAGCCTCTCATACAAATGATACACAAGTGCAAAATATTGTTAGCATCTTCTGGTTCCATATCAGCCACAGTAACTTGGAAAAACTGCTGCTTTTCTTTCCTCCTCAAAGAGTATCACAGGAGCACATGAGGCCCTCACAGCTTTTTTCAGTCTGAGTAGAATGAAAAGTACTTTAAATAGATTAATTCTACAGCAGATCCCGAGCCATGAAAAAATGATATCTTGTTCCACAAGTTATGTTTTTGCAAACTGTTCTGTTATGCAGGGGGATGGGTTCCCTTGGAATGACTAAGGGAAACAAAATCAACCCTTGTGTAGACAACTAGTAAACACATTTAAATAAATCCCAAACAATAGACTTGTGTTGTAAGTGAATTATAGGCATCTTTACATGCCTCTTGTATTGACTGCTATTGTTAGGAAATGCATAACCTTTTTCTAAATGGTTAATAGGCAGAGATATAGCTTGATTTCAGAGAACGTGATTATATATGAATGTCAAGTGGCAATCATTATAGGAAATTTCTGCTCTTACTCTGTGTCATTAACTATACTGCAGTACAACTGTATAATTTTCTTGCATTTCTTCCTGACCAGCTCACCTCAGGGAGATAATGTTTTCCATTGTCATAAGACAGAATTGCACTTACAATTATTCTGAGCACTTAAAATATGTGTTTTGATGATGGATGTTTTCCTTCTGAAATAGTGATAAATATTAGCTTAAAGAGAAAAGTGTTTCTAAGTGACTGAAAGACACATAAAATATTTTATGGAAAAAGCTGTAAGCACTGAGGAAATATTTTTGTTTTATTTTGCATGCAACAGATGTCAAGTGAGCAATTTTTGTGTTTTCTATTGCACAAGTGTTTCATCAACGTACTTTTACAGAAATTGAGACTAACTGCAATATAATACTGGCAAAGAGCATAGAGCAGGAAGAGCATTTTGTAACTGCTAAATTTAATTTTTTACTAAAAGCACACTCCACATATCTCATTATATATTTTCCTTTTGTGGGTTTTCACTGGCAGAGATAGGAGAATTGCAGTTATTCACAGAAAATACCCTGGCATTTCACAGCATGATTCAAAGATGCATTCAGAACAAATAATGAATTACAGGGTAGTATTAGGACCCACTGTCAAACTTTAAGTAGTTTCAAGTGATACCTGCCATTCAGATATAAAATACATTTCTGGAGTCAGAAGTGATTGAATTAGGAGATTAGCACTGGCAAGGAAATGAAACAGTAATTACACGAAAACCTGAGATCTCTTTCTCCCTCACTGTCCTTGCTCTTAGGGTCATTTACCTTCCCTTCTGGTTTTGTATTTGCATGTCATTAGAGTAAACATTTTATGCCAGGCTTCATGTCCGAAGTGTGAAGATAGCGTTACACATTTGTTCAGCTTTTCTTAGGCTTGCCTGAATAAATTCACTTTTTGTATCCAGATCCATTCATGTAAGTGATGGATCTCAATACAAATCAACAAATTCTTGGTAACTGAAACCTAAAATTATTAGGTGGCCTAAATGCTAAACATCTGTTGATGTAAATAACAGGTCCTTGTTCAGTGTTTTTGGTGTTTCTTTTTCATGTGAAACAGTGATTAAATTATAAATTGTGAAATAAACATATTTTTAATCCATGAAAAACTTTGAAAAAAAACAACCCACAACCAAAATTATTCTTCAGACCCGAAACTAGCCAAAATAATGTCATCCTTTAACAGGTAATTAACAGAACAGATGATTTTGTTTACATAGCATATTTGCTGGAAAAAGAAGATTAAAAGTCCCAAAGGTTTTTGAGATGATCCCTAATACAAGAGTATTTTTCTGTATTTGTATAAAGTAAAAAGGAGATGTCCTGAAATATAAACACCAGATGGAAAATTCAGACTCAGTATCAGGACCCAGAAGTTGCATGAATCACATTTATTGGTTGAGAATGTAGATATTGTCTTTGTGGGTGCCCAGACAGTCTTAAATTTAAATCCTTCACTTAAAACAAAAGTATAAAGCCTGATGTGAAAATTTGCAGTCAGTACTCCCAGGATCAGACATAAGATTATTACTCATAGGTAATGACAGTATCATGGGGAGAATGGGGGAAAAAATCACTACTGGAAGTACTCACTAATGCAATAAAAGATGAAAATTGGTTGTTGTTTCCTTTGGATGCCAATGCAAACATGCAACACATCAGTTAAAATTATATTACTAGTGTAATACTGCATTAATGTAGTAGGTTTGGGACTATGCAGCTAGTCCATGTGCTGTATCATAGTCTCAGTACAACACTAATCAGCCTAAAGAACCCAGATGACTCTGCCTGATCGTTCTTTCTTTATCACTATTATTCAGAGCTCTGAACCGTCTCCCTTTCAACATCTTGTAGCAGACTGCTAATCGTCCCATTTCCCCTTGACTTCACAGGGAGTTCTGAGTGCTCTTCAATTTACAGGCAAGCTCAGCATCTTGCAGAGTCAGCACCTTGATTTTGGGGCTTAAAGACAGAGCAAGACCTAGCAAGACATTTTTTTTTATATCTTCTTTCCAAATAGTCATTTAGAAATGTGTAAGTGTTAAAGAATGATTTTAGAAATGTTAATGGTGTTAAAGACTGTTTTTATTCTTGTGGGAGTTGTTCATGCCAAAAATCTCATTTCAGGATGTTGTGTGGATTGCCTACATATAAACTTCTTTATATGTCACTGGCTTTTTATTCCTCATAAATATATTTTTTGTCTTTTCCCACCCCTAAGATGATGTTGGAGCAATTCCAATAAAGCATTTTCCAAAACATGTTGCAGATTTACATGCAAGTAATGGTTTTTCTGAAGAATTTGAGGTATGGCTCTATGACGTCATCTTTCTTCTTAGCACATACAAATAATGTTAAGTTTAAATACCTGGAAACAACTGGGCATGACATTCTGACTTAGGGACCAGTTTCATAAACGCATGTTAATATGAGTACTGTGAGCCCAGTAAGGACATGCATCAAGAGTAGGGAGATTTATAAAAGCTAACAGGACTGGATGCAAATGGGAATGTTTATCACTGATAAAATACTAAATGTTTGTGTGAATAAACTATACAAAGATAATGCAATCTATATGGCTTATCAGATACAGGTGTAGATCTACAGTTTTTCCAACACTAATGCGAATTGAATGTTTCAGAAGCTACCCACATTTGCTTGTTCCATTTACAGAGAAAAAACAAAAGAAAGCAATAATGAGTACGCGTGGCAAGACTTCTGATTAACAGGGGAGCTAATGTAGTCTTCATATGTGTAGTGAAAGCTTTACAGTGCCTTTCCTAAAGTATATGGTTCATAAACAGGTATTTCAAAATTTTGAAACATATGCTCTCATGATATAATGTTACTATTACCATATGTAATTAATGAACTTAATTGTTTTTCACATTCATATATATTACAAGCACTTTAAAGATAGATTATGTTCTAACTTACTTCACATAAAATAAACATAAACCCAAACTCTGTAATTTAAAATTCTTGACAAGTGGTTTCTAAAAAAAATCAGTCAGTTGGGATGGAAACAAGTTTTTTAATTAATCTCTATTAATTTAAAATATGACTGTAATACTCCTGCTGCATAAACAACAATACTGAAATTAAAAAACATAGTTTTGCATCCTTTGGTTTTGCTTTTGTTTCCCAGCCAATGTATTGTGTTCTAATGGACGAAAAATTCCATGTCATTCACCTAACTTTCTTCATTAGCATTTCTTCTCCAGTTCATTTAACATTCATAATATCCATCTGATTGTGGGACTAAACTTGTAAATACTTGTGAATGTCCAGTACACGTTCATAGGTTATGCATGTGCGGATGCACTGACAAGACTGGGCTCCAGCTAGACTGGCTGTTAGTAAGAGCAGATGTTGCAGGACTATGTGTAAATATGATGGTAACGAAATTATTTCACCATTAGTGAAGACAGCAATACAGAAATTAAATTGTTCATCCTAAATTGTTCTTTTCCTAAAATTTTTCTTTTACTACATTATAGCAGTGACACAAAGACCAAATATACTATGTCTCACTGGGCTACACCTGCACCATCTGAAATATTTCATGCTTGTTTTAACTATGACAAAAAACTTGAAGTTCTCCTCATTTCTTGGACATACAAAGGCTTTGTAGACTACCCCAGAATTAGTGTTCTGGTCTTTACCAATAAAAAACTTAAAAGATATGGAAAAATTGAAATACAGTCATTGTCTTTGCAGAGTTGGCATACATCTGGAGAGTACAGGGGTCATTCAGGTTTTTTATAAAACAACTCACATTTAAAATATAATTTTCAAACTGGTAACTACTTTTCATAGATACATATTTAAATAGCTGAAGGCAATCAATATTAAAATAAATCCTAAAAAGTGTTGGGAAACATTATTATAATACTTTTAGTGATGATAACATATTTCCTGCTTAACAATATGGACCTTATAAATGCTTGAGTTTCCTGTCAGTTAAAGTAATCAATTAAAATAGATTAATTTTGTGAGCCTTATATACTTTGTGCCTGTCTTCTTAAGCCTGTCTTTCTCTTTATAAAACATTGGGTTCATTGAGAAACTGCTGGCAGACTGAGGGGCTGTAATGCTGTCCTTCACTAGAGTGCCATGAGGCTGGCTGAGTGGCACGCTGCCCTGCTCCAGAGGTTTTACAGCTGAATACAAAGAGAGCAAAAGCATTCTACGGAGAAACTAATGCATTTATAAGGACCAATAACAAATCCAATGAACAGTTAAACATATAAATAATCTGGCTAAAGTCAGTGATGTTGCTCCTGTGTATAAGCTTTCACCAGCCTAAGGTCTAACATGAAAGCTAAAGATAGAAAAACAGATGCCAGTATTTCAACAGGAAAATTATCTGTTTCCTTTAAGAGTTACGTCAAAATATTCAGCTTTGTTGTTATTATGGAGATATATATTGCATGATCATAACTGTTTTTTCCATATAGTAATTGTAATCTGTATAAACACTTTTATCCATTTGTGCTGTGCTGTGCAATTTGATTTTTTTTTACTTTTTTTGCATTCATTCCCTCATTAGACACTGAAAGAGTTTTATCAGGTAAGGAATTATTTCACTGCATTTTTTTTAGCAATGAAGTAGTTGTAAAATGTCATAGATAATTGGGCATAAGGTTGTGGTTCTTCTTGTGATGACTTACTGTATTTTAAGACACTTTATGTATCTTAATCCTTATTAAAGTATGACATACTTTCTATTTTCAGGAAATCCAGAGCTGTACTGTAGATCTAGGTATTACATCAGACAGCTCTAATCACCCCGACAACAAGAATAAGAATCGATACATAAACATTGTTGCTTGTAAGTAAATGCATCAAGTGGTGTTATAGATGAGTATAGATTTATATGTTATTAGAGGAAAAAAAAAACAATTTCTGCACTGAAAGCTCTCGCTGCTGTTCCGAAAAATGCTTAGAGTAGTAGCATGATATTTCACATCTCTTCAAGTTAGTCCTCTGGCATTCTGCTGTTTTGATGAACATGTGTTAGCAAGACATATTTGTGTCTTCTGTGATGACCCAGAGGGAGTTGGGAGATTTCATTATAATGCCATTATAAAGCCAAAGAAGCTGTGTTTTGATTGCCAAAATTAATCCATCTTTGATCTGGAGTAATGATGATTTATCCTCTCTAGGAGCTTCACAATCCTTGGATATATATTTAGTCATATAAATATACTGGTTTTATGATTTATTGTACCCTGCCACAATGTAATAGATCAGCTTTGCTAGCCAGGACACATTTTCCCATTGCATCAACTTTCTTCACTACCCCAGATTTTTCTTTTCTGAAACACATCTATTCAGTTTTGTTAATCTCTGAAGCTATTGCCTCTGGGATCTTGATCATTTTGGTGGCTTAATACATTTTTCCTAACTCTCTGTAGTATTCAAAATTTGTTCTGATAACAAGAAGCTCTAAATTAAATATATGTTCAACATTCAGCATTCAGCATCATTAGACTTTAATAGAAAGAGAGAATCAGCCCATCTGGCAGAAGACAATGTAAACCAGCATCAAGAAATCCCATTCCACCTAGCTGAAAATACCTCTAGAGGGATGGGAAGACAGGGTTTTTCCTCTGCCACTCTGTGTTTGTACTTGTTTGTACAAAAGGTACCAACCCAAGCAGGTTTTTTTATCAAAGGGCAGTGTGCAAGCAGCTTAGGGCAGCTCAGGTAGCAAGCATTGCCCTGTGCAACTGGATCAAGTCTTTAGTCCTTATAATCAGTGCAGGGTACAGAAAGCTTCAGGTCTCCCTGAGGTAGCCACTGCTGACCGGTTTCTCCAAGGTTCTGTTGCTCTCCAGTCCTCACACTTTGACTTGGAATTATTGGTGCCTACTGTCACTTGAGACATCCCACTATGCAGGCTTGGAAGTCATGATGCAGGATTTACAGAAGACCCATGCCCCTTCACAAGCAGCAGCTAGAGGCTGTAGGGGAATATGTCACAGTGACTAAAATGACCCCAGGTGCTGCTGTTCAGGCAGCTAAATTCTGAATCCCATGAATCCTTGGATTCATTAGTTTATTTTTATGAAAATTTGAATTTTGAATCTGATTGATACGTAAGCACAAGATGTTTCATATGTGATTGTCACTATATTAGTCTTGTGTATTGTAAGAACCCATTTCAGTATTTTTTAAAAAGATTTCTTATAGACAGAATATACTTCTTGCAGAAAACTATGCTTATTTTCTCCCTTGTTTTACTACAGATGATCATACTAGGGTTAAATTAGCACAGCTTGCAGAAAAGGATGGAAAACTGACTGATTACATTAATGCCAACTACGTGGATGTAAGTGCCTTTTCTACCTGCCAGCCTATTCATCTGTCGGCCTTTTCTGTAAATTCTGATATATGAAAGTGGATAGACTTTTCAAAAAAAGTAGCACAATATTACAGATTTTGCTAAAAAAACATTTGATGATCTAAGTTAAGCCTATGAAGTTAAAACTCCAATTCTTTCTTGAATCCATCTTGATATTGTAGCAGCTGCAGCTTAGTGAAGAGTTTTATGAAGCAGAAAATGTTCTGTCATATCTGAGTCAAAAGCATTTCACATCTGAATGTTTGTTCTTTTACACATTTTTGGTAAGTGGTTAATTCTTCTCTCTGAGATAATCTCTTGAGAGGAAGATGCCATTTGGCTGAGAGCCTCACCGAGATACTATTTATTCAGTTTTTGTTAGCCAGTAATTTACATGTGAATGATCTTGATTCATTTTTTAAACCACTATCACAACAGATGTCTCATAATCACTATCATGTCACATTCTGCTGGAACACAGGCACTTGAACATACATCCTATTTGGGGGAAGGATAAACATTGGCATAACAGTTGCATTTGTATGTCATCTGGTACCGCAGAGTTTCTGCAATTTGGATAGTTATAAATTCAGAAGTACTTAAAAACTTTTGAGATTCTTTAAAAATAGATTCATAAAATGTCATGTACTCCTCCCAACCTCCTTTTGTTTGCGGACTGTGATTTGACAAGTGTCATTTGTTACATTTCAATTTAGGGCTACAACAAGCCAAAAGCCTACATTGCAGCTCAAGGACCTCTAAAATCGACAGCAGAAGATTTCTGGAGAATGATATGGGAACATAACGTAGAAGTTATTGTGATGATAACTAATCTCGTTGAGAAAGGAAGGGTATGAGTACCTTTGTCTGTTTATTTCTCTGGTGTTGATAGACCTATCTCTAGCAGAGTCCTTCCTCTCTTTTAAAAATCTGTATTAGGCATATATTGAGCAAAAGCACGTTTATAGTACTTGCTTGTACTAAGATTGGCTCTAGAAGTATAAAGTTGAGGATTTGAAGTATGAAACTAAAGAAAACCTCTAAACTTAATTATTAAAAACTGAAGTCTTGAAATACCATGTTCTAACAAAAAAAAAATTGTCTTATACTGAGGAAAATACTTCTTGTATGTATTTAGGACTCTGGACCTTGCGCCACATTCTGCTAGCAATCTGCTCTCTGTCATTCTCTTTCTCAGGGGCACCTTAGACCCTGGAAAGGAGAAGGTCGTAGTTCAGGTGAATTTTTCTGGATATTCACTGGCTGCTCACTGTTACATCCCCTGGGACTCACAGCTCTTTTCCTACTACATGACTAGATACATGTTTGTCCAGTGAGACAAAATGAGGTCAAACCCCATCACGGGATTTGTGTTTCTCTGTTATGTGATGGGAGGATGCATGTGCCCTGGGGTCACATGAGGAGACATTGCATCACACTTGCCACACACTGACCGCAATGTGTAAAATGCATGTAAGTCTTGTCATATGATCAATTAAGCATCTATCAGATGATGCAGACACAGCAAATGCAGTTGAGAGCTGCACTGGGAGTACTTTATTTATAATACCAGGCATCATGGTTTAACCCCAGCCAGCCACTAAGCACCACGCAGCCACTCGCTCACTGCTCCCCACTTCCCAATGGGATGGGAAGGAGAATTCCAAAGAAAGTAAAACTCACAGGTTGAGATAAGAACAGTTTACTAACTAAATATATATATATTATAATTACAATAATAATAATAAATTATAATAATAATTAAAAGAAATATAATAAAAAAGAGAGAGAGAAGTAAAACCCAAGAAAAGACAAGTGATGCACAATGCAGTTGCTCACCACCTGCTGATCAATGCAGACAATCTCCAAACAGAGATCTGTCCCTCCCATCCAACTCCTCCCAGTTTATATACTGAGCATGATGTTCTATATATGGAATATCCCTTTGGCTAGTTCGGGTCAGCTGTCCTGATCATGCTCCCTCCCAGCTCCTTGTCCACCTGCTCACTAACAGAGCATGGGAAACTGAAAAATCCTTAGCTTAGGATAAGCACTCCTTAGCAACAACTAAAACATCAGTGTGTTACCAACATTATTCTCACACTAAATCCAAAACAAAGCACTGTACCAGCTACTAGGGAGAAAATTATCCCAGCTGAAACCAGGACACCATACTATAAATATGTACCCTTCTAGTATTCCTAGAGAAGGCTATATGGCTGCCCAGCCAAAAGGCTGGACATCACGGCTCTCTCCTGTATATTCTGGCCACACAAGCTCACCCTTACCCTTGCTGATCAGATATAAATATATTCTCCCCATGCTGTGAACCAACCAAAAGCCACATATGACTTTACTGACTTGAATGTCTTCCTATTATTCCTGTAGACTATTATTTTCTTTAGATTTTGGAGTGCTTACAGAATGGCAGGTTCCACAGTATTAGAGTGCTGTAGCTCTGATAGTATATATTAAACCTCTCTTTTTTTTGAGTATTCCAAATAAACAGCCATCTCTCCTTACAGCACAAAATATATACACATTATTTGTTCTCTTGCACTGAAGATCATGTCTATTATAAACTGGGTATATTGAGAGTCCCTGTATATTTTTGTCGTTGACTGGGCTCTTAAATTTGAACGTTTCAGCTTGCTAGTTTGACATTTTGTTTTATTTCTCTTTTTCTCTGTTTTTCATTTGCTTTCTAACAGAGAAAATGTGACCAGTACTGGCCTGCCGAAGGTAGCGAAGAATATGGGAACTTCTTGGTTACTCAGAAGAGTTTTCATGTACTTGCCTATTACACTGTGCGGAATTTTACTCTTAGAAACACCAAGATCAAAAAGGTTTGTGACATTCTGAAAACATAGTTGGGCAAAAGGGAGTGTTAAAGGTTGCTCAGAATATTTTTAAGGCAGTTTGCAGCTCTTTTCTGTTGTATACATAAAGCTGGATCCTGTAGGTGTCAGCCAGCCAAGGTGCATGTCAACCTCAGTTAATTTGACCAGACCAACAAGCTGAGAAGGCTGTAGTACTGGTGTGAGAGAGGACCATTGAGGAAAAAGCAGAGCACATTGGAGAACTGATGTGGACTTTGTCTTCCTGGTGAGCAGGAGGATACTTTATCAGAAAGAGAGCAGCTAGTAGAAAATGTGGTATGAATTAAATTATCCACCTCAGCTATCCATTTTCCTTTTTAAGGACAGGTGAATCCACACCTTGTTTTATTGTAATCAGAACCAGCATGCTCTGAGCTCAGCCGTGTGACACTGGCTACTTTGAGGGGCATTCTGAAAGCTTAATTTACTTCAGCCACCTAGACAGACATCTAGTCTCTCAGCCTCCCCATACAATTAATGGCTGAACTACAACACTTATTGTCAAGTAATTTATTCTGCCTATTTTAGGAACCGATCTTTGATTGAGATGACCTGTTCTCTGAAGGTGTCCCTGCCCCTGTGTTGCCACTGAGGGAGGGAGCTTAGAAAAGCAGCCTACACAAGACTACTTCCCTTGTAGATCACTAAAGCTGAGTGAGGTGAATCCTATTATTTCTTACTGTCCACACACAAGAGAAGCAAAGTGGCAGAAATAGCTGGTGGTTTTTAAGAGCAGCTGTAATGTTTTATCCCTCCAATGCTCTTAACCTTTCTCTATGGCTTTCTAAGGGCCAGTGCCAGGTCATTCTTCCATTCAGAGGGCAAGCTGATGTGGAGAAGCACTGGCCCTCCCTCTTCTCTTTGAAAGCTGGAATATTCAGAGCTAGGTGGCATGCTGTTAAATAAATACAGACAGTGCTAATTCAAGAACTATCAATCAGGTACGGAAATAAAATTATGAAGAGTTGCTGTACAGATGTGGGCTGCTCACACGTAGAATTCTTTTTCTGTTGCAGGGTTCCCAGAAAGGGAGGTCTAGTGGACGTATAGTAACTCAGTACCATTATACTCAGTGGCCTGACATGGGTGTTCCGGAATACACGCTGCCCGTGCTCACCTTCGTGAGGAAGGCATCGCACGCCAAGCGCCACGCTGTCGGGCCTGTTGTGGTTCATTGCAGGTGTGGTTTTTACTGCCGTAAGGTTCACTCTGCTTTTTTGCACAAAAAAATAATTTTTCAGTGGTGGGTTAAGCAAAATTTCACTCTCACATTTAACAGTTCCTGATAAAATAAGATTAATTTCTTAGCTGACATTTCTGTCCTTGATAAGGCCAACTAACCAACTGTCTGTGCCACTTCAGTAAATCTCTGTAAACAAGATGATGCTGCTCTGCACTGTTCCTTTTTTTTTTTTTTTTTCCACAAAAAAGCTTTTCTTTTTACTTTTTTGCACACTTTTCTATACTATTCTCTTGATTGCTATGAGCTTACCAGATACATATATAGCAGTAATTGTTTCATTTCTGCAAATATCTCATTAGGATGGTTTTGGCTCATGCTTTCTTTGGTGCAGGGATACTCTGTAATCCTAAGAGGAGCTCTGTCCACAAAAGAAGATTCACTCTATTCCTGGCTGAACTACAACTCTGCTGTTTTTAACATTACTCTGCACTCTAGCAGTCATTTGCAGTGGAGGAGCGTTCTGGGGAGCGGTTTGAGGTCTGCATGTGCCGCAGTGTGCAGGCAGGTGGTCTGTCAGTGCTCACTAAAACTGGGCAGCCCAGGGAAAATTGGTTAAAAAGGGCTTGTAGGGCCTGGAATGACTTCACAATGCCCGTGAAGGACCGGGTTATTGTAAAATATATAAGCAGGTTCTGGTTTTCCACTGTAGTACCTCACCTTTGATGGAACATTTGGAAAGAGAACCTCCTCATGAATTCTGTCCTTCTGGAGCTGACTCTGAGGAAGCCAACAGGTAAAGTCTCCTCAAAAATGCTGCAAATGAAGATATTTTCTTTCTGGGATGATCTAATCTGACTGAAATCTGTTTTTAGCTTGGAAAATGAAAATTCCACATTTTGGTTGTTCTGCTGCTATCTAGATCCTGCCTGTTCTTGGGATTTCCAAAATAAGTTTCCCCAAAATACCAAGTCCAGGATCTGTGCCAGTGGGCTGAGAGATCAGTAATACAGTACAAGTCAATTAAATTGAGTTTTTAAAGAGGAAACAGTGGTAAGTTGTGTGGCTTCAGTCAGACCTCTCCATTGGGTCATAGATATAGAACACCTCTGTCTGTTAGACAGTTTTATTTGGCTTTTAGTTTACCTGTCCCCATGCACTATGGAATTTCAAAGGAGTCATCTCATGTTAGAAATGTAATTTTTATTTATCTTTACAGGCTATATGGAGGACACAGATGACGAACTTCATGAAACTTTTTTTAGCTATTTTTTTGTTTTGGTACTTTTCATATTTTGTCTTTCATAACAAGTACAGATGGTGTCTGGTAATCTTTACACTTTTTGTGTCTAATAGTGTGTTAATAATGTGGACCTTACAGTTTCATATTATGTTTATTTAGAGAGTTTATTACAGCAATCTGAGCGCACACTACCCATGCTTTGTGCCACCTCTGTGGAAGAAATTAGATGACTGAATTAGCATGTACAGACTGAGCTTGGATCTGCCCGTAAGGGACCATGCAGACCCAGCACAGTGTTGCTCTCAAGTGACATGTACCAATACACATAATGTTTCCGCATAACAGAGAGGGGAATTACATCTGACTATTTCCCATATATGACTACATTTAAAAAATGACCTCTTGACCTTGTACTGCCTACCCATATATTTTATGAAAGAAAAAGTTGGGTTTTAATCCTACAATACAGCTGGTTTTGTACTAAGTGAGTTAGAGTTCATAACACAAGCAAGTTGATTTACCCTTTCTTCTGTATCTTCCGTATTTAAAAAGGGTTTCAAACATTGCTTGGCAACTTAACTGTATCTGGAGAGCACTAAGCTTGTTCTTTTACAGACGTTCCTTCAGCAGCTCTGCCACTTCCTGGGGTTTTCCTCAGTCTGCTATCTTAGAAATCGCCTGTACCTGCAATGGGTGGCATAATGGAACATCCCCTTTAAAGTGTTTCAACAGAGGAACTTGGCCATATTAACTGTGCCCAAATGTTGACATATGCCACTCTTTCTAGGTATACTTGACAAAGTATCCTAAGAAATATCAGAGACCTGAAAATTGCAGATTTGCAGGAAACACCTTAGTTCTATTTCAGTTGATACTTCAAAAATTGATAAAAATCAATACTTTAAAAACTATTTGAGAAATTATCTTTAGTCTTTTCTTGCACAGAGAAAAGATGAGTTTTATTTTGATTCATTACCAGCCTTGAAGCTTTAGCAAAGTAATAGAATATATAATAATAATAATACAATTTGTAGAGGAAAACCTTCCTTACACAACAGTTTGTTGAAAAAGCTATGTATAAGAAGTAGTTCTTTTCGTTATTGTTTTACTTCAGGCTCAAGACTATTTTTTTGTTTTATAGTGCTGGTGTTGGAAGGACAGGCACATACATAGTGTTAGACAGCATGCTGCAGCAAATTCAGCATGAAGGGACAGTCAACATATTTGGATTCTTAAAACACATACGTACCCAAAGGAACTACTTGGTACAGACTGAGGTAAGACAAAAATATATATAGTGAGAGACTATTACAGACTATTTCTGTTTGCAGGAGGAGAGATGATTCAGTCGTCTTTTTTGGCACCAGACAGACTGGCACCAGACAGACTGGCAACCAGTCACCAGACTGGACTTTCCCTTCTGCTTCCCTTGTTTTCATACAGGCATCCTTCTAGTCTCGCTTAGAGCAATGCACTAGAAATGATGCATCTCTGGGCTCTTGTCTATTTATTAGGGAGGGCTCAGAAGAGAGAAAGTCTTCATAAATCATGCTTCCCACAGCACCACTTTCTTTGCAGGGTGTGCATTTTTGTCATAGATTTTTTTTAAGGAAACACCCTTGTCAGATGTTCAGATCTTCACTGAATCTGATCAAAGAGTTGATATCAGGTAATAAAAAGTAGGAAAAAAAGCTGTTTCAGACAGGTGGTTATCTATAGCTGCTTTAAATAGAAGATTATATATAGAATAGTGAAAAAAAAACAGAAGAAAACAGTAAGGACAACAGCAGGGCATTTGAAAGTCTATTTCAGGTTTCAAGAACAGGTGGTTAGATTCCCCAGTGACTTTCAATAGAAAAAAGGTAATCAACAGCAGCATGGGCACTTGTTCAAAGGATGTGAGAGAGAAAATAGAGGATAGCAGTAGGAACTGGGAGTGATCACTTTATTGCAAGAAAGACAGGAGAGTCGCATAACAAGCTGACTTGAAAATTTGACTTAAGGCTATGCTTGCATTTTTAACTCTGTTCTGCAAACATGAAATAGCACAGGTGGTGGGGATTTAGTATTATATCATATATACATTGACTGCGTAGTTCAATTGTGCTTGTAAATGTGTACTGTCACTGCGGAAATAGTTTCCACTGTAGACTTTTGAGAAAACTCCCGTACAGCAGCGTGCTGTGAAGAAATACTGACCACGTCAGAAGTGGCAGCTTAGCCAGAGGTGTCTTGAGGAATCGGAAAATAATTAGAGCTTGGATGTTTGGGTTTATTTTCCTAGGAACAATACATCTTCATTCACGATGCATTGGTTGAAGCGATACTCAGTAAAGAAACAGAAGTCCCTGAGACGCACATTCATGCCTACGTTAATTCTCTCTTGATACCTGGACCAACAGGAAAGACCAGACTAGAGAAACAATTCAAGGTGAGTTTTAGGCTTGCAAGCTGGAATGACTTAAAAGTAGGTACATCAATACAACTTTCATTAGCTTTCTCTATCTAAAATTTAACTGCTGATCCTAAATTAGAGCAGGTTAACAAATGCATGCAGTCAGTTGGGACAAAAGAATTATTTGCATACTCTTAAACAAGGTATTTTTTTAAAAAAAGCACAAAAGCATGAGAAATAGGCCAGTAAGTAGATTTTGGAAAATCTAACTACATGCCTTTGCATGAAGATCCTAAAGGTAAAACAACAGTCTGGAAAGATGTCATTCTGGCAAAAATGTCATGAGCCATACTGGTCAATCAACATACTCCCATCAGTGTACAGCTCTGACTAGAAGATAGACTTCACCTCAGCAGGCAGTAAGTGAACATTTTGGTGCTTGTGGATGTGGAGATCAGTGTGTACATGCACAGGACTTTGAGTCACCCAGAGAAAGAGCAAACCCAGCCAGGTAACAGTTCACTGACTCCTGGGAAGAATGGGAAGTCTAGCTCGCTCACTGGGTCACTTACAGAGGAAACACAGAAAATCCTGCCTTTGCAAATGAATTTGAATTCAGAGAAGTAAAATCACACTTAAATGTCTTCCAGATGATGTGTCAAAACAGACTTTGCTCTCCCTAATTTAACAGGAAATTGATTATTAAACATTTCTCTCTAAGGATTTTATTTCTGAGGAAGACTGCGTAGGATAACGTGTATTCTTTCTACAATCAACTATTGGATCACAAGTGAAAAAGCAGACAAGTCTGTGGATAATGTCAGTAGATAATGAGGCTGTGAAAAATCTTAATATATTTATTTTCTGAAGTATTATGTTCACACTGTCACAGTAACTAGTATTTCTTCAAGATAATGAACAGAACAGAATAGGAACAACATACCAAAGGATTTTACATTTTGCTGCTATTCTGGCTTGAGTGATCCAACAATGTTGCACTGCTTTTCCTAGGGAAAACTAGGGACACTTAGCTGTGATATTCTTGGAGAAATAAGTATCCCACCTTTCCTACACGGATGAAAGAATAAAACATGTAATATATACAAACAGAGTGTGTAAATAAATATTATTACAAAGGGACATGTCACATTCAATCTCATTTTCCTTTGCAAACTAAAATTATTAGAATAATAACAAAAGTGTAGAGTCTTGTTTTATTGAAGAACTGGTTTAGATGAAAAAAATTGTGGTCTCATTTGTTTCGATGGAACTCCCTGGTTTGCTGTCTGTTTTTCCAAAGCGGCAGCTTCTGAAAGCTACACATGCCCAGACCAAAACATCACAGAAAAGTCCTTTGAATTCTTTTGAACATGCTGATTAATGTGGTTTATTCTACTAGTAATTAAACCTCCCCAAAAAAACCTAGGAAAAACCTGCTTTCCAAACTTATTTCATGTCTAAGCAATGTATATACACCACTGTGGGGTGTATATATATATATATATATATATATATATATACACTCTTGTTCCTTCTCACAGTCTTGTCCGTTTGAATTGTGTTAATTGAAACAAGTAAGTCAGTGAGACTCCCCAGATCATTCCTATTTTCCTCTCACAGGTTTGGAGAGAAAATGGGGAAGCTCAGAACTGGGATATCTAGAAGTTCATCGCACCAGGAGCTATACTGTCTGTATAGCAATGCAGATTTTTCTGCATAGGCATTTACAGTTTGCCAAAAGTATGAAAAGTTACAGAAAGAGCTGTGCAGGCAAAACTGAAGGGGGCTGAAAACAAGCGGTGGGGGTCTGCATGTGGGAAAAACATAAAGTGGCAGCTCCTTCAAGTACATGCTTATGGACCAGGGGCTCAAGATCTTCTGAACTGATAAAATAGTGAAAAGATTCTAATGACTTGATAACTAGTTTAGCCAGATAATTAGATGCCTAAAGTTAAGAGGGACAGCTAACCTGCAGTATGTGCACCCTTCTGTTTAACCCAGCTAAGGAAGGAATGACTTCTGTGCAGTGACCTGGGTTTTTTTTAATTGTTTCAGTTACTGAGCCAGTCTAACACACAGCAATGTGATTATTCAGCCGCACTCAAACAGTGTAACAGAGAAAAGAACCGAACTTCATCCATCATTCCTGGTAAGCTTGTTCAAATCAGCTTCTCGGGATGGCAAAATGTTTACAAACTCTGTGTGTCAGACTTTTAATTTTTCCTCAGAAAGAGCTGAAGACATCTGCATTGGTGTGGAGCAATGTTTTGTAAAGTACTTTTAGTGAAGAATTTGTCTAAGTACACGTACATAGGAAAACAAAAGAGACGGCTGGATAACACTTTATCCTATTTTAGTGTTATCTACTGTGAGATAAGTGAGATAATTGCTATAATATATGAGCCATTGCAACTGTACTAGTTCATGGTCTTTTTTTTTACAGTGGAAAGATCTAGAGTGGGTATCTCATCATTGTCTGGTGAAGGAACAGACTACATCAATGCTTCCTATATTATGGTAAGTCATTTAACTGGGATGCTGAAAAACAGTGTCCCATTGTATAGCTGTTTCTAGAGCTGCCATGTGTCCTCATTAGGGAGGCACAGTCCTGATTTTGAAAGTTCCTTTCTTCTATTATTCACTCTGCCTGAAAGAGCTACTTCCCCAGGAAGTATGATTACTGTTATTATTTTTAAAAGTTTGGTTAAGTGCATTGCATTTTGACAATCTGTAGAACCAGAAATTCCATCATAGTTTTAAAAACTAGCAAAGCCAAATGCCAGCTAAGGAAGAATCTTTGGAGATGAACTAAAAGCATTAAATAACAGTTTTTAACAACTCTACTGTGGTTTGCCTTCCAACCTGCTCATCTTACAAAGCTTTTGCAACTGGCATAGCCCAAGACACCATAGCTCATCAGCTTTCCATTATCTTTTCGTTCCCTGGGTTTTCTTGAAATTTTTTCCCCTCCATTAGCTGAGAGGGAGGAGTAAATGCTTCCTGGATATTCAGGAAAGAGCTGGGAAAGCTGCATCAAGTGCTGTGTATGCCTGATCCTTCATCAGATGTATTAGTGCAAAGGAACTCCCCTTTGTGGTAGGAAGTTGATTTGGGACAGCTGTACAAATTAAGAGACTGCTTGGGATTTCTGCAGATTTTTCAAGTATTCTTTTGTTTGTTTTGGGTTACCAGCTCCTGTAGAACTCTGGCTAATGTAGAACAATAAGCATGTGTGTATAAATTCATGTCTTTTCATTCTGAGTTGACTGTTCAAGTCTCCACTGACTTATTTTGTCTTCTTTTTTTTTTTTGATCAAATGTTTTAAAGTTTTAAAAATTATTTCAGTGTAATTGATTTTATTCTTTTCATCTGGAAAATACTGCAATGGAAGTTTTAGATCCTTCTAATATTTACAGGAAGCCAAAGGAAGCACAAGTCTGCAATCTATTTTCTAGGCTTCTGGCTCTGTCCACTAGAAGCTTCCTTTAAATAGTAATAGTTAGGCATCAATTCTGAGTCTGTTGATTTTGTTTTGCAGGGTTATTATCAAAGTAATGAATTCATTATTACCCAACATCCCTTACTACACACTATCAAGGATTTCTGGAGAATGATATGGGACCATAATGCCCAGCTAATAGTCATGCTTCCTGATAGCCAGAACATGGTAAGTTTTGTGGCTGATTGTTATGGGTTTATGTGTGGATTTTATTATATTACCATTTTGAAATATGCAGGACATCAGACCATATCTTGGATTTTGAAAACAAAACAAAAACGATTAAAAATTAGTAATACTGTATTGAGTGTAAAATCCCCAGATCATCTAGTGGAAATCTGGAGATCCTTCTCTGGGCAGATGGCAATTGTCATGAGAAAGTATTGAATCATTCCTGTATAATTTATAAAAAGAGAGAAATAGCAGAGGCAACCATTACACAAGGTTAGTTTTCACTCCAGGACTTTTACTTTAGTTGTAATATGGCTCCTTAAGCCATTATTAGATAAGGGGAAAAATATGAGGTTGTTTGTCTTGCTCATCTCCTAAAATTACAAGCAAATGTTTAGAAGAGATTTATCTGACTCTAAATGGCAAAGAAAGCTCACGTGTTCATCCTGCAGGTGTAATTTAATAACAAATTACTATGTTTTTCAGTTACTAGAAATGCAAGAATATCTGAGAGCTTTTAGGCTGTTACTTAGAGAAATCTTGAGGTGTGACAGGGCATCATGTTTGGTAATAAGTTTGGAGGAAAGCCATGCAGAGGCTTTGAAGAGTCTTTCATGATTGAAAAAACATGTACAACCAAGACAATATTTGGGTTTTTTCCTCTCATCAAATATTTTATGAATGTTACACTTCCTATAAAACAGATGGATTTTTGGGTTAGCCTTTGTATTAAGGGAGGCTGTTTTGCCAGGAGGTGCTGATTCATTATGATCCCAGTAAGAAAGGCACTCAGACTCAGTATCATTTGAAATGCTATTTATTAGAGCTAACACTATAAAGGAGAGGGTAGTATAAGTAATCTTACATCCCTTCAGATGCTGGGAACCCCAAGTTGTGCATCATTGAACATATCTCTGATCAAGGAACACCACGCCATGCAGCTCCTATCCATAGAAGGGTTACCCCCTGGTTTGGTCATTCAGGCTGTTACAGGATTTTCTTAAAAGAAAGCTCTGTTCATCATTTCTGTTGTCAGACAGGACAGATGTTCTCATGAGAACTTCTTGCTGCACTTTAGATAATTCCAAGGCTGTGCAGGTGGCATAGTCACTGGTACTGAGTAGGAGATGCCTGCAGGCTCCACCTGCAGTCAGCTGGCTGAGTTTATCCTGTGGCCATGGGCTCTGGGCAGCACAACACAGCCTGAAACCCAGGCTGAACGGATGGCACAGTGCAGCACAGCACATGTGGACTGTTATGTAGATCGTTATCTCCATGGGGTGAGGTGGTCTTCTGGTCAGGTTCACTACAGAGGTGTCTGAAAACCATCACTTGTGACATTTGTAATCCTACTCAAATTTTGGTTTGTCAATTTAATTTCAGCTGGCTGCATTGATTACGTATGAGGCACATTATTTATTATGTTGGATTAAGTTTTATTTTAAGTGCTGAACACTAATTACTTTTTTTTTTTCCTGGAGGCTGAAGATGAATTTGTATACTGGCCAAACAAAGATGAGCCTATAAACTGTGAGAGTTTCAAAGTTACTATGATTGCTGAAGAGCTCAAGTGTCTTTCTAATGAGGAGAAACTCATAATCCAAGACTTTATTCTAGAAGCTACACAGGTAACACTGTTGTAAGCCTGTAACTCAGAATTTGATTTGTTAAAGGTAATGCCTACATTTTGTTACATTTTCTGTGTTAAGTTAGTGGTAAAACACATGGGGAGAAAGTAGCCTCTATGGGTATTTTGGTGACATTGGGAATCGGATAGTCCAGCCTCCACAGTGGTAGGATTATGTATCTGGAAACTGAAGTTGGACTAAAACAGGGTGAAGGGTCAGAATAAAGATAGTCAATCTTTTACCAAATCGATTTATGCTTTTTCCCCCTCTTTTAGGATGACTATGTACTTGAAGTGAGGCATTTTCAGTGTCCAAAATGGCCAAATCCTGATAGTCCTATTAGTAAAACGTTTGAACTGATTAGCATCATCAAAGAGGAAACTTCCAACCGTGATGGACCCATGATTGTACATGATGAGTAAGAACTGAAGCTTTCAGTTTGTTTTGATGTTTTTCCATAGAAATATCCTTTCTTCTCATTTAGAGTGAAAGCTGCTGAAACAAGGCACAGAGTCTGCACCTAACAATAGTGCTGCTGCTTCTGTTTCAGCTGCAGCAAGAGAAATATTTTTATTTTATCACACTACAATGTTCTCTTTTCGATTCTATCATTTTGATACTTCAGATGATTGTCGAGTAGGGCACTGGGAAGGAAAATCAATCAGGACTTCATTGTCTGTTATTGAAAGAAGTAAGACTATTTAGATGAAGGCACCTTACTCCTCTCCAGCTGCTTAATAAAGACCAAAAATACTAAAATGTTGAAATACTGAAGGACCTGAGGCCTTCAGAATTTGGTTAGTAGAGGATTGTAGGGAAATAGCTCTAAGACTGGCTTGTAAAGACTCTTCAGAAGTTGTAGACCGGTGTTGTGGAGGTTGTGTTAAAGCACTGCTGGACAGGCCTCTTTCAGAAACTATAAAGATCACATGACAGAAATTTATCATTCGTTTTACCTGGGATTTTCTGTTTTCCCCAGCTATAGAAACTCACTCCAGTTTCTAGAGACTTTTTTTGTAATTATTTTTTTGTTTGTTTTACTTTACAAAGGCATGGAGGGGTGACAGCAGGCACTTTCTGTGCATTAACAACACTGATGCATCAACTGGAAAATGAGAATTCAGTGGACGTTTACCAGGTAGCGAAGATGATAAATTTGATGAGGCCTGGAGTCTTTACAGACATTGTAAGTAATAAGCAAAATGTCTGCATAGGCTTTTTCCTATGTATGGTATTATTAGCATGTTTTAGATCTCAGAGCAACATTGCTGAACCTTTGGGATCTTAGTTTCTTCATGAGTTGATCAAAACTGTCTTCTAGAGGTGCTGTAGTTGTCCTGCTTCTTATTCCAAAACAAAGTATTTCCCGTTAAAACCTGTTACGTGGTTATCAAGTGGTCATATTCAAAATGTGCAGAGCTGCCACCATCATCATAAAAACTGCACTATGTCATCCAAATGCAGATTTTATTTCAGCAAGAATAAATTTTTACTCCAAGTAGACCCTGAAGTGGTTACCCTAGTTTTCCATTTCAGGATGTACTTTAATCTTTCATGATCTGTTGAATGGTCACTTGACACCATTGTCACTGTGCTTACAGAAAGAAAAAAACATGAAAAGTATAACAAGTAAGAATTACTTACTAAGCATCATACAAATGAAAATTCATCACAGAAATTATAAACTACAAACCCTGCCCCTTTTGGTCATACCACTACTACAAATCTGACTGCTATAGAGCTACAGTGAGTATAATAAGGAGGACACCTTTAAGAGTGAAACATTAGGGTTACCATTATCACATTTTTGACAGCAGAAACAGGACATGACACAAGATTGGCAGATGTGTCTGCTCCTTGCCCTGCCCAGCTAGCCCAAACTGAGGAGCCTGGCAGACAGTAGAGTGAAAATGGGAACTCTTCTGACCTCAGCAGCACCATCAGCACCTTCACTCCCCTTGCCCCAGTAGCCTCCAGCAAATACCCGGGCCCTTTATCTCAGACTTCTAGTTTCCCATCCTCCTACTGCAGATTTTCAAATTTATTGCTCTTTCTATCCCATATCTCTTAGTCCAACCTAATAGCCTGGACCCCAAACTCCACTCTATTTAGTTTGTCTTACTGCTCCTCACTCCTTCCACCACAGAAATTCTTTATCCTCTTATATCCATCCTAGAACCCAAAATATTCCTCTGCCCTTTCAGACCATCCACTGTTACCTGGTGCAGCACAGCCTTCGCTGTGTCTGCTCGCCCTGCAGAGAGCATCCAGCTGTTTACTCCTTCCTAGCCACACTGCAGTCCAGCTGGCTTCTGGCACTCCTCACGTCCCACTGCTCACAAATGAGACCCTCCACTCCCTCTAGGCAGTGGCCTCCTCAGTGAATCTTTCCACAAAGTCTCATCTCTCTTCCTACCTCCCTTCCTGGCAGAATCTTCAAAAACATAAACAGTAACTGCAAGTACCACAAAGAAAAAAGAAAATAAAAAATCTGCCTGCATAGATTTCATAGGACACAAGATGAGAATGTATTCAAGGAGGAAAAAAGCCAACAAACAGTTGCCCTAATCCTGATCCCATTCAGTCAATGGGAATTTTGCAATTGACTTTAGCAAGGATGAGATTCAGCACATAATATTTCTTTTAAAATCGTTTTCTCCCCTACCTGTATTGCATTCCGTAGTGTTGTGATTTACACTGTGTGCAGGGGGAGCCATTAGTCAGAAGATTAATAAAGCTGCTAAGTAACAGGATAAATTGTGGAGCACGGTGCATTAACAGACTGACACATCAACTGTTAATTAATTTTGAGTAACAGGTAATCTAGTGTTATTACTTCTGACAACACACTGACTATATCCTCTTTTCTTCTCCAGGAACAGTATCAGTTTCTGTACAAAGCTGTTCTCAGCCTTGTGAGCACAAGGCAAGAAGAAAACCCTTCAGCATCTATGGACAGTAATGGCTCAGCTTTACCTGACGGAAATGCAGCTGAAAGTTTAGAATCTTTAGTTTAATTGACACATCAAATTAAACACATACACACCTACATCAACCAGTCACACCTGGAATTTAACTTTATTATTTTCAGTTTTATACTTTGTGGGAGGTGAGGAAATCTGTCCAGTCACTATATATATAATCAGATCCCAGCAGTTGCTCAAAGTCATTTCTGTTACATATGACTTTACTGTGGAACTTTTATCATTAACAATGTGTGCCTTTTCTTGAAAGATTTCTTGTAATACGTTGTTATGTCTGGACTAACTTGATTGACTTTTACAGTGTTTCTAAGAATTGAATTGTGGTATGTTTTTTCAGTATTAGTTTTTGATTTCTCTGGCTTTACTTTTAACTTAAAATTATCATATTTATAGATGTTAGGGGATTCTCAATTACAAAACATGTCGTGGGTTTAGTATTTGATTTATTTGCTGTATTTATAACACTTTACATTTGCTAGAAATATAACTTTTAATATAGTAGAATGTAAATAAAATACTGTTCTCCATAACATTCAACATTTTAAGACTACAATTAGACATTTAGAATAGTAATCTGATACTTACTGTAAATACTGCTACTTCTGTAGTGATCCATGGACCAAATTTATATTTATAATTGTAGATTTTTATATTTTACTACAGAGTCAGTTTTCTAGTTCTGTGTAATTGCCTTGTTAAAATTATGTAGTCCAGTATGTTTTTATTTTAACAGTTTTCTGATATATAATTGTGCATCTTAAGCAATTAACCTTCATATAGCTGCATGTGATTTTAACTTTTTGTGGGAAATAGAAATCATTTGTTTTGAAATGAGAAGTTTTTATGAGAATAACACCTGTACTTGGCATTGTTAAATTGTTTTTACCTATGGTATTGCAAAAATAAATATAAATATTTCAGTCTGTGCTTAGCGGTCTTCCATATATGGTGAACAGTCTTCCCTGACATGCAAGAGAGCTTTTACTTACAAGAATAAGGACTCAAGGCTGACCTGGAGACAGCTGCTCCTTCCATGGAATCTGTGAGTTCAGAAGACACTTCTGGAAACCTGTTTTGTTATTTCATCTCTACTCCACTTCCATTCGTACCCCTAGTGTCCACATTTGCTCCTTTTTGAGGCTTTCCTTGCCTGTGTCCCATTCTGGTCACCCACAGGCTAATGAGCTGTCCCAGGCTTCCAAACTGCTGTCATTGCCCCCTCACAAGACTTGTCCATGCTGACTTTGCTTCACATCATTTATTCAGCTGCTGAGCTCTTTGCTGCCTCCTGTGGCAAAGCAAAAGCCAAATTCTGGGAAGCAATAAAGCAAGTAATCTTCAAGAACAAACGCAAAATGTTTGAATTTGGCCACTCAGTTATTTTCTGCAACCTTCTGAACTGGCAAGAAAAGATACTGATTGTACTGCGCATTGCAGCACGGATGAGGATGGAGGAACCTGGAGCTGAATAGATCTTTGTTTTAAAATCATGCAGGCCGTGAGAGTAGCTGTTGTCTCACTTGGGTACATCTAGTTGCTACCTAGAAATATTGAGAGCAGAGATACTGTTCTGGACTAGAATGCCACAAAAGCTAATGGACACTATCTTAGATGAAAACTGAGGATTGGAGAAGATGGACCTGATGTGGGCTTGGAGATTTTAGTTAACCAGGTTCTAAGGCAAAGGTGTGTGAGGGAGTCTCAGTGTCAGCAGATAGATCTAGACTCCTTCAGCAGTGTGGGATTGAGGATAGGTGGAGCTGCAACAAAGCCAAATCAAATTTAGGTTTAAAGGAACCTAAACAATGGAAACTTCAAAAAATCCTCATCCTGTTGATACAGAAAATGAGAAGATGCTAGACCAGGAGACAGAATGGCACAGAATGACAGAATAGCTAGCAGTAAAGCAGACTTTTTCCTGCTCTTTTCCTCTTAAAACAAAACCAAAAAACAACATAAAAGAATCAAAACAATGTAATGTAGAGTTCCTTTTGTAAAACTGTGTTAATGTGTTTGAAATCTCTTTTACACTTGACCACTTCTATTGATAACAACAGCAGTGCAGTCCCAGAGGTTATGGAGTGGCTGAATCCATTTGGCTTGGAGCCCTGGGGGTTTCCCCTTCCCTGTCCACCAGAGCCAAATGCAGGATGATTCTCCTGTCTCAGCCCAATCCCCCTTGCTAGGTCTGGCTGGGGACCATGCAGGACTTGTGTTCCACACAGGGAGATACACACACATACATACGCACACTGAGACATGGATTTAAAGAGGGCAGGACAGAGGGCGGCGATCAGGCACAGGGCATGAACAAGCAAGGGTACTGCCCAGCAGCCCACGTACATGCATGCAGCCCCTTTTATCCCTCTTCTCTCCATTTTCCCTTGCTTATTCTTTCCCTATCCACCTTGATCTCTTTGTTTCTCTACCCTGGTCGCTCTGTCTCTTTGCAGATAAACAACCTAATTACCTTTCCTTCATGCGTCTTAGTTGAGTTACCGCCATACTGAAATGTAAAATCTCTGATGCTGCCACTTAGATCATCTCAGCCATACATGGTATTATCAACATGGTTACCTTGGTACTTCTGGCCTTGCAAGCTTTTCTTTCCAAAAGGTCTCCACCAGAGTTTGGCCTTCCCTCACATAACTCTCCATGAACTGTGGGTGAAGTGCAGCCAGACTTCATACCACTCATTCTAGCATCTGTCAGCTGCTCACTCTTGCTCTCTTCAGTAGTTTCCCCTCTCATGCCCAACAGTTTCTTGGGATCTGTGCAAGTAGCTCAGCATCAGGCCAGGCGTGCCGCCATGTGCCTGCAGATACTAGTACTTGCGACTTTACTTCAGAGACATAACTAGTTGAGTGCATAAGTCAGAAATGAGGCAACATACTTTCTGAGCAAAGATATCTTTATTCAGGTTTTGCACTTTTTTTTTTTTTTCCTGTGGTCCTTGTCATACCTGCATATTTGCTAATTCTGAAGTCCCAGAAGAATGGGACTGAGATACAGCTTCTAAATGCAAATGAATTTACAGTGTATCCCTAGCCAAATTAAACACCTTTGTAAAATCAGATCTAGACTTTATTTCTCATTATATTTGCCTTATTTTAGGGGTAATGAGAGGTACATACTGTTGAATTACACATAAACTTTCTTCACAACTTTCAGACACAAAGCTGGTGCACACAAAGGGGTGTAGTGATTACTCTTTGAGGAAGGGAAAATCTTCTTTTCCCAGGTAGCCTGGGCATTCCTTAATACATCGTATAAACCACTCAGGTTGACCAACACCCTCCACTTGCACATCTAGTCTAATATAATGCCCCTCTCTCATTCCAAAACCATAGACACAGCTTTTCCTTTCTTAATCTCTAGGGGTGCCTGTATGAGAGGTTAATTGTGATCTTACAGCCATGTGCAAACCGTATTCCATAATCTTCTTACCATACACTTCAGCTCTTCACCACATTAGCACCCAACAAGAGAAACTGTTAATACTCATGTGCTACTTCTCCAGCCTCTTCTTTAGAAAAACTGACTTGTAGCCTCATGTAACTTCATGCTTTTTATTTTGATATCTTCTATTAATGTATTTAGTTTCATATAGTTGCACATACACAGTCTTTTTTAGGCCAATTCATTCTATGATGTTTTTCAAGCCTCTGTGGACCAAAAGCAAAAATGGGATCCTCTTTTCTAAAAATCCCATCTTGATATAACTGTTCCTTTCAACCTAAATGTTTTGCAGACATTTTAAAATGATAATACAAGAAATCAGCTGTCATTCAAGGTTTCTTCCAGAGATGTTTGTAATCACATTCATCATCTTAGCATGCTGACAAGTTATTTAAAACATAAGTGCTTAGGATAATCTCTTTACTCACACATATTGGTTCTGATCTAGAAAAAAATAAGAATAATAAAAAAATATATAATCTTCAACCATGATGGATTACAGATTTTAATAAATGCGTGTCAGTTCCTTTCTCAGACAAAGGCCATATTCTAATTAATTTTTTTCTTGTAATCCAAGATACAGACTAAAAAGACATATAGCCTGCCTTTCAAACTGGGTCAAGTGTGGAAAAGATGTTATGTATCTCCTTCAAGAAACAGGATATAAATAAACAATGTCAGGTGTTTTATTTACAAAGCTCTAAGTCATGTGTGCCAAGGAAAACTTGATTAGTGAGCTTCTCCCTAAGAAATCATAGGTGAGTAGGGAGTTAAAAAAATGAAGTAATTTACTAACCAACAACTTTTTAGTGATTGTGGTGTTGTGATTTAATACCTGTGGAAAAGCTTTACAAAAGTCATCACTAAAAGATGAGTAGAAGTTATACAAACTCATAGCTATCAGTACAACAGTATATTAGTTAAAGACCTTAGTATGGACTTTGAAAATCAGTTGACTGAACTACTTAGCGATCTTTTATCACAATGCTTTACCTGGCATACTCCGTTGTGATATCCTAGGATAATGTCTGTTATTTCAGATAGGTTGAAATTTTCTATGGTAAATGTTTACTTCAAGATGAGTTTAACAAAGTTAAACTCATTTCTCTCTCTAACTGTTCTGAAGCATAAAGCAAAGCAGGGCTGGGGAGGAGAGGGGCCATGTTGTCTCATTGGGATTAAAAACAGGAATGGGGACCCAACTACTGCCATAAATCTGGGGCATCCTAGGTTACAGTCTTGGTTTTCACTGCTTCCCTGCATCAAGTATTTGGTCTGACCACCCATTTCAGTTTCACAGGTCTGTGTTTTGGTGGATTAGGGACTTTACTTTCAAAGGGACAGGAGGGAAAAGAAGTCTTTCAGGACATTTGGCCACATTTTCCCTGATTTCCCTCTGGTTCCAATTGCATTCTTTTCTTTTTAGAACTAACAAAGTAGAAAAAAAGCCAAACCTTCTGGCTTACTGACCTCATTCCCTTGTTTTAGCAGTCAGATGCTGTGACCCAGTAATTAGTCACAGTGTATTTGAGATGGTTGGATTTGCCTTGATAAATTCTGTTGGACACTCAAAGCTAAATTTCTTTTTTCTTCCCCTCCTCATTAGTTTTCCAGCCTTATCACAATCACTTTACCCCAGATTTTTTGCCCTTAAACATAAGCTTACGACCCTTGTCCAGCAGTCACACTTCCATGCTTCTGTGTTATCATTGCTTCACACACAATATAGCGAAGACAGGGTGGAGTGTGTTTGTGTTAGAATCAGGAGGAAGGCCAACAGGGCAGATGTTGTAGTAGGAGTCTACTATAGGCCACCCAACCAGGACAGAAGTGGATGAAATATTCTATAGACACTTAGGAGAAATATCATGATCACTCGCCCTTGTTCTTGTGGGTGACTTTAACTTCCCAGACATCTGCTGGAAATATAACACAGCAGTGTGGGACCAGTCCCGGAGATTCCTGGAATGTGTGGGAGATAACTTCCTGACACAGCTGGTGAGTGAACCGACCAGAGAAGGTGCCCTGCTGGATCTCCTCTTTGTGAACAGAGAAGGACTGGGGGATGATGTGGTGGTTGGAGGTTGACTAGGGCACAGCAATCATGAAATAATAGAGTTCTCTATTCTTAGAGAGGCCAGGAGAGGGGGCAGCAGAACTGCCATCCTGGACTTCCAAAGGGCTGACTGTCTTGTTTAGGCACCTGCTTGACAGGATCCCTTGGGAGATGGTCCTGAAGGGTATAGGGCTCCAAGAAGGCTGGGAACTCTTTAAGAAGAAAGTCTTAATGGCACAGAATCAGGCTGTCCCCGGTGCTGTAAGAGAAGCTGGCAGCAGAGAAGACCACCCTGGCTGAACAGGGAGCTTTGGCTGCAACTCAGGGAGAAAAGGAGAGTTTACGGCCTTTGGAAGAAGGGACTAGGGACTCACAGTGATTACAAAGATGCTGTGAGGCTATGCAAGGTGGAAATCAGGAGGGCTAAAACCCAGCTTGAAATTAGTTTGGCTTCACCACTCAAGGATAACAAGAAATGTTTCTGTAAGTATGTGAGCAGCAAAAGAAAGACCAGGGAGAGCCTCCATCCCCTGCTAGACGCAGGAGGAAACATGGTAACACGTGATGAGGAAAAGGCTGAGGTGCTTAATGCCTTCTTTGCCTCAGTCTTTAATAACAAGACCAGTTGTACTGAGGGAATCCAGCCTCCTCAGCCACAAGACAGAGCCTGGGAGAACAAGCCCCCCGCATTCCAGGAGGAGATAGTCAGTGACCTACTGCATAAGATAGACACACACAAGTCTATGGGACCAGATGGGATACACCTGAGGGTGCTGAAGGAGCTGGCTGGGTGCTCGCCAAGCCACTTTCCATCATTTACCAGCAGTCCTGGATGACTGGGGAGGTCCCAACAGATTGGAAATTGGCCAGTGAGATGCCCATATATAAGAAGGGTCGGAAGGATGATCCAGGAAATTTCAGGCCTGTCAGCTTGACTTTGGTGCCTGGGAAGCTGATGGAGCAGCTCATCCTGAGTACCATCATACAGCACATGTGGGACAACCAGATGCTCAGGCCCAGTCAGCATGGGTTTATGAAAGGCAGGTCCTGCCTGACAAACCTGATCTCCTTCTACGACAGGGTGACCTGCTTATTGGATGAGGGAAAAGCTGTGGATGTTGTTTACGTTGACTTCAGTAAGGCCTTTGACACCATTTTCAACAGCATTCTCCTGGCAAAAGTGGCTGCTCAAGGCTTGGCTGGGCACACGCTTTGCTGGGTAAAAAACTGTCTGGATGGCTGGGCCCACGCTTTGCTGGGTAAAAAACTGTCTGGATGGCTGGGCCCAAAGAGTTGTGGTGAACGGAGTTAAATCCGGTTGGCGGCCGGTCACGAGTGGTGTCCCCCAGGGCTCGGTTTTGGGGCCACTCCTGTTTAACATCTTTACTGATGATCTAGACGAGGGGATCGAGTGCACCCTCAGTCAGTTTGCAGATGACACCCAGTTGGGTGGGAGTGTTGATCTGCTCGAGGGTAGGGAGGCTCTGCAGAGAGACCTGGACAGGCTGGAGCCATGGGCTGAGGCCAACTGGGGGAGTTTCCATAAGGCCAAATGCCGGGGGCTGCCCTTGGGCCACAACAACCCCCAGCAGCGCTACAGGCTTGGGGAGGGTTGGCTGGAGAGCTGCCAGTCAGAGAGGGACCTGGGGGTGTTGATTGACAGCCGGCTGAACAGGAGCCAGCAGTGTGCCCAGGTGGCCAAGAAGGCCAATGGCATCCTGGCTTGTGTCAGCAATAGCGTGGCCAGCAGGGACAGGGAAGGGATCTCACCCCTGGACTCGGCCCTGGTGAGGCCGCCCCTCGATTCCTGTGTTCAGTTTTGGGCCCCTCACTACAAAAAGGACATTGAATGACTCGAGCGTGTCCAGAGAAGGGCAACAGAGCTGGTGCAGGGTCTGGAGCACAGGTCGTACGGGGAGCGGCTGAGGGAACTGGGGGTGTTTAGTCTGGAGAAGAGGAGGCTGAGGGGAGACCTCATCGCCCTCTACAGCTACCTGAAAGGAGGGTGCAGAGAGCTGGGTATGAGCCTCTTTAACCAAGTAACAAGCAATAGGACAAGAGGGAATGGCCTCAAGTTGCACCAGGGAAGGTTTAGACTGGGTATTGTAAAGTATTTCTTTCCAGAATGAGTTGTTAGGTGTTGGAATGGGCTGCCCAGGGCAGTGTTGGAGTCCCCATCCCTGGAGGTGTTTAAGAGTCGGGTTGACATAGCGCTGAGGGATATGGTGTAGTTGAGAATGGTCAGTGTTAGGTTAATGGCTGGACTGGATGATCTTCAACGTCTTTTTCAACCTTGATGATTCTGTGATTCTGTGCTCCAGCCCCTGGAAAGGGATGTAATTCTCACATACAGGAATATCCAAGGCAGAGAAAGTGTGAAACACTGAGGCAAGGAAGGGAGTCCAAATGTTAAAGGGCCTCAAGCACCTTCAAAGAACCTGGGACTTCATCTGTCATGGAGAGCTGGCACTAGAATAAATTCGAAAATTAAAAACTGAGACACACAGTAATAAACAATCTGTTCCTTGGAGCCTGAAGTGAACAAACAGCTTAAGAGCCTTTCAGCCAGGACGTGACAGCAGAAACTAAACCATGTATTCAGCTGAGCACAACCCTCCAGCTGAGTTAGGCAGTGAGACACCAAGCTTTCATTTCTTCCTGGGGCACTGGGAGACATTACACGCTTACTGTTCTATAGCTCTATAGCAAGGATAAGTAGTTGCCTTTGTGCCCAAGCACAAAACATGTGCTAAAAAAAAATTGCATCTCTTAAGATTATCGCTGAGATGATGTCTAGGTGCAGATATATATATATATATATATATATTTATATATATGGGTGTTAGATAAGGATGATTAAACAATCCTTGAAGAGTCTTCTCTTGCAAGTCTAGCAAGAAGTATAGAAAGGTATTTCATGTACATATGGAAGTCCATACATAGACACCCTTTCAGTATAACCATCTGTAAAAAAACAAATCCCATTCATATACATCTCATTAGATTGTAAAGATGACATGACAATGAAACACAGGTTTTCAGATTTATTTTTCAATCAACCTTGTGTATAAGATAGTTATTTTTCCAGTAATATGCAAAGAGAACTCAAAAGTCTAATCTTCATACAAAAGCTGAGCAATAAATTCATTTAAGTCTAAACTTAGAAAACAAAAGGCAGCATTGCACTGGGAAACAGAAATATATTCTGATAAAAAATTTCAAAAATAGTAGCAGTGTTTCTTGAAGAAAACACTGTAGTGCTCACTCTTTTTATGCTCCAAAAGAGATTCCATACTGTTTAAAAATTACAATATTCTTTGCATACTGCATTCTTAGTCAGAAAAGCAAGCAAGGTGCATGCGTACATACAGAATCACAACTCCCTGGTTGTGGGGTAAAGAAGGGAACAGAGAATTCTCAAGTGAAATTCTGGTCTCACCAAGCACTGGCCTAGAAGGGACCAGCAGATACAAGTCTAATTTTAACCCTTAGTTGTAGGCCTTTAATCTACCGGGGGAAGGAGAAAACAGCAGAGAGCAGAATATTCACTGCAGGCTCCATCCTTACTCCAGCTGCGTGTACCAGCCATACAACAGATCAACATCCTGTAAGGTCAGTGGGAAGCAAAGCAACTTAGTGGAGCCAGGGTTTCATCCGATACATGCATGGGACTGTAAGAGAATCCATATTTGGCAGTACAAAAGCATTCAGTGGTTCAGTATAAAAAGCCCTTCTCTGACAATAACACTCTGCGCTTCATTCTTTCTTTTCCCTTTGGCTCCTTTCACCCTCCTCTTTGTTGCAGTTGTTACTTCATTACATATGCATACAGAAAATCCAAATCCTGAGTAGCAAGACTTGAAGATCAAAACTTCAGCTATTATTATGGCTGCTTTTCCTACCAGGCAGAGAAACAGCTGGAATTCCAGCCACTCGGGACTGTGATAATAGCACTACACTCCTCAGGAGATAAAGGGCTGTGCGTTTATCAGCAAAGTGCATTTGTGAGCAAATCTGAAAGCAGACAGTTTCCAGCATCAGTATTCAGCTTTAGAAAAGGGGAGCTCTAGGTAGTTGCACAGGTACCAGCGTAAATGGTATTTGCCCACACATTACACCTCACAGACCTAACTGGTGAAGTCTAAGCCATGTTTGCATTGCAAGGTGATGCAGAAATCTCTGAACAAAAGCCACAGATGCAGCCCTGAACTGGAAGGAGGCAATTGCTGTTTTGTCAGAGCCTGCACTCAGGCTAAAGTTCAATTCTGGGCTGATGCAGTGAAACTGCTACTAGAGCCGGACTGGCACATCTGTGCAGCACAGCACTTAGCATCAAATGAGCTGGTACACTGGCAAACTCTCGTCTAAAGTGGCACTGTACTAAGTAGTACAGATAGGCTCCCAAATGAACGCTTCAAAAGTATGATAGCAAAAGGACAGAAGCTAACTCAGAAAGTAGTGATTTAAACATCTAAACCTACTGCATTTCAAAGCTGGTTATACTACACAGCCTATTCCCTTTGTAACAGTACTTAACCTAGACAGGCACACGGTGTAAGTGGAAAGAGTAAACGTGTCATTTGGAGCTGCTTCTAAGCACATTAAATGTGTTGTATTTCAGAACATCCTCCCTACCTGCAGAGATAAATGCTCATGTGCTCTCTTCAAAACACAAGGCAACATGTAACAGCAGATATTTCAACATATTGCCACCAGTTTCCATAAGAATAAGAATTTCAGTAAGAAAGCATATGGGGGGGAGGCTTCCTTTAAACTTCCTCCCTCCACCAATTAAGTTTACATTCCTAAGAGAAGGATTTAAAAAAATATTAAGATCTAGATTTCAAATACTTAACAGCCAAACATTTTCAAGACTTAACAGGATCTTATTTGCTAGTAGTGCAGAATTTCTCAGCTATTTCTTGCATATTGTTATTGTGAAAGCATTTAAAAATACTGTTAAAAGGGACAACAAGACTTAATTACCACTTTCATGTCTGTTATTCTGATAAATTGGGTTTACCACATGATCAAGCTTAATCAATGGAACTCATTAACCAGACTTTTCCATCACAAAAGAATTCACTAATAGATTTTTTTCTTCCGTTTACAGTTGCCTCAATAACCCTATACACTTAGAAGATAAACTCTATTATAATCAAAAAAATAAAACCCAACACCCTCCCAAGATATTTTAGGAAAGATCTGATTGATGATGAAACATGTAGAATGATAGCATAGCAGTTTTAAGAGGAAAATACCACAGTTCATGCATCTGGGTATCTACAGTTTCTGCATCAAAGTCAGGTGACCAGTTTTATGGAGGGCATCATTTGTGTGGGAAACAGCAGGTCCAAACTGAGATTCTTAAAGTGGGGGCAGGGGGAGAAACCAACCAAAGCCAAACCCGATTCAATCCACTGCTTCCAGTTACTGTTTGATAACACTGTGTGTACTGTACACAATGCCTTCTGCCCGAACACGTTCAAGTATGGGTCCATAAACATTCTTCGTCAATGGTATAACCATGCCTTTGGCATCTATTTCACCTGAAATAAAGATGAAGGGGGAAAAGTGTTAAGTGCTCTCCTGAGTTTACTCAGCAAGGCTTTGGTAACAACGGGGCTGCAGGGCGGCCTCTGTGGGCAGAGGCCGGGACTGCCCGGTGCCGGACACGGCCGGTTCCAGCCGGCTCCGACTGACCCACCGCAGGGCACGGTTCAGCCCCTTGGCCACAGATGGGGCACCTATGGGAAATTTACTTAAGAAAGGCCAAAAACACGGCACAGCATCAAAGACTGAGGAAAAAACTGTGAGAAACATCCCTGCGACACCAACAGAAAAGGAGGCAGGGAGAAGGTGCTCCAGGCACTGGAGCAGACTCCCCTGGGGCCTGTGGTGAAGACCACGCTGGAGCAGGTGAAAAGCATGAGAAGGAAGGAGAAGCAGAGAGGAGCTCTTATGGACTGAGCACAGGCCCCCATTCCCCATTCCCCTGTGCCACCTGGGCAGAGGGAAGAGGCTGAGGAGTCAGGAATGGAGAAGTGAACTTGAGCCTGGGAAAAAAGGGGGGGGTGAGGTGTTTTAATTTGCCTTTTTAATTTTTGCCTATTTTAATTGGCAATAAATTAAATTAATTTATCCCCAAGTTGAGCCCGTTTTGCCGTGATGGTAACTAGTAAGTGATGTCCCTGTCTTCATCAATAAACTCATAAGCTTTTTCATCTTGTTTTCTTCCCCTGTCGAAGAGGAGGAAGAGTGAGAGAGCAGCTGGGTGGATGTCTGGCAAGCAGCCAAGGTCATCTCACCACAAATGCAAATATAAATTTGCAATTATATAAATTTTAAATTTCTATATTTTTACATATCTATATGCAGATTTATCAAGCCTGGCATTATGTTCTTACACAGCATCAGTACTGTATCAAAGAATAAGGAAAAAGAAGTTTGAAACACAAAGTAGCGTATACAGCTTAATTTGTGGAGCTCTGAAACTGCAGTTCAGTGAAAATCATCTAAACTTCACAAGTTTGGATTGCTGTTTTTCTTAAATAACAACAAACAACCACATAATTTTTGCTCATTTCAGTTAGCCAGGACAAGAATGAAGTTCTAAAGATTAAGAGCAAGCAAGGGGAAAATCACACTATTTTCTTAAACATGGTGATGACTAGAGTCTGCCTGCTTATATATACCCAACATGTATCAGGCAATATGCCTCAGGTCTCAAATTCCATCAATCCAGAAAGCACCAGTGAAAGTCCCTAGTTTGTTCAGCACAGGTATAGATTAGCATGCCTCACTGTGACAATCAAGTGTAATTTACCATGCTAAAGTCTCCTCTACACAAGTGAAACATTTAAGATGTTAAATGACTAAAAATCTCTATAGTAGTAAACTGAAACATCCAAACGTGAAGACTAAAAATTTCTGTAAAGAAGACAGGAAAAGTTTGATAAATTAAAAAACAAAACAAAACAAAACAAAAACACACACTTCAGAAACAGTATACATCTGCTTTTTACAGGCAGGAAGATACAGAGGACTGAAATACTGTTACCGAAGTTTGAACAGTCACTTACCATCTAGAACCATCTTGGCAGCAATAGCCGTGGGGTATCCTACTGTTTTAGCCATCGCAGAATATCCTTTGTTATCACCATAGACAACCAGATCGATAAATTTGTTTTCCAAATGACCAGAAGGATGCCTGAGACCGATTTCATTTCTCATAACAATCATATCTCTCTCTCCAGCACCTAACAGAAAAGCACACAAACTATTCATTACTTCTATTTTAGTCATATCAAGATAAGGTTCCTGATTAGAAAGGTAATATGCATACACAGCATGTATACCAGGGAAGTTACTTAAAATAGAGACTATTAAGGAGGACAGAATATAGGATGAAACTAAAAATGTAACAGGGAAAGAAAAGGATAAAATTGGGGGAGTAGAGGACATCACAAGACATTAAAAAACCTAACATGAAGGTTTACTAATGAAGGTGAACAAACCAATCCAGTTAAGGCTCAAAGCCTTAAAAAGAATTAAAAATTAATTAAATTCTTAAAAGAATTTCTCACATACCAAAGGGCAGCTTCATCTCCATGTGCTTTGCAAGAGCCCCCACAATGGAATCTGCTGCTGGAACTGGTTCATCTCCCAATAAACCCAGCCTGCCAGAAGAAATGAGAGTTTTATATCATTGCCTATTGACAGCTTAGTCACAGTTTTGTAATTTCCAGCTTTTTCAGCATACCAGTTTAACAGTCTCGACATAGACAAAAATGGCTAGAATTGCAACACACACACTCCCTTTTTTTTTTTTTTAACTCTTTAAAAATAACTGGAACATTTTACCATTCCACTGCCTCCAGCTGACTTTTGTCCTTTTCCAGTTTGCTAAAGACAGCTTCTTTAAGCACACGGTATTCAGCAGATGGCTTAATTCCAACCAGTTTGCACATGAGCTCTTTCTGCAGTAAAAGAAAAAAAAGTTCCTGAAGGCCTGACATCTGTTCCCACTCCTTTAAGTCAAGGTTTTGAGAACCAATTGCTCCACTAATCTAAGTTAATATCCAGGGCTTCTGAGAAGACAGGTTATGTGTATAAGGAAAGCGAGATAGTTTGAGATTTTTAACTGCAACGAGAATAGGGGTCATCTTTTACTAAAACACATTGTACCCCATCACTCAGCTGCTTCCCCCTACTTTTTGGTCTTATCCCTTCCTCTAGCAGTGAAGAAAGAACACAGAAATCTGCATAAACAAGGGACCACTAGGAGGATGTTAGGGTGAAAGAGAAGCCAACTGGAGACAGACAGAGATTCAGGAACTTAAGGATATCTTTCAGCTGGTCTAGAGATGGAGAATGTCCCTTTCAAAAGGAAGGAAACAGACAGATGAGATGAATAAGGCTCTGGCAATCCTGGGAATATTACCAAAAAGCCTTCTGAAGTTTTTTTGTGCATATCTGAAGGCCATTTTGTGCTATCGATGCTAATTATTGCTTGCTTCATTCACAGCAAGATAGATAATAAACAGAGCTATGAAAAAGACATGAAGCAAGCAAGTACTGTTTAGAAGCTCAGGTTAGCATATTTACAAGAAAACTAAAAACACAAGGCCGAGGAGATAAAAGGAAAGTACTAAGATGTAACAGCATTGCTGAGAAAAGGTTTGCACTGAGACTAAGGAGTTTATAGTTATTTTCACAGATTATATGACACTATATCTTTACTCACTGAGGCTAGAAGGACTGGAAATTCTAGCCATCTCTGTGAAGAAAATTTGAGGATATCAATATTAGAACTGAAAGTGGACAAAAATAATTAAAAAAATAAATTTCTAATCCATTTTATGATGCTGGTGGACCATTTTACAGTCACTGAAATGGACACACTGATGAAATGACAGCCCATAAACTCCTGAGTTTGTGAAGGTGGGAAGTGCTGTATGTTAGTCAAAGACAAGTAAGACTGGGCATCTTCACCTTGTGCTTTTTTGCTTTTGAGAACACTAAAGAACACTTGAAATAATGGCATCATCAGAAAAATACCATACTCTCCTCAGATCGTTACATAGCATAAACCTGGTATCTTTTTCCAGATTAATGCTAATAAAAGCATGAGGAAGAAAACAGGAAGCAGATCTGAATTTTGTTCTCCTGACTAATAAACAGTTACTTTTTCAGGCATTTGCAAAATGGAAGAAAAATTTCTTACAAGACAAACAGATCTGACAAGTAGTAAGCTAGTTGTAAATTCAGCTCTCTTTACACCATAGTGAAATATGAAATTCCCTGCTTTGCCCAGAGACAATCAAAATGTTGATTGTCAAATGTAACAGCAGCACATCATAGGAGTCATACCTTGGCTGAGATCAAGATGAAGTAAAAAAAAAAAAAAAAAAAAAAAAGCTTGTACAGAGTTTTAACAGAAAAAAAGATTTTAATATACTCATTTGGTCATGATCTCTTACTTCTGGATGCCCTAAAAAGTACTTTTACACTGAAGATGATCGGTCCATACAAATATGAACACTGCAGACACTGAAAGCTGAATTCTGACTAACAGAAAATTTAGGACAATTCATAAAAACATTGTATGGGTCCTCTGAGATCCTCTATATGAGTCCTCCATCTAGCCCAATGCCTTACTTGAAGCAGGAGTACCACCAGCACTCAATTCAGTCACAGCTTTGTCTACCTGAGTCCTGAAAGCCTCCAGTGTCAGAGACTCCAGAGTCTCTTTGGCAAATCTGTTCCAGCACTGTATTACAGTCCTGCTGAAGAAAATCTTCCTAATTTCCAGGAACAAAAATCAAAGACCATGATGCAGTACAAGATTCCCACTGCTAAGCACACCCAAGCCTAGCAATAAGAAAAACATTAATAAAACAGAGAAGGCAGAGTAACCAGAGTAACTCACCCAGGTGAGAGGTGGCGTGGTTGAGTTTAGAGAAGGATAAGGATCTGGGTTAATTAACCCTAGTTTTACAAAGCCTCCCATAGTTTTGGAGTATCCCTGAAATAAAAGGATAACATAGTTAAAAATAAAAATCCTTAGTTTGAATGTAGTAGTGGACACAACCACAGCAGCATTAAGCATTATTCCCATGGGAAGACAGTCACAGTAACATGGTGCCCATGGGGTAACTGCTACAGAGCAGTACCTTCCTCAGTCCCTCTCCACTCCTCCCCCTCCTTTTTCAATATCCTCTTTAATGACTTATTATTATTCTGCCATCAGTACTCCCATGGCAAGTAGCATTGGTTTGTGAGATCAAAGGGCTAAACTGGCCAGCACCAGTTCAAACTCCAGCATATCATTCCAGATGGGGTTTTATCAGCCAGCTGCCCCATAAAAAACCCTGCTGAATACCGAGAGCCCAGCACTGAACTCAGCTCACCCCAGTTTTACACCAGTGTGATTGTATGGACATCAGATAAACTGATTTCAAATATTAGAATCCTGTGTGTTTGTATCTTTCCTTTAGGAATATCAGAGACAACCAGCACAGCAGTGGAATGGTATTTAAAAGGCACTTGCAAAGGCTGCAATAGGTTGCACAACAAAAGAAGTCTCAACTGTTTTCTGCTTATTTTTGTTTGTATCCCATTAACACTCCCACACAGCTGCCAGATACCTGGAAACACTCACATGAAAGTGACGAGAAACACTGTTTAAAAAGCAGAATGGTGGAAAGAGGGCTAATTGTTATAGGAGCCACCTTCACCATCACTGTTAACAGCTCAGATGGCCTTCCAGCGAGATCCTTCTGTGACACCTCTTTTTAAACTGACTCCAATTAGCTATATGAACCTAATCTATTAAAGGGATTCTGAGATGTTAGCCTCCGCACTGAATGGATTGCTTTCTGCTCTGCAACAGAGCAGCAAATGCAAAGGACCAACACTAACTTCTGCCCTGCTCAGGACTATGTTCCGGCATGTAGGTACCACACAGGCAGGGGTATGGCAAGCTCTTCCACACTACCCTACCAACGTCACCCCAACCCAAAGCAATGGGCCTGCTTTGGGCGTTAAGAAAACAGCACTAACCACAGAAACATAATTCTTGCAGCACACTGATAACATCTCTTCGTGTCACCCTGACATCTTTGCTTTTTCTTGTGCTAACACTTACACAAAAGAAGAAAATTTTACCAGGCACCAAATGGAAGAGTAGATACTGTCCTATTAAGACTTCATGACGAAATAGATGCCTTCCACATATTTTTAGCTTCTGAACAAGAGATTGTATCTAGACTGACAAAAAGAGAGCTATTGCAATTTGTAACCCTTACTCCCCCACATCGGCCTTCCACCTTCCGTTGCTAAGCAAGCCTCCCTCCCTCCCAGAAATAAAGAAAAAAATCCTCTTGTATTGCAACAGAGGAATTGAGAAAGGACATATACATTCCTCAAGCCATGTAGAAAACAACAACCTAAACCTTAACTCAACAGACATATCACAATATCCATAAAAGCTTTTTCAAACCTTCAATATGGTTTTTAGGATTGTTCCTTCTTAATGTATAATGACGAACAAAATAATAAAAAAAGAAATCTGAAAAAAAAAAACCCCTATGTTTTGATTCTGCTTTGTGCACCTAACAAATGAAAGGAAGAGACTCTATCAGAAGAGAACCACATTTATCTCTTAACATTTTACTTAACTGACTAAAATATTAAAGCTGCTCAAGTTCAAGATTACCAGTTACTTAATGAAAAACTTTCTCAGTTTGATGGGAAAGCATAATTTTCTGTAAGATTTTTACATTATGTTTTTCATAGAAACACAAGCAAATTCAAATTTTTAGCAACTTTGAGAATAAATCAATTCTTATAAATATGTAACAGCAACACACATCACACGAACACATCAGATTTTTTTTTTAAATCTTCTATTGATCCAACACCAAATACAGAGCCAGAGAAAAAAAGAAACATAGATACAGACTATGAAAGCCAACTGACCAGCTGCCTAAACCAAGTGAAACTTATTTTTCTGTTTTGCAACAAACACCTGTTAAATAAACCAAGTATAACTACATGGAAAAAAATGAGAGAAGTGCTTTCAGTTACCTCTCAATTGGGATACTGGAGAGCTCATAAATAGCACGTACAGAGCTATAAAAGGCTGACTTTCAATCACATAGTTTTCTTGAAATGGCAGCATTCATCTCTTGAGGAAAACAATAATTAATAACAACAACTTACTCTGTATCTTAAGGTGCCTCTCAACAAAGTGTGAGCTGTCTGAATACCATACGGCTCAGCATATTTTGTACTGTCTCTGTTAGGAAAACCTTCAAGATTTAATCCGGGGAAAAAATCCATCGGAGTAACAGTATCAAGTAATGATCCTCCAGCTGGAATATTGATAATCTAAATGTTGTGAAAGAACAGCAGAATTATTTCAGTGCACTGTTATTTAACTTATTTTACAACAGAAAAGAGGAAGTATGCTCAAAATAGGAAGAATATGTGTAGTGTTTCTGGTACAAACAAAGGCCCAACCTAAATAAAGCAGATGCACAAGCCATTTAAGCATGTGCTGTATGGAAGAGCGTGCATTATGTCAGCCATTACTAATCAAAGGGCTAAAACACGCAACATCAGGTTCCCATTTCACTGATATTAGTGTAAATTTGGAGCACCTCCCCAGACTACACCAGTGTGAAGGGAGACTGCCCATAGGCTCCCTCCTTTTCGGTCAATTTTTTTTAATGGAGGAGAAGGCGGCAAATGTAAAGAGAAGGATGGGGTTTTGTTGTTTTATTTTTTTAAAGATTAAAATAAATCCAGTGATATCACAGTAATATAAAATGGCTGCCCATGTGCATCTTTCAGCTACAAAGCACACAGAGAATGCACCGCTGAAGAAAAACAAAGTAAGGTTGACTAGTTCTATTATCACTCCCAAACAAAGCCTTGAACCCAGCTTCCTTCAAGCAGCTAATGCACAGCTCTGCTATGCAGCATCAATAAAAACTCATTTTGTGACTTCTGAGCAAAGGGACAAGGTTTCCTTCTAGAAGTAAGACTAAAGCAATGAAGTCAGCAGCAATGCAGAAAGATCTTACTATATCTGTCAGGCAAGACACTAGTGGATAGGAATCCTGCACAACAGTCAAAGACAGCTAAGGATTTAGTGGCAAGGAGGAAAAATTGCACATTTTACGGACAAGCACGCATAGTGCTCTCATAATGGATCATTCATATGCATGATCTGATCTTCCCTAGCAATAGGTGAACCAGGTCAGAATTAAATAAGAAACATTTTCACATTCTCCAAGAGACCCTTTCATCTGAAATTTATGTGTTGTTGCTTTTTAAATAATGATCCAATGTACAGTCCCTGAATTTCTCCTTTCTTACTGCAGTAAGAACACTAGAGCACCAAAATGTCATGATAAAACATCTCAAAAGCTTTCTCAGTTTATCAGATCAAAAAGTTTAGACAATTAGCTAAACTTTACAGTAGTTATACATGGCAGCCTCCTTGACATTTGAAGAGCTCAGTAACTACTCTGAGCAAGTGGGAGTGATCAAACAGATAGGACTGGAAAGAAGAAATGTGATAATGGCTTGCAATGGCTTTGCACAAATCATTTATGATCTTTCCATAAAACAAATGCAGTGACATTTGCTAGGTTAAGTATACTCTAATGACTCCTGCACAAACCGCAAAATAGAGCTTATATAAAACTCATCAGTAAACAGTGTACACTCACAAAATACTCTCAGTGGGTTATTGGTATTACTGAGTGAACCATAAGAAAAAGAAATCAAGAGTTCTGCTATATACTGTGCAAGTACAGAATGAAGCTGTTTGGTTTACAAACGTGACGACAGAAAAGCAAGTAGAAGTATGCTCTCTCACCTTTGTTTCACAGAACCAAAGAGAGGGCACTTAAATGGCAAAAAACACAACAGGGATGGAAGCTGAACACAGAACACCAACTCAGTCCTGTGCTTCAGTCATTAGAACACGCTCCTTCTTTGCTATCAGTTGCCATACAGTAATTAATAATTAAGCTGGCAGCAGCCAGGCACTATCATGCTCCAAACACAGAATTAAGTAATACATGCAACTTGCTTAGGCAACTGACTGTCACTGGCTTGAAAGTAAACAGAGCACCATACAAATCCCAATCCCCTCCTTAACCTAATACCACCTTCTTAGTCTGGCTTTAAATGGAAATGTTAGGATTACTTCACCTCTCCATTTTTCAAATATGTAGCAGACTGAACTGTATTCAGCAACACTCCTTGTGGACTCCAGCTGAACTTGTATCTCAGAGGATTGTCAGAGTGCTCTGGAGCTGGTAGGCCACCACAGAAAGAAGTGTAGGAAACAACCTGTCAGATTTAGTCACAGGAAAGAAACAATGAAGAGCAGACAGACCAAGATGCAAACAGTACAGAGCTACCCTACAGAATTCCCATTAGTTCTTAAACTTTCAGTTGACATTATCCCCCAAATGAGCCAAATCATATCTACAGTGGACAGGGGAAACGAAAAGAATTTCACTGAGCAACAATGTCAAGGGGTCACACTGCAGGCACTGTCCTTAAAGGAGAGGAAACCAACACATAAACAGGGGCAAAGCCATCTTAGTTGATGGTGTCACCAACTGGATTAGTTGGCACCAAATTCCAAGCATCAGAAGTAGTAAGGTGTCCAGAGTCCATTACACATAAGTGACATGCCCAAAAACTAGGTGGTGCTAAAGGAACAACTAATAAAATCTCGGCAGAACTATGCACTACCTGCCAACCTTACCGTAGCACCAACTTCTTTAGCCTTGTCAATACATTCCATCGCCAACATATGGTCAAGACCAGGATCCAAACCCATTTCACTGATAACTGTAATACCAGCAGCTTCTACGCTAAAAATAACAGAAATGCAGAGCTGTAAGAATATTCACTATTAACGGGCCTTTTATTCAGGAACTTTGTCCAACAAAGGCCCAATGAACCTTTCCCAATACAGTAAATTCTGAGCTCTGACTGCAGCTTGTGAAAAAAAAAAAACCAGAAGATGTTTACACCTGAGCAGTGACAAATGTATAAGAGTCATTCTAGCCTTGGCTCCTCTTACTTTGCTGCAACATCTAGGAGCTGGTGGAAAAAGAAATTCCTATCCCACATTATCCTAGACAGTGCTATAATGCAGGAAGGTAGTAATGCAGAGGACAGCACAGAGCTAGTCATAATTGCCCTAAGCAGCTCTTGAGGGGGAAGAGAGACTGAAAAGCCTACTTTCCCAAATTACAAGCATTTGGGTTTTCTTTTTTTAACAGTTGCCTACACTCCCAGAGCAGCTTACTTATCACAAACTGAGGTGATTTATTTTATTTTTGAAATCACTTGTGTTTTGACAAATGAGAAGTGTCTTTTTTTTTTTTTGACAGCATGATATGACCTCTTGGCATCACAGCAAGAATGGAAGCAGAGGCCTCTAAAGCTCCGTCATCGCCTGCAACACTGGTTCTCAACCTGTCTGTCTTTTATCTTTTGTAGAGACACAGCATGTACAACTCTCAACCCACTCACTTGAATTCAATTCCTAATTTCCAGTATCATGACTGAAAGTAGCACCTAGATGAACCTCCAGACTCAAAACAACTTCCAATTATAAAATAAGTAGGACAAGAAAAACGTTAGAATAGTTAGAGATGTCACCAATTTGAGACTAATACAGCGGGCCTGTCCAGAAGTTGTCATGAAGGAGGATATTACTGTAGATACAATAAGCCGAGAATTAGTTTTTATTAGGGGAATGCAAAGGGCAAACAAGCTTGCTGTCACTGGTAGAACTGAACAGCCCAGCTGCTCAGCTTGAATATTAGCCCAGCTCAGACATCTTAACAGGTTTGAGAGGAGAGGGGAAGGCATAATAACATGGAATAAGATGGGACATCCAGAAAATATGTTCCAGCATTTAGAGCACTAATCTGCAGTATGCACTCATCTCTCTGCTCTGCCGCTGCCTCCACATGTAACTCTGGGGAAAGGTACTTAGTCCTCCATCACAGAAACAGAAGGAGAAAGAATGCAGAAAACAATAATTCACAGTAAGTATTGCACATGTAACAGATGGCAAAACATTCAAATACACTAAATAAGAAAGCAACACCAGGGATGTACTACACTCATACCTACCTCTCCTGGAGTTCCTTCATAGCTGGTGTTAAGTAGCTGGCTGTTACCAAGTTCACTTTGTTGTCAATACATTTCTTAGCAACCAAAGGATGTGCTGAATAAGGCAGCAAGCTACAAATGAAGGAGAATTATACAACATCAAAATCCAGCCTGTTACTTATGCTGTCACTGGAAAGTTGACAGCACACTCACAAATGTTTTTTGTATGCCTACAAAAGCTAAGTAAATGCAACAGTCATACCTGCCTTGCCCTGAGCAGTTTCATACCCACATAAGTGAAACACTACTCCGTCTGAAGAGCATTGTTGTATGCACTCAGAACAGGGCGCAGGACAATAGGGGAGTCATTCTTTAGACAGCATCTTCTGTCACACTTCTCTTTATAAAAAACAAACCACTGACCTCTTCTCAAGGCCACCTTCTAAACAGACACGCTGGAGGTTTGGAAGATGCAAAACTGTAAAACCATCCTTGAGAAAGCTTGCATTACAATGATCTTGCTGAAGTACTTTGTGAAAAGCATGCTCTACGCATAAAGGAAACAATACTCATGACATCTGTGCCAAAATGGACAAAATGGCAAGGACTACGAAGTCATTTCCTCCCCTGTTTCAATACCTGGAAAGATATCTTTCTTAATGGGATGTTAATGAGAAATGACCAAGATGTCAGAATTTTGCCTCCCCTTGCAAACATGCAGATTTAATCCCAGAAACACACACACTGGTGGATGCAACTGGCCCCTCACACTAAGAAGGCTGTCCACGTAACTGGTGAACAATTTTAAAGAGATGCTGCAGTCAAAGCCCCTTTGCAAGTCCTGATGCCATGCTGAATGAGAAGGCAGTTGCCAGTTACAACTTTTCATGCACAAATATGACCCTAGTTCTTGGGCATTAAGAAAAAAGTTAGCATGTTGATTTAGGTCCGTGAACTAGGAGAAAGAAGCAGCATCACTTAGGGTTGAGCCTGTCATGTATTATACAGAATTCTGACCTGATCACAAGGTCATGTTTCTTCACCAAAGAGGACAGCTTTTCCTCGTGTTTAATGACATCCATATGAACTGAAGTAACACTCCTGTATTTTTTCGTCAGTTGTTCAAGTTGTTCCTTCATGACAGATGCTGTTTTAAAAGGAAAGCACATCAACTGTTACCTAAAGATGAAGGTAAGACCAAAGCACTCCCATGTATAATTGTGGTTTACACCACCTCCTTCTTCCCAAAGAGAAACAGCTTCATGGATGTTTTCCTTTACTAACAGTTGAAGAGAAATCAGGCATAAAACACCTTACTTCCCCTAAAGTAGTCAATTTTATTATCAATTGTCAGTGTCAAGCCATAGCAGCTATAACTCAAGAATAACAATCTACAAATACTTGCTCTCAAAAGTAAAGAAACACTCACTGCTAAATTGTGTAACAAGAACAGACTTGTAATCAATTAGCAACCTTGAGGATGTACTTAAAAGTAACAGAAGTTTTAACTGCAGTTAAAACTATCAGCAGACTAGGTCCATACAAATTATTTATGCAAAACTAGAAGTCATCTCCCTTCTTTTCCACTTTAGCAAGAAGTAGATCTAGAATATGAGTACAGCACTGTTAAACCTATCTTTGTGCAGTAGGAGACCCCAGACCCCACAGGCTCACTTACATCACGTGCACATGTCCCCCAAGCATGGTTTTCTACAGCAGCACTGCCTACATTTGCCAGGTAACTGAGCACCCATATGGTGGGAAAACAGATAAACTAAACAGAAAGCAGCACACATTCACATCTGTTTGTTAGAGAGAGGGGGGAAAGTCTGCTGAATATATGCATCTCTTATGCAGAAATGGGTCACAAAAGTGTAATTAATTAGTTACAAAACCCCAACACTTTTATTAGAGGCTAGGCAGGGTTATGATCCACCCCAAAAGCACAGTCCCATGTCTTTAATTCTGACACCTCATAAAAACCTGTGGTAAGGTATATTCTAGGTTTTAAAACACATACATACTAGAGCTTCAATCCATGATATCTCAGATGAACACCTGCCACTCTGGTAAGTGTCAAAATGTACTGAAAACGACATTACAAAGTTTTCAAAGAACAAGTGACCAAACCACTGATGGAAGAACAAAATTAGAATCTTTTGGAATCCTTAGAAATACACTGTTATCTCAGATCGAGCAATAGATCAATTAAAGAAAGCGTTTGAAGGTGAAGAATGCAAGTAACAGTCACGTAAGAGGGGTGCTTGGATGCGTATGTTCAGGCTCGCGAAAAGTTTTAGAGAAAGATCACAAGAAAGCAGAAAGAGCTGTAGAAAGCACTTCTATTGATATAGGAGAAGGTGGCTCATCTGAACTAGAACAATAATCCTACTACATGAGGTCTGGGAAAAATAAAATAAAGATGACCATCAGAAAAACATAACAACAGCTCTACTATGCCAAATCAAAAGTACCACTAGCCCATTCAGACAGACAGTTTGGGGGTTGTTGGCTCTTTTTTTTTTTTTTTTTAGATAGAGTGTTAGTGGAAAAACTGTTAGGTGGAGGAAGTCAAAAGGATCAGACAAATGATAAACTTTAAAATCGAGAGAAAGAGAACCAAAGTTCGAGTGGGAACTCAGTGACATCCCACATACAGCACTATGAAACCAAGCAGCAATTTTTCTTTTCCTTATATATTTGGTGGACAACCACACAGTAGAGTTGATCCTCATGCTTTGATTTGAGGAGACGTTACCCCTTGGGTCTACCAACTCTTATTTAAATCAGTCATCCAGAGATTTGCTTGGCAGAACAAGGTGTAGGAGAAAACCAGAATGCCAGAAACTCTTATGCTCCTAGATGTATTAAATACTATTGGCATTCATGAGCTCATCAATTTGCTGGAGAAGCACTACACAACTAGAAAGGTATGGGAAAAAATAAAAAATAATTGTCTACCCCAGAAAGTGCATTTCCTTGCAGGTTTGCAACCTCATGTGAAACAGAATAATTAAATAGCATTAAAATAGGAAGAGGTTTTGTTCCTGCTTTGACTTTCACATGGAAATACAGAAGAGGCATGCCTGGTCCTTTCCAATTCAATGAAATACTGTATTGCATTGACTCTTGAGGGAAGATAGCAATGGGAAAATTATATGCCCAATGTGTTTTAAAAGTAAACTGGGTTTGGATTAGCATCACCCTGCTGAAAAACAATCATTTTTAATTAGTGCAACAATTTACCTTAAGGCCTGAAGTATTTTAGGCACATATTTTCTCCTGGTTTTAAAAATGGTCACTTCTCTAACATGGCCAATTAAATGCAGAGGTGAAGTATTCCATCAGTTTTTGATGGTAGTAGCTGTTTCTGCAAAAGCACATACTACTTCACTGAAAAGCAAGAAGCTGACTAGAAGTCCAAGAGGGGAAAAAGTCCAAAGATGAAAATTTATTTTTCACGCTGTGCTTGGTTTAAGCGACAGGAAAACCTTAACTAGTTTTAAGGTCTTGAAGTGTCCCAGGTCACCATGCTGTCAGCACAAGGACAGCAATGGGAACACAGCCAGGAGAAAGGAGTGGGAAATGAAGGCAGCAGGTGGGGCACAGGGGCTTTTAATTCTCTGTAAGCCTGTGCTCCTAATTTAGGGCCTTACTTCCTTATGGTCTTTCCAAAGTCAATAGGAAATAAATATTACTAGAGGGTGATTCTCTGTACCCCACCAACCAACTTGTGCTGAGGGCAAAGAGGTAGGCAAAATCATCTCAAAAAAAAGTCTGGGACCATGAAGGTTTCCCAATTAAGATTTTCACCATTTGGATTTAAAGTGGTGTAGTCTAACAGTAGGGAACTAAATGTGGCATTGTGATGTGCATTTTATGCTTTCTTCATCTACCTGCCTAATTTCAAATATTAGACAAGTAACATCTTTGTGTCTCTTTCCTTCTGAGCTTTTTTTTTTTGGTGTGTGCTGTAGGAACTGCATGATTTTAAGCTACCCAGATAAAAGGCACCTGCTGTGTTTGCTCAGTGTTTGCTTAGCAAAACAGATCTTCCAGTTCACCTGGTTTCCCTTACTGCTACTGTATTGCAGGGATGAGATGCAGCCTCTGTACTAATGAGGGGATGGACACTGCACACTGCTGTAATTCTTCACCACACCAGGCAGTGTTAATAATACAGCTTCCTTCAGAGTTCCCTTCTCTCTACTAAATCTTTTCCCAGGGGTTAAAAGTACTATGGTACTTTTACTTGCAAAGGGTAGCAAAAGCAGCCAAGTATGAAAGTAGCATGAAGAGAAAAAAAACAAAACAAAACAGCACAATAACAACAAAATTCAACAGAAATACAATGGTAAGTTTTAAAGGAAACCATTTCCCAGCAAAGTATCTTTCAGACAATACAGCCTGAGTTTTAAATCTGAAATCAAAGAATCAGGGTAAAGTTATCATCGAGGGTACAGAAGAGTGTTTCTGAGATACCCAGCCTGATAAAACCAAAACAGAGGAATAAACAAGCAGGCATATGGGGATGATGGGAAGGTCAGAGTCTGAAGGTTTACCACCACAGTACTGGTTATACTAACATCAGAGGTTTCACTCACACAGCTGTCTAAAAAAACCAATTTCATCTTCTGGTTGTGTGAGGCTGAAAACACAGCCAAGCACCAACAAAAGTGACTAGCTACAAAACCAATTCCAAGCCCAAAGCAAGTTAAAAGGAAAAATACTTCTAATTTCCCTATAGGTTACACATGCAACAATAAACTTTTAACGTGGCTATATCATTTTCAAATTGATTATATAAACTCAAAATGCTCAGAAAGTGATAAAATCTTTTGGGGCTGTTCATAATAACAAAGATTTTCTTTACCTGTTCTCAGAATCAGATCTATGCACTACTCATGAGAAAGGCTCTGCCACGCTAGCAAGTTTAAACAAGACAATTTTTCAGTGAAAAACAAGCAAAGTTTTACATACCAACTGTGATGTCAACATCAGAATCTCTAGTGAGATACTCAAGTACAGGGCCAGAAACATAGCCAGATCCGAGCAATAAAACCCTCTTCTTATTACCCATCTTCAGTGATTGGGCATATTCCCTAGGGGGTGTTACAGGCAAAATTAAAAACCACACAGAAGAACAAAACTGTAAGATGATAAAGCTAACAGAATTAGCATGTTTTAGTAAGCCTACAAACCAAGAGCTCTATTCAGACCGAGTCAAGATCTTAGCTGTCTAATCCAAGACTGACTAGTACTGCTTCCATTCTTCTGCTGAGTAACTTCTAGTTTCTTTCCTCCGATATAAACATGATCAAATCCATCAACATCTCCAACGCTTCTCCAATTGCTACTGGCTGTTCAACAAATTTTTCCTCAGTTGTCACTGTGCTTTTCCCAATAGCCAAATTACTGTAACCCGATCACTTGAAAACCACCAAGTGTCAGAAAGGGATTCCAGACTCTGACTAGCTCCCTTTACATCATGAGTAACTGTTAAAGTATACAAAACCATGTTGGTGAAAGTGTATTTTAGTTCAATTATACTAGGTTCATATTAGTCCATCATAGGAACACGATAGTCAATAAAAGTCAAATAAAAGTTAATGCCCAATCAAGAAATCTTGTTTGCAGACAAGAACTCAATTTGAAAATCATCACAGTGTTTCAACCAACCTTCTACTACTCTCGTAAATAAATTTAAGCTCTCCTGCTGACTTTCAATTATAAAACATATTCACAACAGATTTTGCTTTTCTTTTTGCCAACCACAGTAACGTAGTTCAGCAGTTGCTTAAATATGTTCTCATAAATATATAAATTTTAGTAGGAAAACGTATTTTGTTTTTCCTTTTAGCTTAAATTTGCATTCGGTTGTAAAATTAGGATTGTAAAACTGTCTAAAGTGTCATCACTGTGCAGATAAAAACTATTTAGCAAATTAAAAATATTTTCTTAAAGCACTTTGCTGCTGTTTAATCTAATTCATGGAGACTGAGGTTTGGCTTTTCTACCCCAAATCCTGAAAACAAATTTCAGGGTAAGACGGGAAACTACGTAAATTTATAAGCAAGTTCCTCAATTTCCCCTTTATCTACGGAGAGTTTACACTGGCACATATACTTCATTGTGGATTATGCCACCGAAAGAATGCTGACCTCTGGCTGACAAGCTCATGTCCACTTTGCTTAAAGCTGTTGACCTTAGGAGAGGACTAAACATATGTCTACTAAATAACATTTGGTTCAGACCTTTTGGGGGCTCAACGCAACATCCATAAATCAATTTTCAGTTGTATTTTTTCAGTTCAAAACCTGCCAAAATAATGAAGGATGGTGTTGCAGCCTGCTAGAACAATAACTAATAGCGTGACAAGAGTAGTACTGCATAACCTAAAGCATAGCATGAAGTACCCGACCACATCTGGGGGAACAAGGCCTCAAACAATAGCATTGAAAGACTACCCTGAGTGAAGTGAGTTAAATCAATACCAAATATGCCTATATTATCTGTCTGAAGCACATTCCAGCCTACTGTGTCTGAATATTTGTAAATCTTAAATTACTCTCCAAAATTCCAGATGTTTCGTACTCCATTCCTGCACTTTCAGGCTTAATTAATTTTTTTTAAGAAGTCATACTTTTCAATTCATTAAATCTGAATGAGATGTACCAACATATCACCTCTCTATCTAAATTATTACTATAGATTACTGTACATTTTGACTTCGTACAAGTTTTACAGATTTTGTTTTCTTAAAAAAGTTAAACCATTATTTAATCCATCCACATAAACCCTCCTAAGCCCATCATATCCCTTCATATGACAAACCCAACGACATTCCTTCTCCTCCTATCAATTCTAATAGAACATCTTCTTCCACAGCTACATCCTCATGGACGAGGGAGGAGAAAGAATTCTTCTCTACCCTTTACTTATATGGAACAGCAGTGGTACGCAGGAGCTTGGAGCAATAGTGTTAACAAAAGGGAGACTTCTTATATGAAAGCTGGATTTTGCAATCAAACTTCTTAGCATATTTATTAAAAACTTTTCCAGTGTCTAGAATGAGGTCCACATTTGGATCAAATGCAGCATGTCTGCCCTAGGACAGGAACAAACATTAAGCTTCCAAATGACCCATCAAGAGTGGGAACAGAACCTATACAGACCCAGAAAAGAACATTTCAGATTATGCTTATTCTCTATATACAAGTTTAAATAATACAGTTCTGTTAATCTATGAACAAATAACAGTAATACTTAGAGGTCCATATTGTTAATGGGCTATGCCATTGCAGCTGTGAATGAGGAACCGGGAGCAGGTATGAAGCAAGTAAAGGTGAAAGAATGGAGATAAATTCAGTATATCAAAACTGCTCCTGCATTCTAATGGCACCAAAGACGGTTCAGTTTATACAGTCTGGCAGCCCTATGTTGGTTCATGGACTTCCATAAAGTATAAACAGTCTAAATAGAGCCCTCAGAAACTAAACTAGACACATCATAATACTTTGTTAGAGTAATAACACAAGCCACACAATTCCTACAGGCTCTAAACAAGAGCCTATCTCTAGCTAAACCATCACACCTTAAGCAGTAAAATCCCTGCTTTCATTTGCATTACCTCTAAATTTTGCAAAGTAAAGGAGGGTATTGTTAGCAGGTCTTGCTTTTCTGACAGCTAAGTGAGCAACACCAATGAAAAACTGAACATCGCATGCAACACACAGGTCTGCAGAAATATCAAAAATCTACCAGAAAAACCCCTTGGGAGTGAAGTCTCTGGATTCTCAGGATAGTTCACACAAGACTATGCAAGTGATTATGGAGAAAGCAAAAAAACCCACCATATCATCATGCTGTGTGAGGAATAAGAAAATGTGTTACTGAGACAGCTTCTTGAGGGGGTGTACCAAATGGCACACAACAAAAGTCACTGTGAGCAGAAGTCTGAGAGGCAAACAGCATACTGCTTTGGGTGGAAAATGCACCTATAGTTCATCACGTGCAAGTTCATAACTAGAACTCATGAAGTTCCCAAAGGGAATTGGAGTAGTTTGGCATGCAAAAGTCAACACACTATGCTTTTAGTGCATAGCATGTGCAGTGCTTGTGGTCAGACCAATTTCAACTTTTACACGATATACAGTGCAGCTGGCATTGATGACAAACACGAAGCCAGAGATACCCACTTATTGTCAAATTAACGTTTTTCATAGGTAAACTATAGGTGTTTGTTAATAATAGGGAGCAAGGGGAAGAGAAGGGATATTCAGGTTATTTATACTGTTTTAGCTAAATCCACTCAGTGCTACTTCTTTCATGTTACCACTGGCAGATAACTACTGACACAGGGTGTGGATGAAGTGGTAGTTAAAGCTGTAGCTACAGGAATATAATGAAAATCTGAGAGTCTTACAGAGGCTCCTAAATACATCCAGTCACAGAACAATGCCATACAACACAGCACTTGAGCTATACTAGAGGAAACTGGATTCATTAGAGACCCTTCTCCTTTCAGCCATTCCTTTCAAAGGATTGTATGTTATATCCATTTTTAAAGGCCAAGGAGTAACAATACTACTGGTACATGGCTGTTTTCTGACTGGTAAAACAGTTTTCATAATGTATGAAAGAAAAATGACTATATTTTCAACTTCAATATAAATTACTAACAACACATGTTAATGATTTAGGCAATGTGCATGAAGAAAGAAGGAAATCATCAAGCTAAGAGACGTTTAGACACAGTGCAATGTAATAGTATTCCACCAAAACACAAGAGGAAATACATGCAAAAGGGGAGACAGAATGCAGACAAGCTTTTTAAAAAAAACTGAACCAAATAAACTTTAAGAAACTATACATTACCTGCTCTCCCTCAATTTCTGGATATATTTATACTTAGCTGTCAGTGAACCATTGGATGCAATCACTGCCTATAAATACATGAAACAAATTTTGAGCATTTTTTGCACCTGTATGTTTTAAAGCAGAGGAAGAAAAGCAAAGTGCCAAACTGCAAAACTTACATCTCGAACAACAGCTGAGTAATTCTGGCTTTCAAGAGGTTCTGAGCCTTCTGACAGCAGCTGTGGAGATAAGTTACTTCAAATCAGGTCATTTTATTCCCCATAATTTTTTTTTTCAGAGTAAAACATCAAGATTTTAAGCAACATTTAAATGCATGCATCAATAACAACATCTTGTGTATCCGATATTCTCTTGGCCCTTACCAGTGTCATTTGACCTTTATGAAAACATGCACATTCTAACAGCAGTCTGATTGTGAGTGACTGTTGAGTGCCCCAAGAAAATCTGATTTAGACCTCTACTGCAGGGTCAAGAAGCAATGAACTACCTGCCAGAGCCTGTTTCCTGCCTACAGAAAGTGTTCTTGACAAATCCCCAAGACATCCAGGTCACTAATGTCTCATTCACATGTTGCTTTTTGAAAGTACTGCCTCAAGACTTAAAAAACTTTTTTTTTTTTTTTTTAATGTACAAAGTCAGTTATGTTCTACAGCAGATTCTTTCTGAATGTATACAGGAGACCAGAAAAGCAACAAACAAGCAGAATGAAGTTCGTGTCTTCCGCCTTCTTGTTGGGACACATAAGACCTTACCATCTCTTCAATGTATGGGAAAAGCATATCACCAAAGTACTCTGTTGCTTCTATAGGAAGCTGTGCTGGCAGATTGTCGATGGTACACATCAGAATCCCAGAGCCTTCAACACTGAAAGAGAGAACACAGCTCTTCTAAACTACTTCTCCTTGGTACCTGAAAGGTATCACCTTTCGTGTTTTAAAAATCTGACTTTGCAATTTAATGTTCCACTGTACAAATTACAGAGGAAAGCAATAAAAATTAAAGGCTCTCCCACCTGTCATGAATAATATGCTGGTCAGCATCATACATGCAAAATGGACTGTCAATTGTTGTACACTCCGTCATAAATTCTATCGATCCCCCAGTGTCTGCTGAAATGTCACATATTGCCAGAAGTCTAAAGCAATTAAACAAAGAAGACAAAGGAATAGAGCATTATCCAAATTACTAAAAAACATAGGTATAGAAGATAACAAGTGAATGGGAAATAAAAGAAATGTGAGAAGATCTATCAGACTTGTAGTTACATTCATCTTAACCAATTTAGAAGTCAACACAACACAAACAATGGGATCCAGAAACTAATGGAAATCCAGCCCTACTGTAGTCATAAGATTTCAATTCATATCAACAAGATCTGTATTTCATGTGTAACTTCTCAAAGACCAGAATCCACTGATCCATCATTTTTTCTCTGTACTCCATGTGCTGCCAACACCTCCCATTCATTATCCATCTACCAATTCTCCTGAACAGTCACAGGGCAGTCCTGCACTAGATTAACTTCATCATCATAAAGGGAAACATAAAGAAGCGGCTGTCTCCTTTCAGTTCACAGATAGCTGGTGCAGGTGGAGCGTTCATTAGCCTAACTCACTACCTCTGGCTCCACTTAAATTATTTGTCATGTGAGAGAAAGATGTCAAGAGTGGGCAGAGAAGAGACAAAGATGTGCTTCCTCACTGTATCCTCCCCAAATCCATCCCCAGACCTGTCTCCCAGAGAACTATTACACAGGGCTGTTAGAGAAAGGGTGGCTCCCACCTACACTGAAAGGAGACTAACTCCGGATTTGCATCCCACACTCCATCCTTAAAGCTATTCAGGGTTGTGAAGGATTTCCACTACCTGCTGAAACAGTTATTGAACTCATATAAGTCAAATGACAGGGTAGGAAGAACTTAACCAACAAATTCTCTTCAGGCACAGAAACTTCTAGCAATAATGGTGCAGTAGGTACATTTCCCAGATGTCACACTATCTGTATTGATTCAGCACAAGGATCAATGGCAGAACTACCTTTGCAGAAAGACAGCCAATACCTGTCAGTCATTTGTACTGTTATGTTTTCAAAAACTCCAAACTGTGAAAACAAGACTGCAAAGCACAACAAAACAAAAGCAGAATCAATGGGGCATTGTGCAACACTCAGGGGAAAAACATAAGAAAGAGAACATCTGGTGAAACTGCCCAACATTATGACTTAATCATGGTGCTGCAGAATTGTTACGAGTGAACTGAGGTGTCTTACTTGTGTGGTAACTCAGGACAGCCCTCTGTTGCACCAGCAGCAGATCTAACTGGCACTAGCAGGTTCTGAGCATCCTGTCGACTTAATAAGCGAGGAGTATGTTGTTCCCAGTATATGCCATTAATTAAACAAGTTGTGTAGGGTGCAATCTGCAAAGAAAATCAGAGATGCCTGATGTTCTCATCTAGTACCTTAAGAAGTTGAAAGCACCTTGTCTAGTGTTTTAAATGAATGCTCTCAATCAATGGATATGCAAAGGTGTAGTAACTACCAATGCACAGAAAACCTTTCATAAAAGAACAGAAGAGATGCTCACATCCGTGTTAAAGCGAGAAGTGTAAAGTTCTGGATGTTTATCATAGTCTACTGGATCATAAAGTCCATCACGTTTCCTTACAAGATGATGGTGACGACTTAACACTGTCCCATAGACTTTTCTGAGGTCTGAGGTTAAAAAAAAAAAAATAAAAATTAGCTGTTATACTTGGACAAAAAAGGGTTCAGTGTTTGCAATCACTTTATTGTCACAGCATACCTCCAGATCTGGAAACTTCCTTTAACTCATGTGGTTCCACAAACTCACATGGGAGGGCATTGAACATTTCTTGAGCACCCTGTAAACCATGAAGTAGGATTCAGAATGAGCAGAAAATATAAAGGTAGTGTAACACTGCTCATCTGGTGTGTGAAAACAAATATAAAAATGCCACACACAACTTGACAGTACTGCTAGAGAACATCTTCAGGGATGTACAAAGTGTTTCACACATACCCCGACTTAACCCAAACAAAGCCACCTGGGCTCTATGTACAAGGAATTTACATAATTCCCCATTATTGCAGTACGCCTGACCCATAACCCAATGCCTCATTTATATTTCTAATGGCAGAGCTGGGAGGCCTCAACTCAGCCACAAAGATGGTTTTGCTGCCACTCTGAGGAGCAGTTTCTTTTTAGGGAAGGCCCCTGAAGCCACTACTCACCAGCCAACCTGTTCTAAGAGCAAAGAATTTCAAGATGACTTTCCCAATGAGCTGTGATCATAGAACAAAGGCCTTTGAGACATGCCATCCTTTTGTCCAGAAAGCACACATTTACATAGGCAGTGATTTCACTTTATAGCTGGAACCTACTTAATCCATCCAATCTTTCTTGCTAAAACCAGGGGTAAGCCTTTTCCCCGTGTCATAGAAAATAGCTCCACAGTTCAGCACTTGTAAGCCAAGTTATAAAAACAGATATAAAAACTCAGCATGTATTAGAAAAAACAACTCTTTAACCCCTACTTTAGGGGGGGAATCCAACATACCTTGGGAGCCCAGAGTCAACAGGGAGGAGAGAGTGAGACAAAATTCATGCATGTGGAAAAGGAGAGAGGAGCAGTAAGACCCACTTTTCATGACAAGAAGTTAGCATGATCAGCCTTGTCAGGCATGATCTCATCTTAAACACATTAGTTTAAGGTACTTAAAATTTCTTACTGACTAAGGAAAAACTGAAGGCCAAGCAAACAAAATGAACCCATCAACTCATTTAACCTGATATGTATCAAATGCCAACAAGTTCTATTAAAAATAATATAGCATTTCTTCTTGATGCAGAATTCTTACCTTAGAAACATTACCAGTGCCTGTAAACACAAATGTTAAGGGCCCAACTGACTTCGGCATCAATCCCAGCGAAATTTCATACCCAGCATCCCGTACTGCCTGCACAGCCTGACTGCTATTCCTGTAGTTATGTGCCATCCCAATGTGCTGAAATCAAAGACAAAGAACTCACAAGATATTTTCCATATTCAAATTCAGATAATTAGCAGATGCTTCATTGTCATTTTGCTAAAGAAAAATACATACACATGTACTCTTACCATGAAGGGAGTGTGATGTCCCAGGGCTAAAAATCGTAATCCCAATCCATGTAGAATGTTGATCATTCCTATTGTTAAAAAAAAGAAAAATCAGACCATCAGTGTTAATTATGAATATGCATGGTTAAAATCTACATAAGTCTACATAAAACCATAAAAGCAGAAATTCAGTAGCAGGTCATGACCTTAAACCTGCTCTTAGCCCACTTAATGCATTTCAGCACTGTTTAATACATGGATATCCTTTCATGAGATGCATCCACATGACCAGATTCCAAAGAAGGAGACAATAAAGAGTCTCCTGAAGAAACAGAGTTGAAGTTCAATAGAAAAGAATGAGAACCATGCCTCACAAAAATCAGTGTAAATGGTTAACAGTGACAAACAGATGTTCAAACTCACGGGACTGACAGCAGCTGTTTTTTTCAAAAGCCTGTTCAGTTGATCTCTTGATATTTAGTCTGATTTGGATTAGTTGAATAGACAAATGGGATTTCAGGACAACATCAAATAGTAGATTTGCCAGGAATCTACAAGACTATCTGACATGTAGTCTCATCAAAAGTAGGGAGCACAAAACAGAATGGAAAAAAAGCTCTTAAAAGCAAGAGTTAAAAATGTAGTTAAAAATGCATTGCAAGCCTCAACTTTGAGGAAACGTAGACAACCAAAATTTTTACAAGAAGTTACTTGTTGCAAGCCTGCCTTTACTTTATGCACTATACCTGCTACACCAGCCCACTTTCCAAAGGCCACAACTCGCATTCCTTTATGATCAACCATTTTTTCATAGTCAAACAGTCGAATTTCCTGAAAATACATAGCAAACTGAGTATTAAAATTTCAAGTGAATGCAGTCAGTGGCACGTTGCTCTCCCAGGAACTACTTTTTCATATACCTTTGTCATCCTTCATGATAGAGGCTGATGGGCATGTATTAGAAAGGCAAATAACTCATAATAAGTATTAAAAAACCCACCTAGATGTTGCATTAAATTTTAAAGAGTCTCTGCACTGCCAGTGCAGTCTTGGCACAGAGCTCCCAATAGGCCATTCCAGCTGCTGCAGACCCACTCACATTCTCTGCCAAGGGGCTGCTCATTTCTCAGTAAACTGGCTGCCTCCCTCTGTAATGACCAATACACACTCTAGCTTAGTAACTTTCCAACAGTCCTTCATGCTCACACAGCATGAACCTCTCCTGAGCGTACCATAATCACAACACCTCTGCCTTATGCACAAAAACTGAGTAGTACTGCAAGCACGACATCCTCCAAGCAAGAAATACTCAGCTCCAGGAAAGGATACTAAAAACAATCCTCATTAACGATCTACAAATATGCATGCTGAAAGTAACCATACTAGGTAGCAAACTTTTGATCACACTTCAGCATTAAGTTCAGTTTCCACCCCATGCTAACAGCCAATTGTCTTCACTGTGACACAATTTACCTGTCTTAGAATCTCATCCAAAAGGGGCATGTTTGCCTCTTGGGCTTTAATAGTGTGAGAGAAGAAGGCATAGTTCTTTTTAGGGATTAATTTGTCCTCTGGAGGTCTCTTCACACCTATTATCAGAGAAGCCTCAGAAATATCTTCTTGAATAATGCCACCTGCTTTGACGTAATCCTATGAAAAAGAAAAATCAAAGTGAATTCTTCTGGTTTTTTTCTCTATTCAGATCTCAGCACATATGCAACTAGACAGAGGACAAATAGATAATTCTACAAAGCAGAAACAAGTTACTGCATGTGATACATTCATAAACCTCTTTATGAAACGGGGTATCAAATATCTAACTGAATTTCCATGCTAATATCCTATTATACAAGGCCAAAACATAATTATGTGTTAGCAAAATCCTTCATCTTAAATTCACAGATGACAAAAAATATATATTTTACTACATTTAAAATATAGTATTGCAACAATGAACTGTCATTTGTAACATTTTGAAATACTTGGAAATAACTGTAGAGAAATCTGACAAATTAATCCAAAGACTGATGACATGTGATTTTATAAAATTGTATATGACTAAGTCCAAGCTGAAGAGCAACTTCTAAAAGAATGTTTTTCCATATCAAAATTGATTTCTGTTTTCCCTTATCTCAAAAACATATTAAAATTTCAGCTTTCGGTATCATAGTTGTGTACCTAATGTGATCTGTGCTTTGGTGAAAACCAGCACCGTGCCTTAATTAAAAGGTGGTTATGTGCAAGTGATCACTAATTCCCTACTTATGTTTCAATTTTTATCTGTTGGCTCAGATACCTTACAGCAGAGTACTATTGCTGCTACAAGAACTGTAAAAGCTCTCAGCCCTCAATCTCACAGAATTAAAGAAAAGAAAAGAAACCTCTCTCCTCATTTTACATGAGGAATGGGACTGAAGTAGGAATGGGATTCACCAGCCTCATCCTCCTTCTTTTTTTTTTAAAAAAAAAATATGCTTAAAATACTGTCTGCATACAAACAGAAGACAAAACCACCAATGTTAAATGAATTCCTAACTTTCTACTTCAAGACCACTCAAAACTTCTCCAGAGACGATGAAAGGGCAAGAAATCAATAAAAACGCCTCCAAAAACCCATGAGTGTGCCAATACTACATTAAAAGGCTAAACAAACTACTCCTTTTTCTTTCGACGAGGACACAATGACTTCTCATTTAACAACAAAATTAGTAATATGTTTTCTCTTGTATAGCCTTTGAATAGTATTTTTTCCCCGTACTATGGTTAATAACTGAACTACAACTTTGCTTATCTAAATCAAAATGGGACTTTACCTTTTCATGGATGGCTCTCCGGTTAGATGGCTGCACCAAGACCTTGTATCCCATCTGTGTCAATTCTTTAACATGCTTTGGTGCTAGAGGTGCTCTTCTTTCCCACGCATTAACATCTTCTCTCCTGATTGCCAGCACAGACTTACGATGGTGCCAACACTTAGCATGATGGAATGCACACCTACCATTTGTGTGACTAAAGGCTCGGAGCATGGTAAAGCCTAATGGCAGCAAAGACAAAGTAGTAAAATAATACATGTATATGTATGCTTCAAACACAGTTTGTGCAAAAGTTCTGGTCTCCTTTAACATCTGCTGTAAAACACAAACTGGATACTTTATACTCTAGTTAGACCCTATTTTGGTGAGACATTAATTTACTTTCAGTGTACTTTGTTGCATCTCAGTTTGGTGCGGTGTTGTTACAGAAACTAATTGTTTGCACTACTGTAAAGGAAGGCTTTTAAAGTGTTTAACGTACCAAGTTTTTAGTTACACGGCTTAAAAAGCATGCTGGAAACTTAAAAATGCTCTTCAGCATGCTAAAAGGATCCTTAGAGAGCATATCAGTACCTCAAAAACAGAGGAAGCTCTGTCACACAGTCACTGTTACTGCACACTAAAATATAACGATAGGAGCAGTTCATACCAATGCACGATACCTCAAACCCAAGCCTGCAATGAAGCAAACTTCCCTCACACAGAGGAGTTCTACATGAAGAAAAATGCCGCTTTCAAGAGGGAATGAGCTGCCTTGCATTGACAGCATGTGAGGGGAAATGAGAGCAGTAAGCAAACATTCCCTGTGACCTCTGGCAGGCCAAAAGTTCCCTCCCTGTGTATGCTCAGGCTTAGCCAAAGAGACACTGATATCCTGTCGTAAAAGTGAAAGTAACTTTAGAATTCAAAGCCTGCAGAACTGGCGAACCTTGTCTGGCCTCCTCAGCACGCTGGCTGACCCAGGGAGCCCAACTGCACCAGTTCTTCATCACCCACGCTGTGGGAAATGTTCCACACAGCTTCTGAATTTCACTGGGACCGAAACAGTGCTGAGCAATACAGCAAAGGCAACAAAAATAACAAAAAAAAAAGCGCGTTTGATTACCGCACACAATTTGAATGCGATCCTATTTCTAGAGTGAGTTTAATACACTCACACGAGCAACTTGTGCCTCCACGTACTACTCAAGACTGGCGCTGCCAGAGCGTTTCACCACCACCCCCACTCCCCCCCCGCTGAGTCTGCAGCTGTGGGTCTCACAGGGCCCCTCCAGCCTCCCGCGAGGAGGGGCGACGCGCGGAAGGAAAAAAAAAAATAAACCGTCATGAGAGGCAGGGAGAGGCGGGGGAGGCGGGAGAGGCGAGCGGGCAGGGGCAGAAGCGCAGTGAGCAGGCGGCACCGGCCGCA
>NW_020799092.1:58199726-58206276 GCF_003259725.1 Athene cunicularia
CCCCTGCGCCGCGGGGAGCCCCGCGGGCCCCACGCGAAGCCCTGCAGGCTCTCCGCCACGGCACAGCGGGCCCCGCAACGCCCCGTAACGGGGCCGCTCCCCCGCCGTGCCCGGGGCGAGCGAGCAGAGGCCGCACTTGTCTCGTCACAGCCCTGCCCTCCCCAGGGTCGCCTCCTCAGGCATTTTCCTGGTACACAGCGGCTCCATTTAATTAAGTACGTTCAGTCACGTTCTTCCTTTCAGTTTTATTTAACTTGGTATGGAAACAGTGAAAGTTGTTTTGTCTGACAAATAGAAATGCCTGATTTGTTAGGTATGCTGCTGCCAATTTCCAGCTGGAACTCTGTCATTGAATTAGCTCTTTTATGATGGGCCTCAACTGCTAAATTGGCTTATCACAAATAATAATGAGATGTTGTATCTATAAATCATGAAAATCATGAGGTGTAAGAAACCAAAGTAAAACCAGAGTCGTGTACCGGGTTTGTGGGGTGAAGAAGAGAAAGCTGCATGCTGTGGAAAGTACACCTTGGCAAGTCTCCAAGGGGAAGATGTGGTTGCTGTTACTAGTCTCTGTTGGAAGACGTGAGGGCATTACTATCAGGTGTAAGAACCTGAGGCATCGTGACTGCACTCAGCAGAAGCCACAAAGACCAAAAGGTCTGAGGAGAATTCATCCACGTCCCACTTTTCCACAGCAAGATCTTGCTGTGAGGAGAGAGAAGTTGGAACTGTGGCACAGCCTGCTCCAACTGTACTAGACACTACCACTTGACTACCACTCTTCTTAAGAGAGAGTTAAATTTTGAAGGTACTGCCACTACACGGCTTCAGAAGTACCTCTTCACAGGTTACTTTCTCCTTATAGTTTTCTTACTTTTTGTTAAAACATGCCCTTTTTTCATTATATTATCCTGAACTTTTCCCTCTCCTCCTCCTGCTTCTGGGGGAAGTGTTCAACTGACAATGATAATCTGTGACCTCAGTTCCCTGATTTAGATCCACATATTTTCCTTACTCATCAAGGCAGGACAGGAGAGCTGGAAAACAGCATCAAGGCTTAACCTGCACTTAAAGTTTGCTACTCTAATGCAAATTATGTGGGGAGGTGAGAGGGAATGAGACCCAGAATGGATCAGCAGAGATTTTAGGGATGAAAGGAGATAAGGACTGGAGGGGAAGATCTGGATTGTATAATTTCAGACTAGGAGGTGAATATTAAAGAGTGAGACATGGAATGGATCAGCAGAGATTCTGGGGGTTTAAGGCCTCAGAAGAGTGGGTAGAATCAGTGGGGTTTAGGGATACTGTACAAGTACAAACTCTCTCTCCACTCATGAACTCCCACTCTTCCCTGCCCAACCTCAATGTCCAGAACATTCTACGATCTGCCTTACCTTCCTGCAGGTTCTTCATCAATTTCCTTTCCTTGCTGGAGAAGAAAGTTATGTCCTCCAACTAATTCCTGGACCCCTCTTCTCCCCATCTCACTGAGGTATGAGATCTACAGCACACCCGGCCCTGCAGAAGCTCCTGTCCATCCTTCTGCTCTTCTTGGGAAGACAACCATTGCAGTAGGTAGGGGCTGGGTCCATAGATGGGAAGAAGTGGTCAGGGAGGGTTGGATAGAAGGAATTGAAGACCACTGGATGTGGGAATCCTTCTGCCATGAGAACAAGGGCAGTAACTGCTCTTGGTTTCCAACCAAAAAGAAGTAAATTTAAAAGCTATAATAACAGCAACAACAACAAAAAGACTTTCTAGATCAGAAAAAAACAGGTTATTGAGATACAGTCTGTGAACATACCGTGGATTGCAAACTGCTCTCTTGCTTGGGGACAGAGGTTGAAACCATACCTCTCAACCACCCTACAGAGATCAGCTTGGGCAGGAAGCTAAGGCTCCAAAACCAGCTCCTACATATAACATTATTAAAACATATGAATCAGTTTCAACTGAACATTGAGGACCCAAAAGGATTGGGATAGATTTGTCTGTCAAGCAGTAAGAGACATGAAGAGTCTTATGTTCTCTTTGACCCCAAGAAACAGTGAGACACAATAAGTTTTTTGCTTGGTCCCAAACCCCTTAGGAAATACTGCTATTGCACAACAGTGTTGTGCATATGCCTCCATATTTCTAATTTCCACCTTGTGGGCCTATTAAAGCACATATAGTTCTATAAGTTACATGTGTAGAGCATAAATATATCCATGCCTTTTAGAAAGTGTATCTTTTTTTTCTGCCTTATTGATAATATTTGCTGAAACTTCTTAATTGAAGACATTCAGTTGAACTGCAGAAAGTGTAAACTGAACAGATATAAGAATTTTGCCATTCTTCAGGTCTTGCACTCAATGATTCTAAACTACTCATAAGAACTGATTTTTCAGAGGGTTTTTTTCATTTTATGATTAAATGCAAATACGGACTTTGGCAAGAATGGAATTGTTAGTATGTGCAAAGTTGATTGTTCTTATCTTTACTCATTCACAAAATTCAACTGAAATATCACTATTCTTCTTGCAAAAGCATGTAATTATTTGGTGGTTGGAGAATTTAATTCAACCATGACACAGAAAAAGATGCAATACTGGTGGTCCCTCATAATTTCATCATATTGATTACTTCATATTGTAAACTAGTAGAAAGTAGATGACTGAATCTATCATTATACTCCTGCATAGCCTGTCTTTGACTAAATTAATGAAAGTACTTTAGGAGCTGCTTTGTTGAATGAATTGGGAACCCAACATTTATCATCTACAAATTTACTTGAAGGGGGTTTTTGATTATTATTTCCTAAGTTTTCAATTCTTTTGGAAATTCTTTGAGTAAGATGTTATCTCAAGACTGTCTGAAAGAGTTTCTTAAAGGTTTAGTGACTAATTATGTCTCACCACTCTTCTAACTTTTGCAGATAGGAATCTGAACCCAGAGGAATGAAGGTTGAAACCCACAATATTCTCTATCTTGCACTGGGGTTCCCAGGCTGGAGTTGGGAGCTCAGCTTTTGTGCTACAAGGAAATGCATGGAGAAAGGTATTTACATGAGAGTAGAACCTGAGTGGGAGCCATCCTGGCAACTCAGCAGAGCATGCCAGGAAAAGGCACTGTGCCTGAACCTAATGCTTCTCAGAAAGGACCAGACTTCTTTTGCCAAGAGCTGACAGCCATGAACTCTCCCTGGGAGTTTGGCACCTTTGTTGGGCCATGTCTGCCCTCCCAAAGGAGATGTTACACAAATACCCTCCCTTGTCTCAAATGCTGTGGTTTGGCCACTAGCCAAGTGCTTAGAGCACTCTACTAGGAAGTTGAGAGCTGTTTTCAAAGTTGCAGTGTCATTCAAAACATTGACTTAAAAGCATGTGTCTATAGCATAAGCACTAGAAAACTGGTGTTGCTAAGGTGATCCTCTTTCAGCTTTTTGCATTGGAAGATACTATATGTAAATGACTTCTTATCAGTGAATGGCCTTATATCTGAGTCACCACTGAATGCCCTAACTGCTGGGATGGTACTGAAAAACTTTTTACAAGTTCCCACTGTCCTTTGTGGGGACCATGATATGATCTAGACACCTACTGGATTGGTTCCTGTAGATGAGAAGGGTAAGTTGGTTCCTGTGGTGGTTTAGGCCCTGTTAGGACCGGAGATCACGTTGCTGTTGTCCCTCCCCCACCCTCGGACCAGGCAGGTCTGGAAGTGAGGCACAAACCCCAGGGTTGAAATAAGGAAAGATTTAACACAACAGTGTAATAAATAACAATATGAACAACAACAATAGCAATAACAACAATAATAAACAGTAATAACAGTAAACAAGACAAAAGATATACAGAGAAATACCGCAAGGGACACAGCCAGCCCACCACGCATTCTTCCCCCAACAGAAGCCACAGGAAACTGTTCCCGCGCTTCAGCGCCGGACCTGACATCAGCATGGTATGAATAACCTGGCTAGAACCCCCTCCCCACTGCTGGGGAAACTTAACCCTATCCCAGTTGAACCAGGACATAATCCACCCCTTTATTCTATACCATCTGCGTACAATTAACAAAGGCACAGCATAATTCACGGCATGTTCTCACCCAGAATCAAGTCCCCCTGTGGTACGCATCGGACCTCTCCATCGTCCTGCATCACCCACCAGGTACACCCAGGTCCTTGAGCAAAAGCAATCTCGTGGATGGGTTTGCCTTTACCTTTGCCTGGCTCGGGACTAAACCAGACCATTTTTCCCAGTCTTTGAAGGTTCCACCTCCTGTTGCTTTTGATGTGGTTTTTAACAGTCCATTGTAGCGCTCGATCTTCCCAGAGGCTGGTGCATGGTGGGGGATATGGTAGACCCACTCGATGCCGTGTGTGTTCTTCTGCCCAGGCATCTATGAGGTTGTTTCAGAAGTGGGTCCCGTTGTCTGACTCAATTCTCTCTGGGGTGCCGTGTTGCCGCAGGACTTGGGTTTCAAGGCCCAGGATGGTGTTTCGGGTAGTGGCGTGGGGCGCTGGGTAAGTTTCCAGCCATCCAGTGGTTACTTCCACCATTGTGAGCACATGGCGCTTCCTGTGGTGGGTCTGTGGCAGTGTGATGTAGTCGATCTGCCAGGCCTCTCCATATCTATATTTCAGCCATCGCTCTCCATTTCGCTGGGGCTTCACCCGCTTGGCATGTTTGATTGCAGCACACGTCTCACATCCGTGGATGATCTCTGCAATGGTGTCAATGGTGAGGTTCACCCCTCGATCTCGAGACCACCTGTATGTTGCATCCCTACCTTGGTGGCCCGAGGTCTCGTGGGTCCACTGGGCTATGAACAGTTCACCTTTGCGCTGCCAGTCCAAGTCCACCTGAGCCACCCTAATCTTAGCAGCTTGGTCTGCCTACTGGTTGTGTCGATGTTCATCAGTGGCCCGACTCTTGGGTACATGGGCATCCACATGGCACACCTTCACAACGAGGTTTTCCACACGGGCTGCAATGTCCTGCCACAACTCAGCAGCTCAGATGGTTTTACCCTTACATTGCCAGTTGCTCTGTTTCCATTGCTGCAGCTATTTCCACAGGGTATTTGCCACTGCCCACGAGTAGGTGTAGAGGTAGAGCCTTGGCCACTTTTCCCACTCAGCAATATCCAAAGCAAGCTGGATGGCTTTCACCTCTGTGAACTGGCTTGATTCCCCCTGTCCCTCAGCACCTTCTGTGACTTGTTGTGTGGGACTCCATACACCAGCCTTCCACCATCGATGTTTTCCCACAATACAACAAGACCCATCAGTGAACAGGGCATATCGCTTCTCCTCATCTGGCAGCTCATTATATGGTGGGGCCTCCTTAGCATGTGTCACTTCCTGTTCTGGTGACATCCTGGAATCTTTGCTCTCTGGCCAGTTCGTCATCACCTCTAATATCCCTGGGCGGCTGGGATTCCCTGTCCGAGCCCATTGTTATCAACACAACCCATTTACTCCATGTTGCATCTGTTGCATGATGCATGGATGAGGCCTTTCCTTTGAACATCCACCCCAGCACCGGCAGTCGGGGTGCCAGGAGGAGCTGTGTTTCAGTGCCGACCACTTCTGAGGCAGCTCGAACTCCTTTGTACGCTGTCAGTATCTCCTTCTCAGTTGGTGTATAATTAGCTTCAGAGCCTTTGTATCCCCGGCTCCAAAAGCCTAGAGGTCGGCCTCGGGTCACCCCAGGTGCTCTCTGCCAGAGGCTCCAGGTAGGGCCATTCTCCCCAGCTGTGGTGTAGAACATGTTCTTAACCTCCTGCCCTCCCCAGACTGTCCTGAGGGCTACTGCCTGGGCAATCTTCCATTTAATTTGTTCAAAGGATTATTGTTGCTCAGGGCCCCATTCAAAATCGTTCTTCTTATAGGTTATATGGTAGAGAGGGCTCACAATCAGGCTGTAGTTCGGGATGTGCATCCTCCAGAAACCCACAGCGCCCAGGAAAGACTGAGTCTCCTTTTTAGCTTGCAGACCCCTTAACTTTCTTTTGCTTAATGGCAAAGCCGTCCTTCAGGAGGATTTCAATTATCTTCCCTTTCTCAAAGACTTCCTCAGCTGTGTTCCCCCATACAATGATGTCATCAATGTACTGCAGGTGTTCTGGAGCCCCACCTTTCTCCAGTGCAGTATGGACCAGTCCATGGCAAATGGTGGAGCTGTGGTTCCACCCCTGGGGCAATCGATTCCAGGTGTACTGGATGCCTCTCCAAGTGAATACAAACTGTGGCCTGCACTCTGGTGCTATCGGAATGGAGAAGAACGTGTTAGCAATGTCAATCGTGGCGTACCACTTGGCTGCCTTCGACTCCAGTTCATACTGGAGCTCCAGCATGTCCAGCACTGCAGCACTCATTGCTGGCATAACTTCATTCAGGCCACGGCAGTCCACAGTTAGCCTCCATTCGCCATTAGGCTTTCTCACTGGCCATATAGGACTGTTGAAGGGTGAGTGAGTTTTGCTGATCACCTTCTGGCTTTCTAGTTGACGGATCAGCTGATGGATGGGGACCAGGGAATCTCGGTTGGTGCGGTACTGC
>NW_020799092.1:58206326-58223528 GCF_003259725.1 Athene cunicularia
CAGCTGTTGGGATCCCCCTGTCACTCCGGAGATGCAGATGGATTCAACCCCACTGTAGCTCGATGGCATCAGGGTGCACTGTGCGCCAGTGTCCACCAAAGCCTTATACTCTTGTGGGTCTGGTGTGCCAGGCCATCGGATCCACACTGTCCAGTAAATCTGATTGTCCCTTTCCTCCACCTGGCTGGAGGCAGGGCCCCTCTAATCCTGCTCGTCATCACTCACTTCTTGTAAGAATGATTTACTGATCCCCTCAAGAGGGTCAGACATAACGTTGGCCATTCTATTCTGTCTGGGGGATTTCTGACTGGACACTGGAGCTGTGCTTTTCTTGGAAGACTCCCCTTTTGTGGCGGTCTTCCCTTTCAGCTGCTCTACTCATGCAGCTAGGGCAGCAATGGGCTGTCCATCCCACCTCCTCATGTTTTCTCCAGGGTCACGGAGGAAAAACCACAGGGTGCCTCATGGTGTGTACCTTCTGCTGCCTTTTTCTTGGGTGGGGAAACATTTACTTATGGCTGAGACATTGGCCCGTGCAGGTGGAATGTAGGACATGTCCTCTTCCATTTTTTGGACCCCCTGAGACAGTTCCTTTACAGCTGAAACTCAGGAATGTTGAGATGAAGGGAGATTTCCCTCATATTGCCGGATCTTGCCAACCACTCCATCCACTGTTTGAGTGTGTGTGTGTCTCGCCACCAGGACGCTATTGCCAGTACTTTGGAGTGTGCTTCTGGTGCATTCTTCAGGAACTTTCGCCACATCAGGTGTGTGCAAGGGGCCTGATCTGGGTCCATGGGTGACTGCTCATCATTCAGATCACCATAAATCATATCAATCACAGCCAGTTCCCTAAGATTCTGAATGCCTTTCTCCATGTTGATCCATTTGCTTAGCTGACATAGGATATCATCCTTGTAGCAGTACCTCTCCCTTACACTGAACAGGAGTCACCTCCAAAGGCTGAGGGTTTGAGTCTGCTTCCCTATTTCCCTATCAATGCCAGCATCCTTGGCCAACGATCCCAGCTGCCTGGCCTCTCTCCCCTCCATTTCAAAAGCACTGGCTCCATTGTCCCAGCATCGGAGCAGCCAGGTGCCAATCTGCTCACCTCCCAGGCGGCGAAATCTCTCCGCATATCTTGCAGCTCAGTTGGGGACAGAGATCGGACAATCACCTCTGGCCCTTCCTCCTGGTCCCCTGATGGGCCTGGCTCATCCTCATCCCTCACTTTGCGAACTGACTTTCTGGTGTATTTGGTTTTCTGCACTGGTGTGACTGATACCAACACTGGCTGTCTCTCTGGCTCAGATGTTGTGCTGATGGAGGCGACTGATACTGGCTCTGCCTGTCCCCCCTGCCCAGATGCTGTACCAGTAAGTTCACCCTCAGGTCCTGCAGCCCTTTCTCCCTCTTGAGGGCAGCGGGTGGTATTAAAAAGGACACGGTAGGCATGGGCAAGTCCCCAGCACGTTGCAGTGAGTTGTGTCTCCTGGGTTTTGTCAGGTTGGCAACACACCTTTTTTAAGCACTCTGCCAGTTTATCAGGGCTCTGCTTTTGTTCAGGAGTGAAATTCCAAAGCATTGGGGATGACCACTGACTCATCCCTTCCCATATACCTTGCCACTCACTATTATCTGACCTTGAGGCAGGTTTCCGGGCACTGCTCTTTTTAGAGAAGTACCACATGGCCAAAACCAAAATCAGGCAGACATTCAGAAAGCATTGTACTTCAAACACACTGGCCTGGATGCTCCAAGGATAGCTAAAACTCTAAAAAAAACAGAGGCTCTCTTCCCCTGGCTCACCCATAGAGGGGATGAGACCCCTAACAAAAGCCCAGGCAGCAAACAGGTACTGGCCCATCCCCACACACAGCGATACAAGCACATCATAAGCAGTCAATAGCCAGTACAGCAAAAAGAGACCCTTTACACATTTTCCACCGACAACAAACACCAGAACTGGGATCATACACTAGATATAACGATTAATCCAGCCCCACCACGCAAGCAAGTGGGCCAGCATTGCAAACATTTTCTTATCAAACAATACAAATAAACCCAGAAAGATTGCACCTAACAGATTGCTCTAACACACTCTGGTCAGGGTCTGTCCCTTTTTAACCTTATTTCAACCCAATCGATTGCCCCATGTTGGGCAGCAAAAAGGCTGTGGTGGTTTAGGCCCTGCCGGGACCGGAGACCACTTTGTTGTTGTCCCTCCCCCACCCTTAGGCCAGGCAGGGCTGGAAGTGAGGCACAAACCCCAGGGATGAAATAAGGAAAGATTTATTACAACAGTGTAAGAAATAATAAAGTGAACAATAACAATAGCAATAACAACAACAATAAACAGTAATAACAGTAAACAAGACAAAAGATAAACAGAGAAATACCGCAAGGGACACAGCCAGCCCGCCGCGTGCTTCCCCTGACAAAAGCCACAGGAAACTGTTCGCATGCTTGGCGCATGGACCTGACGTCAGCACGGTATGAATAACCCGGCTAGAGCCCCCTCCCCACTGCTGGGGAAACTTAACCCTATCCCAGTTGAACCAGGACAGTTCCTAATTTGAGAGTGTTGCTTGGATATACGCAGGAACAAAGCTCCAGTCAGCTCTGCAGACACAGAGCTGGATTTTAAAAAAACAGTGGCTAAAATCTTTTTTTAACACCAAAGCATTTCACTTTCAAAATATTTCTGTTTGAATGAACTTCATTTTGAGATTCCTTCATGTGTATGTGAAAGAGACTTCACTTTTAGCTGCAAATTTATATACACCACTTCACTTGGGGTCAAAGTATTGTTTGTATAATTTGAAATTATTGGGTTTTGTACATTTTAGTTTACTGATCCTTTTAGAGTGTTCATCTAGGGAAGTGAAGTTCCAGGCTAGTCCAAAACAGTCAGCAAACCGGTGATCCTTCCATCTCTAGTCACAGAGGTATATTTGATGACTCCAACTGTATCCAGCAGCAGAACTTTAAGTGGAAGTAGGAGGAGCAGAATCAATAAGGATGTGGATGAGGTACTCTGTCAAAATGCCAATCAGAGAGCTGATTTCTGCTACAGATTTGACATCTCTCTGAAGGGAGACTGAGAATTTTATCAGCACCTTTTAAGTCTTCTCCTGTATCTAAAAACAGACCAGATGAACTGCACTCTGAAAGTGCCTGTTGTGCTCCATAGAGAAAAAGGCAGCCTAAGTAACCAATGTGGACTCATGCTGTGAGAGTGAAAAGCCAGGTAAGATGAATCCCACCTGCACTATGCCATGTTCCAGATAGGGAAGGCAGAATTGCTTAAAAAGAATAAAACAAGTCTGAAATTCAGGCTTTACAAAATATGCTAATATGGAATTGGAGTTGTTTTCTGTAATAAATACCTCCTGGTTTGGGTGGACTGTGATTCCATCTGTCTGACAATCCCTAATTATAAGGTCTAATTCTTACGCAGCTGGAACGCTTTTTAATCAGCACTGTGGGGGGAGTGCTGACTTCCATTACGATAACAATAAACTCCAAGAGCACCTAGAGAGAGGTGGACTTCATAGATTTTATTCTTAGAATATTAAGGATAAATCTTAAATCCACCTAAGTCAATGAAAAACTCACATCAACTTCTGCTGCGCTAAGGTTTCTCCCTAGGTCTCAAATGAACAGGTGAATTGGCATCCTGAAGAGACTTTTGTAGACTGTTATCTACCTGTCAAACTCTGTTTCTCATTTAATTCTAATTTTAAACTGCAGAGATCAAGAAGTTCCAAGAAGCTTTCAGGCTTTCAGTCAGAATGAGGCTATTGAAAAACATGACCTTTTATTCAAAAGCCACTACCTGCAGTGGCTGTTGACTGCCACTGTGAATACTGACCTCACAGCAGAGTACTCATCACTGAACAGAACAGTGTGTTGTGTTCTCTACAATCATGTAGAGAATATATTTACATTCCTATTGCCCAGCAGGGGAAATTGCCATCTCTCATGGCTTACATCACTCGCAAAGAAAGACCTTCTACTTTTAGTAACACCTAAGATGTAGGGTATATCTGTTCACATTTCTACACACTGGAATTCACAATAGCATCATATATGTCCCTGTTCACCATAAAACTCGGTACTTTTGCATTTGCAGTGCATATTCAGACTGTTGCATCAAATTGAGATGCCCTTTTAAGTCATTCTCATAATTCCTAAGACCCCACGTAAGTATTTTAAAATTGTTGTGCAAATAAACCTAAACACAGAAAATTACAGCCTGTGATATCAAATTAGTGAAGTTGACTCATTAGAAGACAAGTACTAGGTTGATTGCAAGAAACTGCAGCAGCTCAGCTAAAATAATCTGTCTGAAATATACTTCCATAAGAATCTTATTTGAGTCTGTTAATTAGACTTACCGATGCTCAGGCTAGTAGGTCTTTCAAGTCAATAACAATCTACCACTAAGTATGGATCCATAGTGTGAATAAAATCAAAACCAGGGCCTTCTTTTGAGAGAATCAGGGTTTAGTGCTTAAAGAGTCCATTAAAGCAATTATGCCATAGCTGCATTAAAAGTGCAACCCTGCTTCTGAGGCTCCTTCAGCAAATAATGGTTGTCCCTGCCTCAGCTCCTCTAACAGCAGCTTGTCTCTGTCACAAAATGCTGACCTTCTTTAAAATCACAACAAAAAACAACATCTGTTGCACTTTCAATTTTTTACTATTAATGTCTTTATCAATTTGGCAGTAGGAGAATGTGTATTATTGACATTTTAAAGCTGGGGAAAATGACACAAAAAGTTCAGGACTTCTTGGCCAGTGTTATTTTGCAAGAATTCCTGATTCTTTATGTGCCTTTAAAATCAGAGATTTAAAAATTATTTCAACAAAACCATTAAAATAATAGAAAGTATGTAACATGCATAGTGACAGGTTCTAGACCAGCACAACTACCTCTGTAGCTGTGTAGTAAAAGAGTTGAATTGGCTAAAAAAAAAAAGCTATTTTTTTTAATGAGGATATGTTTCATTCTCCAGTACCACTCATTAGACTCAAGCTGCTGAAGGTGTGTGCAGGCATGGGAACAAAGTGGGACAGGGATGGGAGGAAGGAAAGATTTCTGCTGAACCCAAAAAAAAAAAAAAAAAAAAAAAAAAAAAAAGCATGCTAGACTATTGTCTCAATATGCTGGAGTTCAGCTTGCAATGAGAAGTACATGTTGGAGCAGATCCTGAAGTACAGGGTGTAACCAAAATTTTACCCAAGAATAACAACCACCTGTTCCAAACTAGGTCCCCAATGTGTTTCCCGCTTGTAATCAGGTGACAGTACACCCAAGGGCCAGCCTGCTTTCAAATGACATGTAATTTCTGGGTGGCATAATAAGGCAATTCTGGAACATCTTTGGAAAAGATTAGTCAAAACATATCTGTGAAGGCACTTCTATTTTGACATAATTTGTGTGCATACTGTAACACAGAAATTACTCTTTAAATCTGTTTTTCAGTTTTGTTCAGTGGTTCAGCTGTAAACCAGACTGGTTAAATTGGAAGGGGAATTCTTACATCACCAGAAGCTATCAGTAAAAATCAGGACATGATCAAATGGGTCTTTTGCATTGCTAATTTCTGTGGTGCACTAAAAAAGAACAAACAAGGATGCAAATGGATGAAAATGAGCATACCATGAATTATCATACTTCCATTGTTCCCTTTGTCTAGTAAGAAAAATGTCAAGGTGCAGAAAAATTTTACCTGTTTATACATGTAAATAAAAACATTTCAATTGTCAGCCTGTGTGTAGTGAAGCTAGAATTGACCTGAGAGCTATATAAATAAAATGTGCAAATCACTTTATACAGTATCTCCCAGTGTAATAAATGTATCTTATTGGTTATAGTTTATTATCACAGCTCACCAAAATGTAAAGTTGCATTGTATATAAATGACTGGGTTTGTTTTAGCAACTCTATAATGTTATTGGAAAATGGAGATGAGGATCCAGTTGTCACCAGATTTTCCCATATTATCATCAAAATTCTTCTTTGAGACAAAAAGCAGTTGAAATCGATCCTACTGAGATTACTCATTATGTGTAATTGAGATTACCTTCATCTCTTCAAAGAAAGAGGCCACTTGGACACTTCCCCTCAGGTTTGGAGTTGCAGCTTCCCTGTAGCACAAGAACCACAACTGTATTTTGGCCTATACAAGGAAATTTCTTTATGGTTGTCTACAGTTGTTTAAGGTAAAAACTGATTCTTGAAACAACATGCAGTTTATTCATGCAAAGGTGCATGGCAAGCACAGATGAGTTACAAATATCCACATCTAACTAAATTTTTTTCCCAAGTTTTGCCAGCCATTGTGTAGGCAGCTGCTTACACTACTATCAGGGAGGCCAAACCACTGATGATGATTCTCTTCTCGTTAAAATGTCACCTCCAGTATCTGAAACCTGATGCTGTCTGCTGGAGAGGTAAATATCGAGTTATGTCCTCTTAATCCTAAACTCTGGCATTGTGAAGGAGGAATGAGAAAACAGACATGCTATGCAGGATGTAAGTATGTAATTTGCCATTTCACAATTAATTGTTCTATTATTAGTGCTTCTTTAAGAAATGAGACCTTTGCTGTCTTTCTTTCCTCTTTTCTTTTCTTGGTAACGCTGTATAGTCCAGTAGAATCAAACTACTATGAGGAAGAAGATCTGATAGTCCTAAAAGTAAAAAAAAGAAATGCACCTACCTTTCCATCCTGATTATGGAAAGAACCAAATGAGTAAAAGAAGTGCAGAGAGTGTTAACCCCTCTGTCATGGGGCATAATTGTGATACTTTTACTGGAATCACTATGAAGAATTATGGAGGACAAAACCCTAGCGTCATTATAACTACTTTACTTTTCTCTACTAGAGCATGAGCCATGTACTTCTATGACTGGATGAAAATAATTCATGTTTGCCACAGTAATTTCTACATCCCTTCTGAGACAGAGAAACTAGCTAGAACTTCTTTGAATCCACAAGATGAAAACAGGAATTCAGAAGGTCCTTCAGAAGAGTGGAATACTGCTTGAAGCCTGCCTGCAAGTCCATCTTTGCACCTCTGTAAGATCAGACATAGAAAGATGCATGCATTTTGCCCAGTTGCAAGTCTGTCAGGGTCTTATCTGCTCTACCAGGGGCAACTCTGGTAGCCCTGCACTTCCTACAGATAGTCAGAACATTGCAGCCCCACCTTTTCTCATCACCACCACCCTCACCAAAAGTGGCACAGATACCTGGTGTGTCACTGTCCTGCATAACAAGATGTACTGCAGCTGTCTCCCCTTTGTTGAGTGCTGGGAATCAGCCAATTCTCTTGACTTGTTTCTGTTCTATAAAACTAAAGCCTTACCCAGGCAGGTAGACGGTGAAACTACCTACATCCAGCATGACTAAAATCGCCTTCTCTAGAGTCAATTCTTCTGCCTCTTAAAAAGTCTAGTGGATGGAGATTTGGGTCATATGTACATACTGAACTGGAAGGTGATCTTCAGGAAGCTGAGTATTTCTCTGACCTTGGCTTGTTCAAGAACCATGTTTTCAGATTAGCAGCATGAAGGCCATCCAAAGCATTTGCCTGGTATCTGTGTTACCAGATTAACTAGGGTACTCTCTCTCCATCCTTCCCCCATCACACAGTTAGAACCATACTGCATTTTCATCTACCTTATACCCCTTAATCTTAGTTTTCATTCATTGATTTTCTCCAGTCACTGAGCTTATTCTCTTTCAGTTTCAACCACTTGGCAAAGCCCATTTTCTGACTCAAGCAAGAGGACTTTTTTGCCAAGTTGGGGTTTGGTTTAGGGCAAACTCTCAGAGATAGATCCAGCTAATATGTTCCACCATCTTACTACTACAGTTGGTTTCAATATCTTCCTCCTCTGATACCACTGGTTAGTATGTCCCCTGCCTACTATTTCTCACCAAGCATCTTTGGTATATGTCCCAATCTGGTGTGATTCCCTGCTTGTTTACCTCAATAGAGCAGAATGATTACATGAACCTTGCTTAGATTTTTTGAGTCTAGCCTGTGTTTCTTCACACGTCTACACAGACTGCATCTTGTAATTTCTCTTTTCTGTGTGTCCTCTTTGTCCAGAGAAATCCCCAACTGTCTTTGCTGCTTTGGGCAGTACTTCCTTTTCACTGAAACTCTTTTGTCACTAGCCTACAACAACTGAAGTACAAGTTTCACTTGAGATCACACACAGATGCACCCTCACAGACATGCACACACACTCCCTCTCAAAGCTCACAGCTCAGAGTAGGCTTGGCTTTCCAATTAATAGCTCTTCTGTTATTCCCTAAAGGCTCTTAGTATTTTTCCCTGGTGACATCTTATCTCAAGCATTGGTTTATTTCTTCCTTGCTCCATCTTACAGTCTAGTTTTATTTATCAGAGCAGTATTTTCAAGCTAAGGTAGACACCAACATGAATTAATGAATAAATCATACTAATCTCATCTTTCTTCGCAATGTGAACTTTCCATCCCAAAATTTGTTAGCTGATGAAGCCTGGGCTGAAATATTTTTTCCCTTGTTCCTCTCCAAAATATGAAGTGTTCTTACACGATTGTTAACTGTAAACTGTGGTACATCAGGGTAAGAGCCTGAATAGTCTTGTAAGTGGGGCAAAGACTGTTCTGCCTTCCCATCCATGTAGCTATGGAGATTCCTTTCACTCCACCATCTGGAGGAGTGCAGTGCAGATGAAAAACAGCTCTCCACAGAGGTAATATGAGGGCCATGAACAGGACTTAGACTAAAAATTCTAATACTGTGAAGGTTTTGCCATCTTTTTAATCCCCCTATTTTACTATGTGAATTTTATGACCTGGTTCCTTTTCCCTTGCAGCTGATTCCACCTGCCCAGGAATCTGCCCAGGTGCCCAACACATAAAATGCTTATTTTGTGCTACCCTTTAAAAAATACTTTTGCACCCCATAAATACCTCATAAAACATCATACCATTAACCAATGCACATTACCTTTCTACGTGATTTCCAATATTTAGATTTAAAATCTGGTATGTTTAAAAACACTATAGGAAAAATTATAGACCCACCACATAAGTATATGTGAACACATTTATATATACACACACACACATATATACAAACACATGTGCCTATGCATACTCGTATTCTTATGTCTTCATCTTCTGCAGGAAAGCATTTAAAAACATCCATCACGCACACATTTGGAGAATAAAAAAATGTACTGAAAACTAGTGTGCCACAGAGTGAAAGGATTAAAGCTTCACATTCCGTTTATGAAATCAAATCTTTGTGTCTGCTCTGTGCATCCCATATTATAATGAATAGTTCCATAGCAACAAAAGTCTACCACTAAACCATTACCTTGATTTCAATTCTTGAACAGAAAGAACAGAAAAACCAGAAGTATCAGCCCTAAACTTGAGAGAAAAGCAATGATTTGAATAGACTGGTTCAGAGTATCTCTTTAATCAGAAAATTAAAATGTTTATCATTTTATCATTGAAAAGAAGGACATCAGAATGAATCAAAAAAGGCTGCTTTTGTGTCCACAAATTAAATATGGTTTACACAATTCTAAAGTCTTTGAGACACCTCAGCAATTTTTAGCAATCAGGGTATTGCTTTAATATGATGCGGAATTCAAATTGCTAATGGCTCTGACACTATTTGGCAAAATACAGGAAAGGGTCCAGCTATTAGGAAGATCAAGAAGGAAAACAGCAACATGTATTAACTGACTTAAAAGCAAATGATTTTGCTACTAAAAGAGATTCTAATAAACTATCAATGTCAAGGCACAGGATGCCACATTTGTTAGTGGCTGAAGACAAACAAGGAAAAAATCTCATCTTATTCAAAGTGATTATAGAACCATTTTCTCTCTCTGAAATATTAGAAACCAAATCACATTTCCAAAGAATTAAATAACAAGTTCCCCATTCATTTTAACAAGAGTACACTGTTCTGAAGACATAAGGTCTTACAGTTTACATACTAGTTTCCATATGCATAAAAAACAACTACATGCTTTCCTAACAGCAACATCCCTGGAGATTTCAAGAAGTAAGACACTGAAAGCAAAGACACATAATAAATACATAGTTAAAATACTTCACATATAAGGTCCTTGAAGCATTTGGCCATGTCCTATCTGCATTTTTTCCTAAAAAACTCATGTATGTGTTATAGTTAGTTCCTCTTCCAGATACAACACTCGAAAATGCTTAAGTAAATTAGTATTTCAAGTACTATTACCTTGAGATCCAACAGGCCCAATTCTCAGTTATATTTATATCCTTCTAACCACTTTGCAATGTAGTGGGCTTCTAAAACCCTTCAAATGTGTATAAACAGCCCCTCTGAGAATAACCTTTGTTTGAGATTCTTTTTCTGGTACAGTACTGGGATAGGGCTCCAGATCACCCCTCTTCCCAGAGTCCTGTGCTAGGAGACACAGCAAGAGGTGGTAGGTGACACAGGAGCATGCCAGGAGCCGGTGATCTAAAACTACGCTCTGGTTTCTGGGCCTCATGCAGAAACTTTATACATTTACAACATCTTTAATAATCACTGAGAAAAAAAATCAGGAGTCAAACCTTATGGTGATACTTTATTCACAAGTCAGACCCTTTAGCTATGTGCTTGAGGGGATGAAAACATGGCAGCGACACACTAGAGTTTGTCATACCTTCCCAGCTATTTTCCAAGGCAGAGTATAATATAGTATTTTGATCTAAATTGGACCCAATATAATAATGCTTCAGGAGAGTACTTTGCCAGAGATGCCAAACCATGGAGAGAATTTTTTAATAAAAGACATACATATGTGTGTATATATATTGTGTGTGTACATGCGTGCATGCATGTGTGTGTATACAGAGAGACCATCTTCTGAATTTAATTAAAATACTATAGTCTACCAATTTTGCTTTCCTAGAAGAAAATACAGTAGTTGATCATAGAATCATTTAGGCTGGAAAAGACCCTTAAGATCATTGATTCCAACCATCACAAATACATTATACTTTATATGCAATAACTGATGGCAAGGGTAAAATCCCTGATTATAACAGAAACAACATGCTTTAGTGTAATAACAGTTCAGAAATTGGAAAAAATAATAATAATAAAAAAGCCCAAACAACTAAAATGACCAAAGTGAAGGGTTTTCCAATATTTTACTTAACAAAAGAGTTCAAAGATTTTGATAGTTCAGTTCAAACTGAAGAATCTTGGTTCAGCAAAAATGAAACTTCTATTATTTTGAATTGTTATTAACATTCCAAAATAAAATTGCTTCAGTTTTGAAATAAAAGCTTTTAAAATAATAAATATCTAAATGTTTGTTTTTAAAATGTTTACGATAGCCATGGAAAAACTCAGTAAAAATAAAGTCTTGAGTTATTTAAGTTAATATAGATGTCTTGATATTGAAAAAGAAGACTCCAGAGGGCAGGAAATTTATTTTTAACACGGCACAGGTCTCTGAAACCCGTGACTATTCTTTCTGTTGAGCTGAAGCTTATCCTGTGCAATTCCTCCCTGACATAAAGCCGAGGATTTTGATCAGCGTTTGACATTCAGCAAAGAAGCAGCTTAGGCAGTGTTAAGCATTGCCCATCTCCAAGTGGTGTTATACTCTGCCAGTTCCAGTGTGAAAGGAGGGTACATCCAGAACAGGGGTGAAACACTAAACAGCTTCCTTTAGTGGACTGCTGCAAGGCAACTTGCCAGAGAAGGTTTCCCTCCTGTCAGGTGATCCTGATTTGAAAACAAGTGTTTGCCGTGAGAAATCTAGAAATGCAAGATGTGATTTTTAATCCATTTGAAATAAATTCAACCCATAGCATTGACTGCTGGCTGGCTCTGTGGAAGAGCTCCCTCAGAGGGACTGCTCTGCAACAGGGATCTGGAAATTGGCAGTATTGCTGCTGGGAGCACACTGCCATGCCGACAGCAGGGAAATCACAAAACCAGAGAGAAATAGTCTTTAATGACAGCCGATTTCTCAAAAACCAAGAGATTTTGCTGTGTGTAAGGGGGAGGGGGGGATGTTAGTTCCTATAATATGTGAAAAGGTGGGATTTCTTGCCAATTTTAAACCAGCATATAATGTGTACAATGGGGAAAACATTTCCACTGCAACTATTTAAAGTGCTGGTGTATCTAATGAAATCCATGGACTGCCACTTTGCCAGCTCTTCTCAGCAGTACAGGATATTTCCACTTGATGGCACCAAATTTTATTTTTTTTAAAACCTCAACTCAAACAGTTCTCTTATCAAAAGAGATGCTGAATTCCAAGGATATAATAATAATAATAATTAAAAAAAAAAAAAAGTGCTTTTTTTTTTCTGAGCACATTTCTTTTCTTAAAAATCTGGAGCTGTTTGGAAGGAATACAGTGAATTTGCTACAGTGGCTTTGTCTCCTCTATTTGACCATGACCATGTAGTCATTCAAATCACCTATATTTTTAACCACTGCTTAGCAAGTATCTCCTTTCAGTGAAGTAAAGGTCTTGTTATCATACTGTTATAAGAGTCAGCTCTTGAATGTGGATGAATCATGCATTTTAAGATAAATGTTGGTTCTAGCTCCATCCTTGAAACTCATCATGCATTTGCTTGGTTTAAAAATGAAAGGCACCATACAGATCATAATAAAATAACAGCCAATTTTTTAAGGGCTGAGTACCAGTTTTGACATCCTAAATAACCTCTGCTTATTAGAAGTAATTACTGACTAGTAATTCTCCAATAGCCTTAACTACTTTAAAAACAACTTCTAAACTTTGTTTGTGTGTTCAATTTAGGCACTAAAAGTGTAGCAAGAAAAACTGTAGTTTAAATACTTGTCCAGTTCTTGGAGATTTCACAAGCTTTAGACAATGCTCAGCATCATGTGCAGTGTAGCAGATAATAATATATAATGCACTGGATAATATTAGATTACAGCAAATATTCATTTATTGTTTCTTATCTCCTCTTTCAGCAATAAGCCAGTAAGTCAGGGCCAGTCGTGTATCTGTGGAGTACCTGCACGGAGGAGGGAGGATGGCCCAGTGCATGACTAAGCCTCCCAGATACTACAGTGACACAAATGATGTACAAAACCATCTGTTGAGGTTCCACAACTACAAACTAGCATTTTAGACATGTATAATGACATCTGTCACGTTTCTGTCTGCAAAACAGAGAATGTAGTGCAGCACTGGGGTTTGAAAGGATGAGGGGAGTAGTTCTGCGCAGGAAGAGGATTGGAAATCAGGGACATATCAGTCCTGTGTATCTCCTCATCCAAAATTAGGGTACCACTTAAGGGTTTTCAAGAAAAAAAGGTAATACCAGAATTCTTCTGCCATGGTCCGTATCTTTGTCTGTGCCTTGTAGGAGTAGACTCTGCAATGCATGTTCTGTACAGACATTGTGCATATATGTGCAGTAGTAGACAAGCACTTAGGATGTGCTGTATTTATTGTGAGGGTGCAAATCAACTGCTTAGTATGTGCAAAGCAGGGCTGACACTTCCCAGATATGTCATGTTTACTGTGTGTCCATGACAGAGCTGTTCTGTGCATGCACATGCACCATCAGATGTTCAGATATGCAGCATGATTGGAGGTACTGCCACTGCCATGACCAGGCTGCTAGATGTCCACAAGTCTCGCTCAACTCACAGGAAAGAGGACAAGCCTAGGTATAAGTTGCTTTCATCCACATATCACCATCTCCTGACACCTGATGTCTTTTCCTGCTCTTGAGGTCCACATTTCCCAGTTGAGTCCTGAGTCTGCCTCTAAAGGACTCCTCTGATCCATAAGTTTTAAAGGATTATCCAATGCAACCTGTTCATCTGCCTCCAGTTCATGAATCTATGATCAGACTGATTTCCTATCTTCTTCAGAAGTATATTTCAACTCCAATTTCCACAAGATTTCTGTGAGAAAGTAAGCCAGTTTCCCAGTCCTGGTTCCCATCAGGAAGATTTTGACACAATCTTAGCTCCATTTGAGACCTATTCTTGAGGTCAAACCCCTCTCTTTGAGGGGTTCTTGGACCAGGAACTTAACTTAGTCACTGAGATCAGTGTCTCATGTAGGCTGGCTTTCCTCCTTTCCTCTGTTGAAGACAGCATGGATGAAAGCCCAGTACTGCAAAAGTGTAAGGACAGCGCATTGAAACTCAGTTATTGTTTTAATCAACTCATCTTCTATCACTTCTATCTAAAAACATCATTCCCTGCAACTAACTATCCAAAAAAAGCTTTTAATTTGACTTTATGTTCTTTTGTCATTTATTCCTTGCACACTGCTGTCATTCAATTACTACATGACATTTATGGTGTTTCATTTTCTATTAGAAGCTGAAAAGAATTGGTGAGGAAATCTAAGAGCCTGCGAAAAGAGCATGAACCTCCTTTCTGGCTCTGGAATATGCAAAGAGCAATCATTACTAGCCAGAGCTTTATTAGAGATGAAAAATAGCAGCTGGGAAAAATATTTGTCTTTTCCTCACACAGGGGAAGAAAACTCCTGGCACCATAGCATCTTCCCAAGGCACTTCAGCTATCTAGAGTCCAGCCCAAAGCTGCTTCTCTGGGAGCAGAGATCCTGCCAAAAGCATGTCAGCCCCAGCACACACTCCATCGCTGCCACTCTGCTGAACTATGTGGGGTTTAATTAACAGATGTACTTCCCCTAGGACAGAGGTCTGACAGCCAAACTCATTTTTCATAAGCAAGTTAATCTCACTTAAACCCTTAATGTTCCCTGTTTAATAGAGGTTGGTCATGTTAGTCTTAACTCACAATTAAACCAGAAGTTACTAATGCCACAAAAGAAATAAACTCTTTCAATTACACTTTCGCCTCCCCTATTCCAACAAATACTTTTGCCTGAGTGGTGTCTTGACAACATCCCTATGATTTAGCTCTCATGTTTTAGCAAACATTTACTGCCATGCCACACAAATTCTGCATCCCCTCATTTTTATTACTGAAAATTACTTCAAATTAAAAATAGAGTAATGGAGCAAAGAGAAAATATACAGGCCGATGCCAAATAATTCTGCAAGCATCCCACCCATATTCTTTTGCCTCTTTTTTTTTTTTTTTTTTCTGTCATATGGGCTTTGTGTTTATGGTTGATGTTATGAATTGTTAGGAAATTACTGTCTCTGTGCTTAGATTCTTAGATTCTGTATGATTCTGGCTGTAAGATACTGCTTTGCTCACTTTCTTTTTAAGAGTATTTCTGACATGATTTTAGTAACCACAGTCAAGTCTAGGTGCCACACACTAGTCTAATTTTTCAGAGATGTGTTCTGGGCCATTTTGCATCCATATTAATTACAGTGGAAAAGCTCAAGCACGACCCAGGACCCCATGTTTTAATTTTCCGAGGTGGGAAGGCATCTGACCCTCTCTGAGACAGGTGTAGAAGATGCCCAGCAGTAAAGACAAACTGGGACTTGGGGCTCCAGTAAAAGTTTAAGCCTTGAGGTAACACAACAGGCATGAGCCAGAGTACAAGAACACGTGTTCAAATTGCTGTTTATTCAGAGGCCTTTCAGTATCTGCTTGCAGTTCTCCATTGCCATAAGCAGTCTCACCAAGGTGGTATAGTAGCAGCAGAAGAAAAAATTAACTGACCATGGCTGTTGTGCAGATTAATGCCAGAAATGTGTTCTGCAAGGACTTTACAAAACAGAAGCTGCTGAAGAGGCCTGAACTAAGTGGAAGGAGTTAATGGTGTTAATATGTGCAGAATCTGAAGGAGCTAAGTGGTCTGCAATCCAGGAAGCTGCTCATTTCCGAATAGTATTGGGCAAAAAGATATCAGCAGAGCAAGGGTCTCAAGTGGTAAACTTGCTGAAGCAGAGAGGGAAAAAAATCAGATAGGTTGTTTATGCCATTTGAGTCTTATCGTTTTGTCAAGAAAAAGACTCTTCATGCAAAGAAGTGTTTTCTATGAGAGAAATAGGGAATCCCACAGAGGCAGCTAGTGAGTGGGTAACCCAGTTATACCTATTAATACAAGATAGCTATTTCACTGATAAATGTGACATGATGATGATTAAGATCACAAGAGGATGACACTCAAAAGAAATAGAAAAGAAATCACTAACATAGGACAACTTCATTTTAGGAAAAATCATTAGAAAGCCAGAACAAGCTATTCAGAAGAGCAGAGAGAAATATTCACTAGCACCAGTGACATACATGTTATAAACCAGAAAGGTAGTACCATCAAATAATTACACATACACCAAATGCAGCAGTATGGCACCAGACACTAGCTTAGAAATGGAAGCATATAACAAAGGCAAAGATGTTACAGTTTTTTAGCAGATGTGGATTATACCATGCAGGAAAGAAATGTGTATCATTAGGGAAGCTATGTACAAAACATTTTACATTAGCATCCCACACAGGCAAACAGAAGAAACAGGTCATACAGGGCATACAACTGAAGAACATCTTCAAAAACCTTAATGTAGCAGCAGTGAAACTTCTTCCTTTTGGCTACTATACAAACTAGGAACTGCACTGTGGTAAAGCATATGCAAATATCTAAACAGATCCAGAAGAAAAGACAACATTTAAAATGGATGTTGAAATGCAAATAACTGCATCTCTTGGAAAACAAGGGAGATAAAGTTTAGCCCATACCATGAAACTCTTATCTTTTGGGAAGTATGGTTAACAGGACATACAATGCCGAAGGTGCAGAAGGAGGATTCTGAGACCACCAACAAAGGGAATGCATGCATCAGCCTTGTTTTCCATGCAGGAGGACATGCCTGCAAACGGAGCACATGAAGGATTATACGTTTGCTAAAACTTCTACTGGCAAAGGACATCTCACAGCTGAGGAAATTGGAAAAAAAGATATTGAAAACAGAGGGTATTGCTGTTATTAAGAAAAATAATTAGTCATGGGATTTCCAAATGCCGTCTATTTTCTCAAGAATGTATAGTACGTGGGTGGAATTAGGTAACGTGCATGTGGCCACGTGCCTACCAGAAAGGCACAAGAAGGTGTTATTTGGCCAACTGAGCAATGGGTGCTTACTATAGGCATATACCCCAAGATGATTATCACTACTCCTTCTATACCCCATAAAAAAAAAAAAAAAAAAAAAAAAAAAAAAAAAAAAAAAAAAAAAAA
>NW_020799092.1:58223578-58235333 GCF_003259725.1 Athene cunicularia
AAAAAAAAAAAAAAAAAAAAAAAAAAGAAAAAAGAAAAAAGAAAAAAAAGCATGTCTAAAGCACAGTTCATAGAACCAGTTTTAGAAAAGATGGATCATGCTCTAGAAATGCTTATTTCTCTCCGGTGACGCTAAGGGGAGTCTGTACAGATAGCTCACTGGTAGGCTATGAACACCTTCTATTAGGGAAGTTTCATGTCAGACAAAGTACCAGAAGAAATGCTTTCCAATGATTCTCTGTATCTGTTTGGACACAATTCCTGGGGAAAAAAAAAAAAAAAAAAGGCAAGCATGTATTTTGAAGACTTGCTTGTAACACTTGTTTAGTTTGAATATTTCTAAGTCATTTTTCCTTGCTGTGAGCAGTTTGACCCAGGATAAGATGTTAAGTCACATTCATCACTTTTTATAGAATCAGTGACATTAAATACTGGAAAGTGGAGATATTGTGAGTACAGAAAAATATATATAACAACTTGCTAAATGCTGCTTCAGGCCTGTGTCACCACACCAGACAGCCCCAAAAACATGGTCCCACATCTGAGTGGACCATACAGTTGAAGAAGCCCTGGCGGCTTCTTAAAGCTTCTTAAAGTTTTCAGTCCAGTCCTCCCTTCAGCATTCCTCAGAATTTGAGACCAGACTGCTGGCTTGGATATACTCTATATGCCCAGCACAGGGTTTTTTGTGTAGATGTGTGATCAATCCAGCCCTTCCATGGAAGCACCATCTGAATTGCATAAACCCAAACATACACAATAGCTGCCTCTGCATTCGTAAATAAAACATGCACTGGACTGATTTGCAAGCACTTAACCTAGCTGGCACAAAACCAGACTGCATCTATATTATCCAACTTTTTTACTCTCCAAAAATATAGTGGCTGCATCCAGCCTGCCCAGTGGGAATGGTCTCTGGCCAATACTAATCCCTTAACTGTGCCTGGGAATTGTTTTGGTTTGCCTAGACTAAACCATGGTAATGACTGGACTAATTAGTTTGACAGTATCGTCAACTGACTTTCAGTGCCCAAGAGCTTCTCTGGCTCTATTTAATCAACTATTTGGAATTAGCCAATACAACACGTCACATGATTTTGTGGCAAGACCTGTACAGTTTTCCTCTTACTAAAGCAGAGTCTATGTCTCCATGATGGTGTTGTGTATGAGCAGTTTCCATTCTGATGCTGCATTGAATAGGAGGACTTCATGCAAGCCAAGTGCCCATGTGCAGGGGACCCTGACAGAACCAGGGATTCAGGCTGGGATGTTGAGTAAGACACAGGAACCTGCTCTCTACAGGAATTCATAAAGCCCCAGACACAAGATGAGTATACAGCTACAAGTCTGAATGAGTATACCTAAAGTATTTTTTCCTCTGTGTGTGTGTGTAAGGGAGAGAGGGGTGGGGAGAGAGAATTAACTACTTATGAAAAGGGAAATTATGGGAAAAACAAGTTTCTAATCTTGGGTTTTCCCAAAAACCTCCCACTGAACTTCCACTGTTTGCTTTCAATTACCAGCCACAGAAAACAATTGCTTAAATCTCTGTCCTTCACAGCTGAATCATCAAGCAAAGATTTAGTTCAATTGGATTTCACAGAGATGACAGGATCTGTCAGTGACTTTAACAATGAAGATTTTCTCCTATGTCTCATTTTACGTGCCAAGTTTCTTTGTGTTTAACTACAGTCTTAGACATGATCAGCGTAGTTCCAGTGCAAAAGCCTAACTCAGACTCTTTTCTTCAGAGCAGGGAGGGGTCTGTTGCATATTACTGAGTTTTATAGCCAGAACAGGTGCTCTAGTCACCCACCTCATCATCACGAGGAGCATGCTCCTCTTAATTAAAAGAATGCATCATTCAAGGATATCTTGTTATGACCCACTTCTGTGGGTAAATATAAAATGATGGCATTAGTGGTCAGATTGGGATTTAAAAAAACCCACACTTTTGAATTCCATCTGTCTTCCTTGACAACAGGTTCCTTCACTGCTGTGAAGACTGTTCAGGACAGAAGGAGCCAATAAAGAAATACCTTCTCAGCTCATAGATACTGAACCCTTGCATCTTTCCTTATGTCAAAGACCAGGAAAATCTCCTGGCTGGGGAAAACAAAAGAAATAAAGCAAATGGGCATGATACTCCCTCACAAGGATCCCATGAGTGCTCAGTCTTGACTGTGCCCACCAAAAAGCCCAAATACCAAGGGGTTTGTCCTCAGAAAGATCAAAAAAGACCTGAGTTATATACCTAAGCCATCAAGTCCCATTTGAAACCTATTCCCTTTTACTGAATAATAGCCTATACAATATATCACAAGAAAATCAGCAATTCATTTGTGGTGTTATTAGTGTTAATAGCTAATGAACTATAAAAGCATTAGACAGTTGTTTGTTTGTTTTTCTGATAGATTCATTTAAATTTAACCTTAATTTATTTAGATCTCACTGAGAAGCTGCTACCTTATTCTGAGCTACAACTGTTGCAATTAGCAGCAGTATCCCACTGTGAGTCTAAGACTGACTGCATGGTATACGTCTGCAGCCCACTGACAGTGCCCAGATATCTATTGAAGAGATCAGACTACTAATGCCAAAAATGCAGAATGATCTATAAATATTTATTCAGCAGCACATTTTGAAATGGACTACAGCATGGTAACACGTGGGTGGAAAAGATTTTGTCCCTTACTTACTTACTATACCCACCATTGTTGCCCAAACATTTTTACAGATATAAACAGAATCTTTAGATTTTGGGAATACACTTCCATCTTCCTCTCTTTCTATCTTCAAAATGCTTATATTTGGATTTTAACATAACATCTTCACAAAGTAATTAGATACCAAAGTGGATAGTATTTCAGTATATTCATATTATCATCTTTCAAATACCCATATCTAATACTGGTCCTACTGAAGTTGGTGGCAAACTATGTTTTAAGAAGCTTCTATCTAAGCTCTTAATAAAATAAGTTATTTTCTTAAAAAACACACAGCACTTGTCAGTATTAAATAAACATTGAGAAATTGATTTTAAAAATGTGTATCTAAATTGTAAGGATTTTTGCTACTCATACTGCAGAATTTGTTTTTACAAGAAAACAAAATACAGGTATGGTATACCACCACATTTTTTAAAACAGTAACAAAGTAAAGCTCTAATATACCTGAGAACATCCAGATCATTTAGGGTGTGGTTTCCTCGCAGCTAGGAAAGCCCCATGAAAATGGAAAATTATTAGTTACAAACTAAAGTACCATAAACCAGATTTTATTTTTTTAGATTCCTGATAACACAGGGTAATTGCCTACCAAAAATTGTCTTGTCTGACCAGTTGTACTCAAAGGAAAGAGGGTTTTTTTTCATTCACTTTAATAGGATTTAAATTCCACTCTCAGTTAAGAAAAAAAAAAAAACAAAAAAAACACACACACACAAAAAAAACAAACCCAAACCCAACAAAACCACAGAAACTCCTCACCCAAACTCCAGAGAGCCACAATGTGATCAGAACAGTATAATTTTATGTTAGTTCTTCAGTATCGCAGCCTGGCATGGGCCCCAGTTCTTGAAATCAAGGGTCTCCAAACTGCAGTTCTCATCACAAAAGGATCACAGCCCTACAAGTGCTGCTGCCTCACTGAGGAGATGTCAAATGACTTACAGTGAGTTCATGCTGGCACGTGAGCTGACAGACAATTCAGGTCCCCAGTGGGGGGAAGAGGCAAGAAAGCAGGAGTGTTCCTTCAGTCATTGCCACCAGCTCATCTAGGTCTCAGCTTCACATCTAACCCAGCCGCAGCAGTCTCAAGACCACCGTGAGACTCCTCCTAGTGCTTCCTCTCCTCTTGGCTTCCCAGGTATAAGGCACAGGTATGATGGCTCTCAAACATTTGAAGAGGTTGATAGGTATACAAGTGTCAAGAAGGTTGTATGCACTTTTTGCAAATGTTTCACAGATAAAGCAAGAAGCATTCCCTTTATGAGACTTCATACAACCCAAAGTCTTTTATGTGAGTGGGAAATATGGGGAGGTTTATCTAGTCATATTTGCTTATGCTAGCATTTGCTAGGTAAATGCAGTCATTCTCCAGGGGTATTATTTTCCAATACTATTTTTGTTGGAAAGGTACAGATATCCAAAAGAAATTCCTCTCCAAGGAAGAGCCTTTTTCAAAAGCAAATAAAGGACAAGCTTGCCAAGTATTCCAAATAGTTGCAAAATTCAAAATAATTTTGAGATAATTTCTTAAAAGAGACAGAAGAAGTCTCCTACGAGTTTAATTTTTCTTCACTGAAGAATCCAGAACCTTTCTGTTCTCTCAGGTATGCTAACTACTAGAAACAGCAACTGCTTTGATATTAACCTGCAATAGTTACAGCCAATCTGCCCAGGCTCTTGGCTAGGCTGTAAAGTCTTCACAGTTGAATACAGACATAACCAGAAAGAGTCTGGTTGTGTCTGTACTCTGGGGTCCAGAAAGAGTCATTCCAGCTTGCATTGACAGGAGCCTAAGGTTTCTTAAAATCTGCTGAGTGCAAACAAGAGTTACATTTGATAATGAAATCTAACAATTGTCAAAATTCAGCTCATCCAGCATGAAAAAGTCCTTAATCTGCAGAACAAAAGAGGTACCATACCTTGTTTCCAAGGGGAAAGTTGAAATCAAGCAAGCCACACAGTATTACATGAGAGCATTTTTCATCTCTCTTCTTTAAATGGAGACACTGTGCAGCCAGGCCTGCAGGACATAGAGCAGGCAGTGATTACAGCACATATTTGCAAGGCAGTAGGACTGGGATTTCATCCCTGCTTCCAAGGCTCCTTGAAAACATCACGTGCACTCCAAGGCACCCAGCTAGAACAGCAGCTCTGTCCCCTCAGAAAGCCTGACCCAGGAGGGCAGGGGAAGCAGTCTTTTTACTTATCATCCTGCTAGCCCCATCCATGTTTTCACTGTCAAATGCAAAGCGAAATAGGAGGCTTGGAGAGTGCTTTCACTCAGCATACTCCATGCCCCGCGGACTAGGATGGACTAAGATGCTGACACTGGCATTGTGAGTCTGACCACCATGCAGGGTACAGGCTGCCCATCCTCCAGCTACATGGATAAGCAACTTCACCACAAAATTATTATGCAAAAAGTGTTCACTAGCACCATTTTCTGGCATTTCTTCTTGTCTTCCCAGAAGTTCTAATAGAGAAGAGGGACGCTTCGGTAACTGGATTGCTTCAGGAGGCTGCTAGAAGAACTGCAAACTATCTGCGGTGAAGGCAGTATCTGACATGGGAGGGACTGAATCTCTTTTTTCTTGCTGCTAAAGGCACCTAAGTCTCTCTATTGATGGTGACAAAAATACGGACATTTATGTTCGTTTGCTTCCTGTTACGATGCCCAAAATTCTGGTGTAAGCACTGCCCAGGGTAGACACGCTGGTTTGTCTCATAACTTGAATGAGATTTTTCTGAATTGAGCTTTGCTCAAAAGAATACAAAAATTTGGAAAATCAGTGATTCATAACCTAGTTACTCCATGTGGTCTTTGGCAACCACTTGATTAAAAGAAAGGGGAAAGGGGGTAACTGTATCTAAACATTGGATAAGACTGTGGGACACTTTAGAAGTTGCTGCTTCACACTCCTTAAGAAATGAAAAGGAAAAAAGAAAAAGAAAAAAAGGCTAAGAGCACTGTCAAAGAAGCAGACAGTTCGTACAAAGAGCACAACCAACAAAACTGGCTGGGAAAGCAAGAATGCTGGTTAGTGAACAATCTGATAAATCCAGAATTTATCTCCACTGTGCACTAGGGTGAAATCAAGATCTTTCAAAAGTATTGCAATCCCACCCTGAGTAACAGTCCTTTTCTGACACTCAGAGAATGAAATCTTGATTCCCAGAATCTGGAATAGCAAACAGCCTGGGGACTGGGGAATGCTCCTGGTGCCTGACATCCACATTTAAATTATTCCTATCTGTTTATGGGTTGCTTAAGCATAATAAGATCATTTTTAATTAATGCAAATTTTAAAAGGTGGTTCTCTTGCTAAATATTGGTACCTGTAATTGGGCCAATCACATGCTGCAGATCTGGGACTTAAAATCCAATCTCTCTTTCTGATCCTATCACTGTTTGTCATTTGTGAGAAGAGAGACAATCCAAGGAAAGCAGGAAAGACCAAAATAGACACACTGACTCTATAGCACAGGACAGACACTACTGAAGTGCATGGAAACATGTGAAGCCGAAGGGGCATTTCAACATGAGTGTGAGTACCTGAGGCAAAAATCCAACTGAGCAGACTCTTCCTCACTCTTTAGCTGGTTATCGCTGGTTTCAAGAAAATTCTCCCCAATACAAGTTTTTATACTGATGTTTTATCAAAATCTACTGGTAAACTTCTACAGAAAGATGTAAATGCTGATTTGCCAAAGAAATTTCTATAAAAAGATTCAGAAAAAAAAAATATAAAGTAGCACCCTCTGTAATTAGTATAGAGACCGATGCAAGTTAAATACAGTAAATGCAACTCCTTTGCTTGCATAAATTAAATTAGCTCTTTGCCCACTGTAACTTCCACTACAAGCCTGTCTGGTGTACAACAACATTCAGCATCAGGGAGGAATTAGAACAATTTCTGACTACTTTTTCAACAAATATGGGTTTTGACAACTCAGTTGCCTGTCTTGTGGCAGATCGATTTTGGGGTAACTCAGTCTCTGCTGCAGTTGTAATCCTTATGTAATTTAATGTATTTTCACAAAAATTGTAACTCTACACTGCATTTGTAAAACTATGTGAGCAGAACATACCTAGAGAACCAGCCCCCTCCAGAAGAACAGAACAAACACTGTTTGTAGGGAAGGGTGTCTCTGCTTCTTAGGACTAGCAAATCAAAACAGTCCATGACTTTATTTATTATGTGAAATCGTAATAATTACAAGTTGTCCACAAAAGTGACTATGAATTTGTTTTGGTCTTTACCTAACATTTCTAGCCAATTCTACTGTAGCTCTTCAGACTGGATGTTTGAAATAATTGAAAAAATATAATCTAAATTAATTTCCCTACATCTCTTGTACTTCCCAGATTCATAGAATAAAAGAATATTACTGGACAGAAGCAAGTCTTGGCCCTCAGCTTTTACTGTTCAGTTAAAGTAGACCAAAGTGGGTTTTAAGATATATTCCTATTTATGACACGTAGCTTAATGTATTTGCTGGCAAACATAAAAGAAACAAGATTATGTGATTCCTGCATTCTTCATAATATTTTTTTATTACTTATTTTAAGAGCCAACTTATTGTTCCTTTAAAATATAGTAAGTTAAAAAAATGATTGCCATTTCTTTTTTATTTTCTGGTCAACACAGGAAAAGAATCAATCAAAGCCTTTTTGAGTTAAAGCTAAATGATTATTTTTCTGAGCATATTGTGGTTCAGATTTTAACTTCTTCAGCAGAGATTACTTTTACAAATTCTTGGTTGCTCAGAAAAAAAACATAACGTATTTATCATCCATGAGCTTTTCATTATTTTTATTTAGAAAGTTCTCGTTCAAGATTATTTCTTTTAAATCTGAGTTAAGCAAGGTTTTTATGGGGAGGTATAAACTCTTTCATAGTAGTATCAAGAGGTTAACAGGTGTTTTAGAAATCTTTTGAAAGGTTTAATTTTTGTCATCCGTTGTATTTAATCCCTCTAAACAAAAATACCATGAATCAAGTTTTCTCTTACATGTTGTGTCAGTCTGCCACTGAATGTTATAGTGCCATCCCTAAAAATAAATGTTTAGCCTACCTGTGCAGCTGCAATAAGCTGCTCACATTTACATTTGCAAAGTATCACTCTTTCATCTTCTACTCAAAATAAAACTTATCTATAAATTTTTCATAGAATTATTCAGGAGCAAAAAAATAAGAAAACAGCTTCTCTATGTGTTTTGATTGGTAACTGAAGATTATTTCTCAGAAATCACATAATGATGGTGAAAAATTACCTCTCCCAAAGGCAGAAAGGGAGGAGGTTTTGTATTTCCATAGGCAAGGTTATTGGATTTAATACTGTGCCTAATCAAATATTCAAGGATTTGACTATAACAGAGTGACTGAACAGTGGAGCCATTAAATAGCTTCCATAAAAGCTTCAAAGGAGGCCTGAGGTTAGACACTGCTTGTACGTTGTAATACCACCAGAGGTTTTAAAACAAGTTGTTCCAATAGTCGTAGATTACTGAGGCAAAATGACAACTTTCTGCAAACCCACAAGGCTAACGGTGAGTCCAACCAGCTGTTGCAGGGAGCCACAGTGTGATGTGCAGACCCGAAGTGGTCATCCAAAAGTAATCCAGCCTGCAGTCTCGGACCAGGAGGAGAACGGGGACCCAGCTGGGAGTGCAGCTGGAGCTACCACTGCTCTTACAGGAGCTAAAACGGCCACTGCTTTTATGGGGGAGGTGGGAGTTACTCCTACAGTTGCCAATAGGGTAAAAAACAGTTCTCCCTCTGTAAGTATGGTATCTGAGCAAGCCAGCAGCCAAATAGTCAGTGGGTGGAAAGACTTACATACCCACAGGGCTATAATTATTTCATATTAGCATGTCAAAAAAACCAGGCACAAATTAGGTCCTTATTTTCTTTACCAAGCACCAAAGAACAAAATGGTGACTATCTCCTTCTAAGTATGGCACATGAGGTGCAGAGTAGAAGCTTTCTAATTTCTAGTTTTCAAGCACTGTCCAATAAAACTGTTCTGGTACTAAGCTGTGACCAACATCCCTTCCTTTGAGCAGGCAAGCTGGCTCCAGATGAATTTGTGACACTTTGTTTAGTCCCTCTGTTTTCACCACTGTGCTAATAAAGGAAAAAAAATAATAAAAATTAAAAAAAAATAAATGCTTCCTTGACTAAATATTGTCCATTACCCATTTTGGGTACCTACACATATGCTGGATTTGGTTCTTTTTTTTTGTTTTTTTTTTTTTTTTTTTTTTTTTTCTTTTTGTTGCGGGGTGTCTGATTACTAATAAAACAGCAGTATAGAAAAGCCAGTACCATTTCAGCTTCAAAAAGAACATTGTATCTGACTCTATAAGATGATCCTGCTGTTGTTCTATTTTATTTCTACAGCAATATATGGCAGCTTTTGTAATTCTGGTAGCCCTCAGATACACAGCACTTTCAGCACTGACACATGTTAATGTAACTGTAGCATCTGACAAGCACAGAAATTCAGTCCCATCCGAGAAAGCCTGGGTGGGGATGGGGTTAGAGAGCAACAGCTCTTCCTTTACACAGTGTCCCTGCTCCAGTGTCCCACAGGGACCAGCCTTGTCTCCCTTTTATTCAGTACTGAAGTGAAGCTGTTGTGATTGATTGGGGGTGGGCCACAGTGTCATCAGGATGCTAATGCTCAACTCTGCGACTCTGTTTTAGCAGATCCGGACACACCAACACCCTTCTCCTCCCAGCATCCACAAGGGACTGATAGAATGAGGCTGACCAGTTGTCATATGGGATACAGATAATACGGGAATGAAACTGACTGTCAAGCAGGAACCAGAACATATAACTTTGCCTTTAGGTACAGATAACTCCATTTCTCATATTAAAATTATTCACAATACAAAAAAAAAAAAAAAATTTAGTCTTATCTGTGGTAAGGAGAGCTGTTAATAGCTCTAAGCTTTGGAGGTATATGAAATTACAGCTTTTTTTCTCTCATGATGATTTCACCAGCTTTGAATTGCTGCTGACCATTAACTAGAAATTCACTTAACCTGAGATTAATCTTGAAAGCCAGGAAATGAAAGGTAATGCTGCAAAGGCCTTCCAAGACACGTATTAATCCCAGCCTTTGACAAAAACATGGGTTTATACAGTGAAATAACAAATGAGCTATCCTTATCTCCCTGTGAAGTCCCATGTCTGTAGTGTTTACCTCAAGAAATCTAGGAAGGAGAAACACTCATCCATGCCCATCACTGACCTTCTTTACTTCACCTTGGAATAAAACTAGAGTGCCTCATTTCCACTCCATTTCAAAACACAGTCATTCCTGGATGCAGGTTCCTTAGCAAAATAGCACTTTTCATCAGGAAGACACAGAAGAACCCAGACTATGCAGTGATTGCAGATCTTTTACAGGAAGAAAGGCAAAATACCAGTTACTGTCTATAAACTGGTCTATGGCCAAGCAAGGTCAGAAGCTCTCTCTCCCTCTATAACCATACAAAAGGAATAAATTAACTGCTGCTGCTGGGGAAGCCTGAGCCCTCATTTCTACCAACTCTCAGAAAACAGTCTGGAGAAACAAGATAGAGCAAGAATTATGAGGCATCTGGGTAACCAGAGCACAGAGTCGTCTGTGGTGTCTTCAGGCCTCCTGTCAATGTTTGATTGGAGACTGATGTTATGTGCTCATCACAAGGTGAACAGATTAGATTATCCTTTCATTTCATCATATATTTACATTCATAGCCTTTCGTCATGATATGAAATACTTTATGACTGTTCCAGGATACCTGCAGTGCTTGAATAGTTTTGAAATGTTTAAAATTTATAAAATGAAGATACTTAGCACCTTGCCAAGATAGTTGCCAGTATCTTGTACTATCACATTTCCTGAGCAATAAAGTAAGGTGGACTTCTGCTGCGATTTATTTCATTCAGGCAGAGGCTTGCAGAAATGGCACACCCACATAATTTCAGTGGGACCCTTGGGACATCCTACCTTTACATCCATGCTGCCAAAGTTTAACCTTTGGCAAGGAAGGAAAGAGGAACTAGCAGTGCACTGAAGTCAACTGTTTTGGCCCGAATTTATCCCTGTTGAAGCTCAAACGTCCCCCTCCTGGCTTTGTGTGCCGGGCAGAGCTGGAGGGGAAGTGACCACAGAGACGGATCCTCGGGGGATACCCAGCCGGTCCCCACCGCTCCGCAGGACACCCCTCCTCTCTGCCCCTTTCCAACCCACTTCCCAGGTGTCACTTCTGCCGGTCACTCACCTCCCGCATCCCGCTACCCCCCCGCCGCAAATCAGCATGGAAAAGCCGGGAGCGGCTCCCCGTTTCCCCGAAGCGGTGACCTGCTCCGTGGGGGACCCCCACGCCCCTGCACAGGCAACGCGTGTCCGTGGGCTGCACTGAAGTCCCTCCACCCGCATCACCAGCCAGGCTCCGGGCTGCTTTTCCCCAGGAGTGAAACGGGGCGTCCCCTCCGGGGACTGTGAGGACGCCGGGGCGGATGGGGCGGCGTTGAGCTCTGCCGGAGTACCGCGGGGCCTGGCTGAGCTGCAGATCCGACCTGTTGCTTTGCTTTCTGCAAGTACAGTCGTCCGTTCAGAGGATTACTTCAGTAACCCGAGATGTGTGGAAGGAAGAAGACCCTTCCTCTCCCAGCCGCATGAGACAGCGCCGGTGAGACAAGCTCCGCCGGCCTAAACTTTAAGGCCAGACATGCTGGTTGCAAAAACCCCTGATGGGGGCGGCCCGGGGAGGGGGGCGGGCGCGTCGCCTGCCAAGAGGTGTCCGTCTCCTGGATGTAACTCTTTAGGCACGATTACAGCCATCGCGTCTCGCTCCTTCCCTTACAGCCGAAACCCCAGGAGAACTCCAGGTGCTGCAAAACCTAGGCAGGAGCAGGGATGCCCCGCGGGACCAAATCACCCGTTTGTGAAGGGGCCGCTCTGGAGGGTCCCGCAGACGTGACCTCCAGGTTTCCCGAGAGCGGGGCAAACTCCCGGCGCCCGCGG
>NW_020799092.1:58244260-58258503 GCF_003259725.1 Athene cunicularia
GCTCTCCCGCCCCGGCCCCCAACATGGCCCGAAGCGCGGGGCGCGCACCCGGCCGTGGCTTTCCTTGGTTCGACAGCCCATTGTATGCCGCAGGGGGGAGAGTTAAAGGAGGCCGCCCCTGCTCCCTTGCTCAGGGCTCCCTGCACTCCGCACCCGCTTAGGAAAAGCGGTGCAGGCGGAGGCTGGGGCAGCGCTCCCCGCGGAGGCCCCCGCGCAGCCCCGCGGAGCCCCGGACGGAGCGCTGGGAGAGCCGCTGGCTGCCTCGCACCAAGACGTACGGCGAGAGGTGATGCTCGCCTCCCCCCGACGGGCGCACACCTACGGCAGTGTGCTGAGGTTTTAAACACGCAAATTAAAATGTAAAGGCAGATCTTGCTTCCATGTCAGCGGGGTTTTGCCGCGGCTGCTGGCGGCAGCGGTGCCTGACTCTGAAGCTGTCACACAGATACTCACTGGCCTTCTCAAGCTTGGCGTTGGTTCACGGTTTCACAAATCTAGTTACTAAGAAAATATTAATAAGAAATGGAATGACCTTTGGAGTACTGTAATTTCTGTACCTGCCTTCCTATGATATCTGCTGTGCTGCCTAATAATAACTTATCATGTACTTCATGTCTGAGTTAATTTCTCTGAAATGACAAACATAACTTCTTCATAGTTACATCATCTTTGGTTGTTTGGTTTTTGGTTTTGTTTTTGTTTTTTGGTGTGTGTTTTTTTGTTTTGTTTTTGTTTGTTTTGTTTTTTTTTACTGTTTCCCTACTCGTCTTGATCTTATCAACAGATGTGTCTTGCAAGCAGTGTAGATTAAATTGTATAGTAAAGTGCTTGACATATGGGGCATACGTGTATCATGCTTCATGAAATTTGAGTAACTCAGACCTACTTCAAGCCATAAAAATTCACAGTTTGGTGTTGTTTTTTTTGTTTTTTTTTTTTTGTTTGTTTTTTGTTTTTTTTTTTAAAGGTGATGTCAGGACATAGAAAGTGTTGACTGGTCCCTAAGGGACAGGGAGGTTGGGGGACTCCCCAGGGCAGCATGGCAGGGGCCCACAAGCCAGGAGTGGTCCCACCCCCTCCAGTCAGGGAGTAGGGCAGGCCAGGGCAGGCGGGAGAGCAGGTGGCAACAGAGTCCAGATCATTGACATTGTTGTGATGATCAGGATGGTCTGAAGTCAATCCATAAATCAGGGTCTGGATCAACAGGGCCCACAAGGAAGCACAGGCAGGGCTGTAGCTGATCAAGAAACCAGCACGCCCACTTCACTGCTAGGGCAGAGACTGACAGCCCTGGGCTGAGCTGAGGTGGAGTCTCTGGGTGGAGGCTGTGGAAGGAGGTCCCAGGTGAGGCCAGTCAGGACTATGCTGGCTTATGAGTCCTTCTGAGGCTGCGACAGGTGAAATTGCTATAACCTACTCTGTAATTGTCCAAATCAGTCAGGAGATTTGTGAGTCTTACCAGGAAATCCTTCTTGGTGTAGGGGCAACTTGAGACAGAGGACAAGCCCACAGAGGAGGTTGGTATAAATCAATATGTTTCCCACAGAGCTTTTAGGCTAGCAGGGCTGGGCAGAAGGATTACTGCCAGGTTGAGAGTTGGACCCATCACCTCCTGAGCTGTGCTGGCAACGTCCACTTCTGTCCTAGTGTTTCGAGTTCCCACTCTAGGCCCCCATACTGCTAGTGACTTGATAGGGACAGTGTTAAGTTCTGATATTGCTTCCTACCCTCATGGCATCTCACAACCTTAAAAATCTCTGATGCTTTCTTTCTGGGAAAGCCCTATATGGAACTGGCATGCTCCTTCATTGGGAGGCCATCTTGGTGACACCTGTCTTCACCAGTTTGCAACTGACTCCTCCACAGACACCTCTACAGGGTCTCAGGGAGGTAAAGATAGTGGGGAGAGGGCAAGCAGGGGGATGTTTGAAGAGACAAGCTCCCTCTAGGCCTGACTAGTACTGATCTCTTTGCTTCATTGGGATTGGAAGCTGGGTGTTACATTGGGCAGCCTGGCTTCCTTGTACCCTGCTGCCTGCCACAGCCAAACTGGGACTGAGGCTGCGGCTCCTGGCCTGGCGAGATACTCCTTACTGAGCCTGGCTTTCAACCAGAGCCCCACCTGGCCCTTCAAACACTGTCAGCTTCCATGCACTGGCATGACTACAACAAGAGATGAGAAAGGTATATGAAATTCTTTCCTTGTTGTCAAAACCTAAACCAGCAAAACCATCTGGGAGCCTGAGAATGGTGGAAAATACTGTGGAGGCTCCCTGTGGTCCCTCCAGCCCAGCAGAGCTGGTAACACAAATGCAGTGTGATGGAGGGGACCGTGCTGTGTGCACCCTGCTTGCCCCTCCGGCTGCCCTGCCCCACAGCAGCCACCTCCCACCCTGCTGCTCCCCAAAACGTGCACTGCACTGCAGCAGGATGCATCCTGGGGTGGGGGGTACCTGCATCCCTTCCCCCTGCCCCCAGTCTCCCCAGACACCTCTGGGCAAGCACTCAGTCAGGACACGAAGAGATGAGAATGGTCTCCCTCAGCAGCTCTCATTTCTTCCTTTTTGCTAAATTCACCTCAACTCACATGTAGATGAGGCTGGTTTGCTGCAGGAAAAAAAATGCCACTTTGGGTTTCTCCCTAAACAGCTAGGAAGAAGCGTAACTTGCTCTTCCCTGCTTGGCTGAACCTCCAAGTGTGCTCAGAAACACTTTCCTTGCAGCTCTCATTCTCAGTGCTTGCGACAGACCCCTGAAGTCCTGTGGTCTGTTCTTGCCGGGAAACCAGGAATTACTCATATTCCCACCAAAAAACACCCCCAAGCTGAATTTTTCATAAGTTGTGTGACTTCTGACTGAAGAAATTTTGAATTCTTTCCAGTTCATATCGAGAGAATAGAAAAACAGGCAGTAGGCACTGTCTGTTTGACTGCCAGTGAGGGGTTTTTGTTTGCTTTTTTTCTTTGTAAAGGTATCACATCCTTGGATATTTGTTTGCTATATATTTGGTTTGAAGAGCAGATATATATTCACTATAAATCACTATATAACCCAAATATAACCTCTAAAACTCCCCTTGTTCTCACGATGAATAACACAACAGTTCAAATCGCTTGAAATATTGAAAACATCTTTTAATTGTGGAATTCTATACAAACTTGAGTAGATACAGAAGTGGTCACGACAAAATGTGTTCTTATTGCCTGAAATTTTTCACAGAAATAGAAACATTAATGGCAAGCTTACTGACATCCAACATGATGAAATAGCTTTAAACTTGCAAAATGAATAGACACAGCAACACTCCTAAGTAGTTTGTATGTGTTTGACTGTTCTTGAAGTCCTACTACTTATATACCAACCTCAAAATACAAAGAACTGAGATTAAAATTTTTAATGCACACCACATAATAATGTAAAGTTAAGCACAAAAAAAAAAGGTAAACAAAGTGTAATCCTGAAAATACACTATTTTTTTAGCTAGGGCACTGACTTATTCCAATAATTATTTTCTGTATAGTTGTGATTTAAGTGAGGCACACATTTTGTTTTCTGCACAGGACATCAATATTGGATGGAGATACAAGAATGAATGATAATGAACAAAAGGGAATGAAATGTAATCACAAGTGGAACTCAAACTCCATGCCAGTGTTCTTGCAGCCCTAAGCAAAGCTATACATTAAAATATGCTACAACCATTGTTCTCAAAAAGTCCTTGGCACTTTTCCTCTGATAATCTTACTTTCTCTTTTTTTTTTTTTTTTTTTTTTTTTTTTTTTTTAAATCTAATTGCAACTACAAGGACAAGTTACCAAAAAACCCCCAATCCAAACACAATCTCCATCCTCAGACCATCACCCCCTAACTCCAAATGCTTTGTGAAATAATATCATCCTTCCTCCTCATCGCTGTCTTTCATAGTAATGCCCTGAAGTCCTCCCGCATCTGTGACTGAGACTGTGGCTTCCTCTACGGTCAGACGGCTGTGAACAGTGTCATAGGTTTTACTGTTCAGCGTCCCCTCCAGCACGCCTTGCAATCGGAAGTCTCGGTAGGTTTTCTGTGGCAAAAATAAAACATCCTGAATTGGACACGAGCAAGTCTGAGCAGTCTTCCACTATACACTGGCCATTTCTAGCATGCCAGTGGCTTCATGCCCTCTGCAGTCAGGGACCTGTCATCTAGAGTTTGGTAGATTTTGTGGTCTTAAGTTTGTGGGCTGCATGAGATTTCTGTAAACTCTAGAGTCCACAAGCCACACTTTGATGGTCATTCCTGTAAGCGTTTTGTACTACATTTCTGTAACTGTATGCAGATTTCATAGTAAATTCCATTTGTCTTATTCAATAACAAACAAAGAGTTTTTCTAATTGGATACTGAAATATGAATTGGCTACAGGTAGTTCTGTCATTTCACAGAAAATGTGTCTGACTCTCCCCATAATATGATTGTATTTGCATTTACATTTATCTTTACATTTATATGCAAAATGTGGAAAAAACCCATAAATTTTAGATTATGATCTATATTCTATAATGTGAACATTTCTCAGGTGACTGCTCCAGCCAATTAATTTACATTCCAAGTCATCCACATTTTGACTCAAATCTACATCTTTCTGTGGTGTTTTTTTTTTTTTTTTGTTTTGTTTCCCTGGTATTCAGCCTTCCTATGAACCAGCAGATATGTCTTTTTTCTTTTACTTTCTATCAAGAATTCTGAGTGAAATTGTTTTATTCATTGATGTTATGTTCAAGTGAACATATGGAAAATCATCTACTCTGTCTTCCTTATTTTTAAGTTGTAACATTTTTGAAATAATCTTTTCCGACGTTAGCCTGAAAAGCTTAAGAAAGACAAGTTGATCTAGCTAGTTTCTTATTTCATATACAGTTACTACAGGATCTCAGTGTTTATGGAAGACATTATGCAAAAAAGAAACGGGAAAATAATTGAGGGCTATCAGGCCCATTCCTCTGCCAGAGAAGACTGTGCACAACCCTCAGAGAAAGAAAAAAGAGCTCATCTTGTTTCATTCAGTACTTCAGAGAGCTGCAAAAGACACCTCTGAAAAGGCGTAACATTCAGCTGGGAGAATTTTTTCTACCACTATCTATGATGATTATTTAAACCTTGTCTGAATCACTGCAACAGAGATTTATTTGACTTTCATAGGTCAACTTCAGAGTCAATGGATGCAGCTTATGTTTTGCTCACACACTCCTGCGAGTACCCTGCCTGGTCTTTTTCAAGTGTCACCATTGCATTCCCTTTTTACAACATTGTGCATTCAATTTTCTTCTACGCTGCTAACAGGTCCTACAGCAATTTCTTTCAGTTTTACATTGTATTCCTCCCATTCTCAGACCAGCACTCAGGTTCAGTCATTGCTCTTCTCTTGACATACTTTTGCAGGATAATAATGTTCACTTCCAAGCTTAGTTTTTCATTTCTCCATAACTTTCCTTGGTCCTTGACCCTTCTTTAGTTACATCCCTCTGCACATGTCTCAGACATGTAACAATATCTTTATGCCATCATCCTTAGTCTTGATTTTAATGGGAACAAGCAATGTTTTCTTCTTCTGATCATTCTTAATAATGCCCCTACCTTTGCTGCATGGAAGAATGAGTAAGACCTCATCCATGTCCCTTATAAATGATCTCCTACTTCTTTTTTGGACTATTTCCAAGAGATGACAGGGGCAACACAGGCTCCCAGTTTTTTCGAAAAGCAAACAGAGAAGTGCCTCCATTCAGTCTCAAGCTTGGAAGAACTGTGCCTCTCCACATGTCCCTCCCCAGCTGGGCTGCAGGAGTGAAAGTTTTTTATGATACTCTCTTTTAACCATTATTTCTTAGTTCCCAGCAGCCTCCTGTCTGCTGCGTTCCTGTTTTACCAGTTCTGTCTCCTTCACCCACCAAAACAAAGGTGGACAAGTTTTTCTGTCTTCTAGTCCATTGACCAGTACCTCTATGATTGACATCATCTTCTTCAATCTCCCAAATCCACAGATGGTGCCATGGAATAACACACTTAGAATTTGTGTGCAAAGTAAACCAGGTCTACAGGCACAGAAAGGTTTCTGCCGTAATCAGTGTGTCCCCATCACAACCAGGAGCCCACTCCTGTGGAACGAGGCTCACCAGTGTGCCAGGTTGCAGAAGGAAGGTTGGTTACAGTGCTACTCATTCACCTGAACTTCAGTTTTGTAAGAGCCTCCTCTAATCCTGGGTGATATTTAACTGGTATAATTTAGTCTACCCTTTCTTAGATCTTGCTGGACAGTTTTTAGACCCTATAACACTTCCCCCCACTCCATCCCAGAGGGCAATCACCTCCACTTGAGAAGAGCCTTAAACCTCTCACAAGAGTCATTCATTTTGACCACAAATAGTAAACTGCTTTTGCTGTTTTGGCACATAATATAATGAAGAGCCAGATCCTGTTCCTAGGGAAATCAGTTAAGGTCAGAAATAGAAAAGTTAAGCTTAGGTGATTCAGGCAGCCATGACGCCATCATTATTATGACTGTTTTCTTGCATATCTCTCTCTCTTTCTGTGGTGTTTTGTGTTTTGGTGTTTGTTTTTGTTTGTTTGTTTGTTTGTTTTTCCCCCCTTTTAACTAGTGAATCCTGAAAGCTGCAGTTGCAATTCTGGTGTCCACAAGCTAAAATGCTTCTGACTCTGCAGTCTTCCATGAACTTAATGAGAAAATATTTTGAAGAAATCAAGGTCACCACTGACAACAGCTGCTTCTTATTCCACATTTATACAGATAACAAGAACATTCAGAGTTAAACAAGACAGAATTAAAAAGAAAAATCTGTAATGGCTTTCCATCTCTTACCTAAGGGTATTAACTAAGATCTCAAAGGGATTTAGGGTGAAACTTTCTTTTATGGTAGGTTAACCCATAATTGCTGATTGCAAGGTATTTTACACTTCACTCCGAAACACCTGACATTGGCCAGTGTAAATGACTGAGGACTGGACTGGAAGGATTGGTATTTCTATTGATACTTATCCCAAAGTACAAAAGATTAGAAAATGTTATCTAATATATTGAATACTGTTTTCCAATTGAACTTAGTAATCACATCATGTGCATTAAAAATAAAATAGTTACTTTTTAGGAGAGTGGGAAAAAGGGAGAAAGAACATTACTGGGATTTATACAGTAAACCACAAAATCAGTAATATGACAAATAATGATTTATTAGGAATACCATACAGCATTGCTGTACAGCCAGCAGTATTCTGTTAAAATTTCTCAGAACAATCTCAATTGTTACTGAGTCCATAATGGATGACAGTTACTAGTGCAAATATAATTAACATTAGAGGTTTTAATAAATGTTTTTTCTTCTGAAATTTGTTACAACTGTGGAAAAAAATTCCCAACCTAAAACTACATAAGTTTACAACTTTATTCCACATTTTTTAACTTTTAGGATAATCTTATAATTAACATGGATGATCTTATCCATGTTAATTCCTTATCACTTTTCTCTCTTTACTATGCAGTCTAACACAAACACATTTTATTTACCTTCACTATCTTGATGAGAGTCTTCAGCTGGTAGATGTGAAGCTGAAGGTCTAATCTGTCAGCCAACCACATGCATATGACTTTCATGGAGTTGCTATACCATTGCTGAAAAGAAGGATAAAAAACAAAACAAAAACCAAAACAAACACCAAACAACACTTAAGTATTCATTTAACAGATTTGGTAATGAGAGGTAATGAAACACTTTGAAATGATCACAGATCAGCACTTGAAGTCAACAATGATTCCTGTTAAGAGAATTGCATGGGTCAGTAGGAAATCAAATAACTTGGCCTAGACTGTTCTTTACATGAATTAGCAACTGCCTTTTTATCTTTCAGTTACAATATTTTCAAGCAAAATAGCATTATGCACTTTGCTATCTGTCAGTAAGAATGGATATTAAATACAGAGTTGCACGAGAGAATTGACAGCTAAAACAGCAAGGAGAAAAACAAGCAGGGTATCGTGAGAGAGAATCTGCAACACCTAGATTTTCCAGTACAAACAGGAAAACAACATCTAAATGTATGTGGAATCTGTCTTGCTTTTTTCTTTTAAATTTATTAAGTAAAAAAATTCAGAAATACATGGAAACTGTATTTGTGTGATCAAAACACAATCCTCCCAAAATAACTACGTTAAGGTTTTGTTTTCTGTTAATTACTAATTATAATTGCAGCCTACCTTATTTCCTTTTTATGTCTTAGGCATGGGTATGTTTTCACTCAAAGCTTCACAAACAGATGGGGTAAGAATAAGCTCTCTGCTGTTGGTGTCTATGTTACCATAAAAAAAATGCTCAGATCCAAATAGCAACTATAATAGTTCTTTCACATTAACTGGATTAAAAGAGATTTTACTAAACATAGTTGTAGCAATTTTCCTCCCCCTCCTGCAAAATACCAACCAGATGTCATTTAGTCAAACTGTAAAAAGGAAGGGATTTTTTTTTTTTTTTTTTTTTCATTTTAGCAGTGAGAGATTACAAGAGTTTGTGTCATAGCTGTTTCTAGTCTCTTTCCCCACAGGGAAGTGGCTTAAATTATTTTCTAACGTGATTTCCTGTGTCTTTACAAAATACACAGCTATGCAAAGACAGGAAACACAGTGTATATTTTAATATGCAGCGTGTTAGGCAAGGTATATATTGGGAGTAATTCAAAGGAAGGATCTATCATGTCTCATTAGCCACCTATACATTAGCAAATAAAGTAAAATATATATTGAAAAAATGAAGACAAGTTACTGTCTACTGGATGTAACAAAAGACAGAAATAGAATTCTTTCATCAAAATGTAAGTTGTCTGGAAAAAGCTTTAAAGGCATACAGTGAATATATGTAAATATATTTTTCCTTACAGGAAATAGTCTCATCATTGTAACTATCAGTTTTAAAATAACTTTGGAGTAAGATTTTAATTTAATAATGTCTTCTTTTTATTTTAATGCATTAAAATGTATTTTAATTATAAATAATCAGAAATAAATTACTTTTACATATTTTAGAGTTTCTCCTATTAATTTACTATTTTACATAAGTGAAAAAACACACCATGCAAAATGCAGATAGTTGTATGTCTCATGAAAGTAGTTTGGTTTATTCAATAAAATGTGGGACTGACTGGATATCCATAAAATATGTTTTTTTTTTTATCACTGAATGACATCCTTATACTATTTACATTATTTTACCCCAAACATGCATGCTGGTTCTGATTTTCTTTATAGGTACCTGTAAAATATTTCTAATGTGACAGACTTGTTACTAAGCAGCAGCTGTAAACTATATGACAGGTGTTCTATGTATACAGATGTCTAGAAAATAAAATACAGTTGAGCTTATTCACTCGGGAAACTCTATTGTTCTAATAAACATAGAAATTCATAGCCCAAGCATTCTACTCAGAATATCTGTTGTTATTTGCCATAAGATGAGCTCAATTATTGTATTATCACTCAGACTCTACAGTTGTTAATCTTTAACATAATCACAGTAGAAAGAATGATTTTAGTAGTGGAGTTTTATCAAAACTGATATTCTTCTATAAAAAAAAATCCAATAATGCATCCACAATGTATTTGGTTTGTATCAAGCTGAAAGCAGAAGGGGCTCAAACTTGCTCACACAAACAAACTACAGACAGGATCGAAAATTCTGTGATTGGTTTCCCCATGCAACACCGCTGAATGGTGCCAGATCACTGAGAATAGACCCAGTCCCAGTTTTCTGGCAAAATGTGTTTTAAAGCCCAGCCAGATAACTTAATTAAGATGGGTGCAGTAAAAATTAGAATCTCCATACATATCTGTGATAAGCTTACATGCACTAAAAGCTAAGAAATTGGAGGAAATCAATTTTGCTACTCAAATTTGTGAAAGAAAACAATATAATATGCTTTCCTGACTAGTTTTGATACATTAAGCTTCCAGTGAAAATTTTTATTTTGGTGACTGTGAAATGATACGTGCTCCTCTGTCAACATATCTTGTTCAGAAAATATATGACTGCTGTTGTATTAGAAAAAGATGTATTCTTATTTCAAATTGTCACAGTATTTTTAATAAAAATCACATCCATTGTAGTTTTAGAGTCTTCCTAGAGATACTTGTGGAGAGGATTCCTGTTCACTTTTGGCCTTATATTCACTAGTTTTGAGCATTTAGTATAGGCTGGAGCTGCATAAACATAAATCTGCTGGACATTGTAAGAAGAAAAGTAAGTATTTCACTATCCCTTCTTTTGGAGCCTGTTAAAATGCACAACACTGCAAATGCCTCTCAGAGGTGGAATCCAAGCCACACATTTTGACAACTATGAGCATGTTATAGAGGCAGGGATGTATCTACTGTGACTTATGGGAATCTACTACAAACTCAAAAGCTTCAGATTGTACAGATTTTAAGTAACAATAATTATTAAAAAATCCTTCTAACTGGTTCTAAGAAAAAGTCACTTTTCTGCTAGTAATAACAGTACTGAAAGGACACTGTGACTCTTGCAGATGTCAATTATATGGTATTAGTGCCATATTCTTTGCTGTTGTCTATGAAGAATAAAGCAGTAAGTGTTTATTATATATTTTTTTTCACATCAGCACATAACAGCAGCCAACCTCTTCAACAAAAATATGTTTGCCTCCCTGTTTCCCCCCCTCTTATTCATAGCTCATCCAGCTGCTGTAAGGGCATGCATTACTCACTTCATTTTCCTGAGATACCTCTTTTAAAGTAAAAAATAAGAGAAAAGGAAAGGCTAGGGTTGACTCTGTGAGACCCCTGTATTTATTCACACTTATTGTGCATGACTGTAGACTGGTAAATCATATTAGCAGCCCGTCTCCCCATCAAGCTGCTACTTGCTTTCCAGCCCTGGGAAGGTTCAACAAATCAACAGGAGCACGGAAAACAGAACATCAGTCTAATCTAGTGTTTAAGGTGAAGTTTTCAAACCCAATCTAAGAAGATCTTTAGAGCAAGCAACAAGCTGAAGGGCTCAGAAGGTGGTATTGACAATGAAAGAGTGTTGAAATATTGAGAAGCGCAGCACTTGTGCATTTTTAATAACAAGAGGGTCAACAAGGACACAGCTCCCTCAGTGCCAATAGTTGCCACACCAGGGCTATAAACGCTCTCAGTTCATCAGATTTCTTAAACAGTTCATCAGCTTTCTTAAACACCCTAAACCTCCTCAGCGGACCTTTAGTCTTAAATTAACAAACCAAAGCAATGAAAGAGGGTGCAGCTTGAATGGCCAGCATTGATCCCCAACGGGGCTCAGCGCGGCTACAGGCACTGAAAAACTCGCTCCATTGTCGGGAGGAATTGACAAACCTCCTCGCCTAAATAGTCCAGTGAAGGCGGGCTGGAGACACGCAGCTGTAAAGGGCTCCCCTCGCCCCGCTCCCAGCGCTCACAATGCGCCAGGCATGAGCTCTTTGTCAGGCCCAGACTCTGCAATTTTCTAACAAGGATTAAAGTTGTTTCTCGGCAGGGCCAGTGAAAAGCGATTTAGCAACATACCGTGCTTTCTTCAGGCAAGTTAAAGAGAAGTAGTTAAGGAATTTCATTATTCTGTTGACCGGTGGAAATACAAAACAAATATATTAAATATTCACCATCTTTCTGGGTGCCTGAGCTATAACATTCGCAGAACGGTTCAATTAAATATAACACTTCTGGGCTGAAAGCAAGCACTTCAGATTTATTTTTGAAGTTTTGTAAAAAGGTGCAGCTGTTTGCCACCTGGAAGGAGGCTCAATACATACTAATACACAATGCTTTAGTCCTTCTAGAGCTGGTATCCCTAACGCCTGAGACACAAGACCCCGTTGAGTTTCTATATCTTGCCTGCTTTTGATAAATGGGCACTGTCAAAATGCTTTTTCTGCTGAATATGGCAGGGGGAACAGCTTTTATAGGAACTCTATTTTATCTTCCTATGGAAGCCTTTATTGTACTATTGATCAGGAATTGAGTCGCTCAGACAACAAGGGGATGTTTTTATTTCCTCCAGCTCTACTTTTCCTACAAGGAACAATAACAAAAAGTATTCTCACCGAAGAGATTGTACATCAAAGGCAGCATAAGCTAAAACGCGTAAGAAATGCTATGAGCATGTTAAATGCTAAAATGCCTAGTTCTTATTAAAAGGCAACGCTAATACATTGTTCCAGGATTTTGGTAGCTAGCATTAGTAGCGTGCCGTGGAACTTTTAGAACATTTGGAAAAATGTTAAATGACAAATGAATAAATAAGATATTCCTTCAGAATGCAAACAGCGAAAGTTAGGAAAAAGTCTCTGATTTAAGTTTTATAATTTGTTTCCATCTTTTTAAAATAGGAATAATCATACTGATCTCCTTTGTTGAATGTTAATAATAATGAGGGAACCAAGTGTTACTTGTAGTGCCTTTGACAACACTCAGGTTTAGAAGTTATAGCTGTATTTTCAAGTTTAGGTGTAGACATCATCCACATAAATGAAGCTTTTTACCTGAGTAGGGAAGAGTTCATAAACTCTTCTGAAGGCTAGAGAGCCTTGCTAACTCTAAACCCCAAAAACCTAGGGAAGGATTTGTCAACCTGTGGGCCATCATGATACATCAGAAGGTCATCTGCATCTTGTAAATACACAGAGGAACACCAAAGTGAGAAATCAAGTCAGAAGAAGTAATTAACATTCAAAATATCTTTATATCTTTTGCAGAAATGGAAAATATTTAGTTACAAACAGAAAGCAGCAATGAAGTAACTCTGCATAAGATATCTATGCTTTTCCCTCAGGTTTAGGGAGTAGCCTTTTGATTAAGAAAGCCTGAGAAACCTTTGAAGGTTGAGGCAACTGTAGGTAGACATAGTCAAATGTCTCAGAATGTAGAGGTTTAGTTTATACTCTCTTCCTGCCCTATCAATTCTGATTCCTGACACAGGTGATTTATGAACTGGTCAAAACATCCATTTGTTCTGCTAGAGGGAGACCAGAACTTGTTGACTACAGATGTAGTGCCCTTCCACCACTTCCTGCTGTATATTCATTCCCTTGGGAATAACAAATTATCTCCCCAGTGACTTTCCTTTTTCTAGATCACACTCGCCATAGATGTGGACTAGTCTATGAGGCACTTCCAGTTGCATTTCCAATGTGACCAGGACAATGAAGGAACAGAAGCTTCTCAGAGAAGAGAAAGCTCACCTTTCCCATCCCACTTCTCAGCTCCATATAGCTTCATGGTGACAGCCACTGCCCTTCTGTGACAGGTCATCCAACCCCTCAAGAATGTGGTATCTCATTATGCATAGCCTCATAGTGCCACCACATAAAATGCTGAGCTAGGTTTGACTCGAAGCACTCAAGTTTACAGTGACATTCCTGAAAAAATATTCTCACTAAAATTAAGAATTTTGCCTTTGTGGAAAGCCCATGCACGTGTGGTATTTTGTGTGTGTGTCTCAATGTTATTCTGAATCAACAGAGAATTTTATGTTATTGAGATGTACTTCTATGTTAGAGACAGTAAGAATCAGTTAGAAGAAGTGGTCATCTAGCCGGCCTTGAGTGTAGAAATAAAAATTCTATCATCCCTAGATACAATAAAATTTTCACTTATGCTTGTAGCCTGAATATTCTTACAGCTACCCTGATGCTTCTGGCTGTTTGTTTTTTGGCAAGATAGTAATCTTTCTGTTTAGAACTTTGAAGAAGTTTACATTATTTCTCTGAAAACTGAAAAAAAAATCTCCCCATTTTGATTCAAAGCACTGCTATGACCAGGGAAAAAAAATATGTGGCTTAAATTTCATAGCAAAATATAGAGAGGGAAACAGCTGACATTATGACTGTGCCAAGAGTTAGAATTGTATCTCCACTTCATGGGCACTGATCCAAGCTCTACTTACCCACATGTTCACTTCCTGTATATTTACTGTATCAGGACACATTACTTTTATTGTCATTTACAACATATAAAATACAGTCAATACAAATATAAAACTGAAAGGATGTTTGAATATACTTTAGCTTTCATCCAATAATAGTATGTAACCATTAATATGGGGACATTGGACCTGGAAAGTTTGGGGCCTTAATTTTGAATTTTATTCAATGTTCACAAACAAGAATAATATTGGTTTTGGGGGGTCACTATGATGCCACTATTTTTATTCCTTTTGCTTAACCCCCCCCC
>NW_020799092.1:58258553-58454766 GCF_003259725.1 Athene cunicularia
TTTTTTTTTTTCCAGAGAAAGTGAGCTCACACAAGTCAGGGAAATTAGGGGGTAGGACAGCATAAGAAATTCTGAATATCAGGATAGGAAATTTAGTGCCCTGAAAAAGAATTCTCTATTTCCCTTTTATACCCAAAGAGTTCTTTTAGCAAGATATCAGAGTATCTATTTCATAGTTTCTTACTCCCCCACTGGGAAGATTAAAATAATATGATTGAATTAGTGTGAAGAAGGTGTCAGACATCCATTCTATGAATACTAAAGGGAGACTGGACTATGGGATTCATAATGTCTTGAGAAATCCTTTTTATATATTTTCGGGCTGTTCAGTACACAGCAAGATGGAAATTCAAAAATTAAAAATGGCATAAAAAATGAAAGAAATTAAGAGTAAAATAAGCACAAATAGAAAATCCATGGAGTTAAGACTTGCTGGAACTGTGGCTTTATCGGGCAGTACAAACAAATGAAGCCTTTCCCATACACCAAAAATCAGATATTTAAAAGCCCTTCACTTGGAAAATGCAAATGATTAAATCAATATGAAGTGTAATATGAAGAAACCTGTATTTATCTCTGCTTCCCATTTTGCTTCAGTTCCTTCCCACATTTTCATTCAAGGACCTGTCCAAAAGTCCTCCATTTCTGTATCACTCACTTCTGCTATAATGTTCCCAAGCCCTGTGTTCCCTCACATGCTTCTGCTTTGCACAGAGCCCCTGACACACTCACCCCATCAGTGTATTATGCTTCTAATGCTCAGCACCACTTATCAAGGAAACATCACTTATCTTCCTGGAACCATCTAAGGCTTTTATCCAGCTTCCATGTTCTGGTTCCTCCTCTAGGCCTGAAATGCTAAGCTAAGTTTTGAACTTTGTCTTGGGAATGTGCAAAAATGTTCATAGCCGAAATGACAGCTACATGTATCAGGAAAGGAAAAGCGAGAAAGAAACCACATACTGCTGTCTGCTTCAACACTCATACATCCTTCTTGTGATAAAGGGATCAGAACCAAGATTTCTTTGATTGGTCATTTCAAATTACAAACTCTGTTTGGGTACAAACTGAACCTTTCTACACCCCCCCCCACCCCTCCCTTTTTAGTGTCATGTGTATGTGATTGTATCAGACTTATTAACTTGGCTCTCGTATCCTTGCTTGGCCAGGGAAGAAAGGTTTTCTTTCTTCCAGTGGGACTCTTCCTTTGGTTTCTTTCTGCCTTTTTTGTGCTGTTACTCCAAAGAACCTCTCAAGGAGCTCAAAAACATTTTGTTTTTCTTAAGAATGACTATCTGATGAAACAAACGCTTTACCCTCTAGTCAGTCTCTTCCCTGCCTATTTGAATGAAAGATTCCCACTGTCACTCCCAGAGCAATCAGGAGAAAAGGGAAAGGAGCTTAACAGAAAGAGAAACCCAAATCCTGACAGAAAGACCTCGTTCAGCAGGACTTATGACAGCAAACAAGTGAACAGTTGCTGGATGTGATATTTTGGTGACGCAAGGAAAGAAATTAGGCAGGCTAGCTTTCACAAATCTGTAATGAGAAGAGAGAACAGGACTCACTTAAAAGCATATTAAACATATTTGAAACTTCTAGGAAAAAAGAATATTGTTCTGAAATAACAAAGAATGTCTAATGTAAAAAGCTTTTAGAAGAAAAGTCAATTTTTCATATTTTAGGCTTATAATTAGAAGCTGGCTAGTTGCTGTGGAACTGCTGCCAATATACAAATAAATATACACTTTTAACACAAAATACATAGTACTCATCTCTCTCTGCATTGTATATTGGTTGCTAAACAGCAATTTACAATATTTATGCTACTTTATGACATTTGTGACCTTCATCTTTTTTATGGCTTCTTCACATATGGTAGATGCGCTTGGAAACTTGTAGTTTGCAAAATTAGACATGCATAACTTCCTTCCATATCTGGACATATGTAATGTTGCTGTTCTGATTTTAAACACTAATATAATGCTAAAGACTACAAGAGAGTAACAGCACAAACAGTTTCCCCACTCCACTCTGGATATGGAGTGCATCTGTGAACAGTACTTCCATAGGTTATTCTGGTGCTAAAACTCTCTGGAGCAAACACTGTCAGTCTTGCTATGCTGTGTGTTGTGTTGCAATTTGGGTCTATCTGTAAACATCCTCTAAGGCACAGAATGGAGAACATCACTTGAGTGACCTTGAAATGAAAGCCAGCTTGGATCCTTAAAATAAACAAATGAACATAATGGAAAATGACCAACTTGTTACTTATTATAACACCAGCCTCTTGCTATCAGGCTCTAGTTTTAAAAACCATATGAATGCACTTGGCTGCACAAATGCTAAGCAGTCTTCTTAAGTGCATGTGTAACCTTAGTAAGATAGATTAAAGGTTCAGGTTCACTCTGCCTGTAAGGTGAACTTCTGGTCAATCATCCGGGACTCCTCAGGGAGTCCATGGAGTGAGGCATCGGCAAAGAGACCAAAGGAAGGGACCTCCTGTGAGCTGCATCTCTCTCTTAAGGTGAGTATACTCTTAATCTCTACCATGTACCAAAATAGAGGTGAAGTTGAGCCAAAGTCTGTATTGTAGCTTTTACACTCATGTTGTCCTAGAGTCTACTATTTAGACTCTCTGCTCCATGTGGAATGAAGTCAAGTACATATTTTAATTAGAGTATTTAGAGCATCCTAGGTTCCTCTGGGTGAATATTTACAGGCAGCTTATTTCTCCACCTCAGCAATCTTGACTCATCATCCATTTACTCTGTATGTTATTGCAATGGCATATGAGGGGGATGCATGCGGCTGTGACGCTGACAGGGGGTTGCTCAGTGGTGGGGCCACTCCTCTCCTATTCCACATTACTTGGGCACCACACTGGACCTCTGCTCCAGCCACCTGCCTCTCTTTTGCTTCTATCCTCTCCTCATCTCTTTGGAGAAAGTGGCCTTGTATTGGGCAGGTGCCTGGTTTGGTCCTTTGCATCTCTGACCCTATTGCCATGTCCACTCTTTCAGCTATGAAGATTTTACAGCTGTGTTGCTTCTTCTTGAGGTGATTTTTCTGTTAATTTGTACTGGTTTTCTTGTACATTGTGAAGACTTTTAGTACAGTATAATACAAAGGATAGTCAATGCAGTGTAAATTAAGAAAATATATGATAAAATACTTGAAAATTATTTAAAATAAATCATCTCTATATAGGTCAACACTTTTGCACGCTGAAATCAGCACTAAAGCTTCAGTTCCTCGTGATCCAACAGGTTAAGAAGCTCATTCCACTGATGAATCACTGACATTGTCAGAGCACTCTGCAGCATCCTCACCTGGTACTATTTTGATTTACAACAGAGCAACCTCTTTCTGTTACTCCAGGCTCATTATAGTAAAACTAAATTATTCCTATGCTTTCTGGCACTATATTTCTTGTAATATGATCAACAATGTGGTTTTCTGTCTCTCTGTGAAGACTTATGCAGACTCTTCCTTGATTTTCCTTTTTAAAATAAGCTTGACTCAAATGAAATACAAGTATAAATATCAAACCTGCAAGTAAGGTTTGAGAAGCCACAAGGTTCTCCTGCTGTTTATACGTGTGTGAATTACAGTACATCAAGAAATCAATATTCCCTAGATGGTGCTTGTGCCTGGCACTTCATGGTGAACAAACATTAGGTAAGACATTATAAATGGTACAATCCTTATTGATTTCTCTCAACTGTGTAGAATGTGAAAGCTGCAGCCACAGTTAACACTTACTGACAGACTCATCTAAAGTTTCAGTGCTATTTTATATTTTTATAGTTGTCCACACACAATTGATTCCATTAAGTTGCTAGACACATTTCAAGCCATCTAGATAAGAAAAAAAAAAATGCAGTGCTTGGAATGAGATGCTGCTACTTTGTGCCTAGCAGGATAAAAAGGTTAAAGGACTAAATTGTGCCTGGATGTTGGAAGGAGTTCTCTTTTATTTGAGAGAATTGTTATTGTTTTTAGTGAATGAATACTGTGAGTGATGGATAGATGCATTTAACTAAGTTAAATAAATGAATAGAATAATAGTACAGGCCAGAAATGTCTATGGAAACTGTACTGGAAGCTCCCAATGTTATAGCCCCTCCCCAAACAAACAAGCAAAAAACCCTCATAGTTCCACCCTTGACTGATAAAATTGCCTCAGAAAAAATATCAGATGGGCTTTAAAATCTTGAGTTTGGGATTTTTTCCCTATTTTTTTCCTTATTTTGACTCATGATGCACATTTTAAATTGCCTTTTCAAAGCACTGTATTTTTTTTTTTTTCCAGAGAAAGTGAGCTCACACAAGTCAGGGAAATTAGGGGGTAGGACAGCATAAGAAATTCTGAATATCAGGATAGGAAATTTAGTGCCCTGAAAAAGAATTCTCTATTTCCCTTTTATACCCAAAGAGTTCTTTTAGCAAGATATCAGAGTATCTATTTCATAGTTTCTTACTCCCCCACTGGGAAGATTAAAATAATATGATTGAATTAGTGTGAAGAAGGTGTCAGACATCCATTCTATGAATACTAAAGGGAGACTGGACTATGGGATTCATAATGTCTTGAGAAATCCTTTTTATATATTTTCGGGCTGTTCAGTACACAGCAAGATGGAAATTCAAAAATTAAAAATGGCATAAAAAATGAAGAGGGGAAATGTATCATACCAGAAACACATCAAAACCAGTCATTGTGTTACGGTTTCCTCTGGAGGAAACACTCTCAGTTACAGTGTAAAACAGCTTACAAAGTGCTGAATATTCAGATCCTGAAACAGCAAACTCTGAAGCACATGCTTTGCTTTAAGTGTTTTGTGGTCCTATTGATTTCAACAGTACTGAGCTTTGCTGGAATCATAGCAGCATAATCATCATACTCCAAGAGTGGGCACTCCTCAGCATGTTCCAGAAAAAAAAAAATAATCAAAGAAAACTCACAGACTATGTGAAATCAGGTGAAGGTTACATTTTTCAGCTTTCATATGAACTGTTGTTCTTTTATAGAGATTTGTATCTCCAAAGATGAGGTGAATCTAACCTGAAAACATCAGGAATAATTAAGTGAACTTTGAAAAGACTTAGAACAGTAAATTTGCTAGATGTTGCTGCCATCTTGCAGAAGAGTTTCATATATTTGAGCATGTTAATACAATTCACTTTTTCAGTCCACATTTGGTGACACTGCCTACACTTTTCTCCAAAAAAGGCATGATAAACTGTTTTCAAATTACAAGAATGTCTTTAGATCAAGAGAAAACTGCAGAGTCGTTCTTATATTAAAAGCTTTCTATTTTCCCTATAAAATATTAGACATAATTAAAGGTGAGTTAAGACTTTGGTGAAAATCTAAAGAGCATCGGCAAATCTGAGCACTGCTCAGCTTTTCAATTGCTTTTCTACTTCTCAGTTCTTTTAAATGGTTTTCTATGGCAGGAACATTTTTCTTAATTAGTCACAGCTAATTAGTGTTCTGGCATAGACAAGTAATCAGAAATGTCAGAGCTGCAAGGCTACATCTCCCTAATCCTTTGATAATAATTTAGCCTCCTGGGAGGGCCTCAAGCTGCGGTAAGTAGTGGCTGACAATAAGGCAAAATTAGGTGGGCAGCAGACCATTAGGATAGAAAAATAAAAAGCCCTACCAAATCCTGCTGAGCACCATCAGGCAACTAACTACACTGCCAGATGAGGTGCCTGTTTAAGCCTGTGTTGTTAATTAGCTGATTCTACCAGACCTGCCACATATGTCCAGGTGCACCATGCAAAGATGTGTATTTCTGGGTTTGTGCCAAAGGACAATTTTGCACTGTGATCAAATTTCAAGAATCTGAGAAAGAAGCCCACATATTTCTTGAAGATTATTCTGAGTTATCAAAGAAATAAGAAGATCAACAAGCTACAATCCATTTTTTGTTGAATTGCTTTTAAGTAATTAGGCACGGTCCTCTCATGTTTCTCAGAGGTTAATACAAACACGGCTTTTGATTCAAATGTGGCCTTTAACCAGTCCTACCTAGTCTCAACTTGCTGAAGTTCCCTGGGCACATAATCTAGATCAAAAAGTAGACCTTTTGTCAAATCACACACTTGCAAATAATTACATAACAATGAAAGTAAAGATTACTTATTAAAATTAATGTGACAGGAAGCAATTTGAGAATGAGAAAAAAAAATCACAGTTGAAGTTTTCTAGAAAAACATTGTTGAATACAAAATACTACAGTAATGGTGCTTTTGAGGTAGACATGGAGAACACAAGGCATCATTACCGCAGAAAACTCACACTTAAAATAAGTGTTCTTCTTAGCTGTGTAACACCGGTTGAAGATTAACTCACTTGCCATGGAGAAGCATTTTCACATTTTTAACACATTTTTTGTAAAAGGTCAGGAAACTTATAGAAATGATGCAATTGAATAAAGCATTTGCTAAAAAATGTACTTGCAGGTATGATGGCAAACAGAAATGAATCAGATGAGTACTTCATATCTCCATTTAGGCATAGAATGAAGTACATGACATAGTAATCTTTGGAGAGTAATTACTACCTCAAATAACCTCAAGTACATCATTGAACTTAAATCATCCATCCTTGCTACTAATGGAAAAGGAAAATAATGTGATATGGGAACACTACTAGCATTTAATTAACATTCCATGAAAAATACAAGCATTTTTTTCAACAGAAAAAGAATATCACATTACATCTGAACTTTTGAAATACAAAAGCCAAAACCAGCTATGTAGATCTGGAGTGCTTAAGCATTTATATTACTCATAAAGATGTTCTGTCTTTCTGCACTCCAAGGACAGTTGTATGAGTTCCCTGCCATTAACATCTCTTACACTGCTTGTTGAATTGCTACCTCGCAAGAAGCCACAACCCTGAGGAAATTGTACATGAGCAGTCCCTCTGAAGTTAACAGGACTACTCAGCCACACCACACCAGTTTCACACCCAGAAGAGATGGGCAATCAGGGCCAAAATCAACATCTGCTAACGGGCGCCATCTTATACAAGGTAATGAAAGGACCTGTTGCCAACGATGACCTTACAGGATGTGCACTCTGACTATTTTATGTTTATGGTACACTTGTGAACAGGTTTCCCAGAAATTAAAACCTAAAAAAATTGGAAAAACCTTTAAGTTGCATCAATGGCTAAACACTGATGTGTTAAAACTGTTCTCTTAAACTGTTCTTTATTTCTCAAAGCAGCAATCAAATATTGCATAAAGATTTCATTGTATATATAATTGGATATATATTGGTGTATATAATTGGATATGTATATATAACTCAATAAAATTGGAGTCATACATCTGTTTACACTGTAAATTTTTCACAACAGACCCAACACAAATATAACCTATAAGATAATGCTCTTAATGGCAAATAAACTAAGAAGGGTTTTGAAGGGAAAATGTTTGAAATTAATTTTTTCTGTGTTTGGACAAGAATATTCATTCTTCATGTGCAACTAACAGGTACAAGAAAGCAAGAATCTACCCAAGAAGCACTAAGGAACTATACATTACTACAGAAATTAAATATTGCACCGATATTTTAAATAGTGCTTTATAATAAATGACTTATCTTTTTTTAAGCTGGTTTGTTAACAAAATCCAATTTTGTTTTAAAGGAAACAGTTTTTAATTTATAAGTCTAGTGTAATTTAAAATGCTCAGGAGTTCAAGACTTATTAGTTCCATCTTAAAAATTCAGGTAGAATCATGAATCTAAACCTAGTCAGCGATGAACACCTGGCACGTTTGGACACAGCACCGCATTTATTAAGGTTAATGGTAAAATTCCCATTGATTTTGATAGTATGGGAATTTCATAGTGGGATTTTTTTACTTCTGTTAATTTTGTGATCAGATACACAGCACTGTTCTTCAATAGGCTGCACAAATGTTCTTACATAATCCATCAAGTAGATTATCTTTATAAATAAGAGGGGCCTTAATAATAATTAGTAATATTTTAGATTTATTCTAGGTTTGTGTAAGTCTGTTCTAAATACTTCATTTTCCCATTCACCAACTGCTACTTTTACAGCCTTTTCTAAAAATAAGTATTTTTCAAACACTGGTTAAAAAAAAATAAAAGTACAAATTTGTTTCTACAACATTTTACTAAACATTATTTTTAAAAAATGAGTTATTGGTTTAAGTGATTAAACTTTTAAAAAGTTTTGGTAGGTGATGCTTTTAATCATACTTAAATTTTTAATCATTAAACATTGTAGTGCCTGTCTTCAAGATTTAGTTGTTATACATTGAATCTACCCAAGTTACTGCAGCATTAATGGTAGAAAAGTTGGCTTTATTTGAGTTTGTTAGAAAAACCTGTCCCAATGTTACTTCACTGTCTTGGTTTACTTCAGTGGAGTATGGGATTGAAAGGAATCATATGAATCACTGGTTGAACTGAGCCTTCAGAAATCATGAACATGGAGCAGACATTTAATCCAGAGCTACTGCAGACCATCTACATGTACAACACATTACAAAACCTTTCTAGTGCTCTTTAAGATCTGTGGTGTTAAAAACAAGCAAACAAAAAACCTCCCACAACTGTAATTGCTACAGCATGAGAGGAGGAGATAAATGTCCTGTGTTGCTTTCACAGGAAGGACTTTGATAGGTAAAATTCCCAGCTGATCTTAGGAAGAGACCATGTCCCAGACTGCAAAGGAAGAAAAAAAGTTCTGTCTCTGACAAACTGACCAAGCAATCTGTGATTCCCAATCTGGTGATTCATTTTGAGAACAAGAAGATTGCACAATGACCTGGGAGAGATCAGTGCTACTAGGACCACCAAGCCACATTGTTCTGCATGCTGTCTGTACCCTTTCTGGAGGAGGTAAGAATGAAATGCACCCAGAAGACAAGTTTTTTCTGAGGAAAGGAAGGAAAAAAATAACCACCTTGGTACTGCTGCATGATCAGCAGACGTACTGAAGCATATGATTTAAATGGGTTAAAAATGTTTCAGAAAAAAATAGCAGACCATTCTTCTTTAAAAGTCCCCTGGAGATTTGAGCTTCTCTCATATGTAAGGATTCATATCACAAGCTTAAACTCCATTCTCCTGATTTTCACATTTTGTATAGCATGGCAGTGATTTTCCAGGCTTATCAAGCACTACCATAAAACAATGCAGTTTCTGTCTTCTCCATAGTTTGAGACTTCTCAGGTAGACAGAAAATTTTCCAACTTCTAGCCTTAACATATGCTGACACACTGGCAGACATTTGCACTTGTATCAATACTATTACCTTTAAATGATCTTTGTTATGTACATGACTTCATTTGATAGACAACCTGTTCTCTTGGTCACTGTAATCACTGTTAGTATATATCAGCCCTGAACCAAGTCGACTAAATCTGTGTATAAATAGTTTGTAATAATACACTTTTGGGGATTAAAATAGCATCTGAGGCCTGATTGTGTTTATATTTATAACTAACACCTCTAGCACACAGAACAGTCTGGGTTTTTTTGGTTATTCTGGATGAGGTGTTTCCCTGTCTGAAGCACCCACATGCACTTTTCCTTTTTCGCTTAGCTGATGATTTCTTATCTGATACAAATACAATGTATTTTAAGGGGAAATCAACTGTGATTTACAACTGTAGCCAGTCAAATGTCTTGAAGTATATTTACACCAAAATGTGAATAATTTTTTTCCTTTCTGTTGAAATATAACTTGATAGAATTGGATTTATAAACAAGACCTAGGTTTTATAGTATCACTAATTAAAAAAATGCTTCCAAAAATCATGGGCAAAATCTTACTCAATCATACTGTTCTAAATCTGAATTAATCTCAGGAAAAGTGAGTTAACACAGTGAGATACCATTGTTTTAAGTTTCTGCATGTTATGAGCTTACATATTTGTTAATGCATTTATTTGAATCTGTCCGATTGGTTATATCTCCTAGTCTGATGTTATGTAGAAATGTGATACTACCATATATAAAGAAAAATAAATATATAAATAGATGTTTGATAGCAGAATACTTATCATGTACATCTTCTTTCTTTCCTTACAGCTACAAGCATTCCATGACAACATACAATGTGTAGTACTGAGTAAAAGGAGACAAGAATGGTTTCGTGTCTCAAAGGCAGAAGTGCTATGTCATGACTTGCATCCATACAAGAGATGTTTTCTTGTGATGAAAAGCTTGACTGTTGAAATGAAACTTGGAAGAGGTTCTTGACCTATGCTAACCCAATTGTACTGAGGCCTTGTCCCTGGGTTAGTGCTAGTTGGTCTAACCCAAAATCATGCCAGGAACCATGCTAATGATCACTTGCTCGTTCTCAGGCCTGTGCCCAGGACCTGTCCAGTTTACTGCTGTGGACATAGCCTAAGGCTTGGTCCAATCCCACAACATCAACAAAGTCAATGTAGTCTCTCCAGTGAGAGTTAGACTTGGCCTTAAGCATATAATTTTATTAACATTCAGAAAATTACAACATAAGCAAAAATAACCCCAAAGAAAAACAAAAAAATAGAAACTTGAAAATGAAACATATGCTTGCAGATTCAGTGCAAAAGCAAACTGAAGCAGAAGTTGCTAATGTGGTTTTAGTACTTTGTGAAGGTGCCAGCTGGATGGATGATAATTTTTCTACCCCTGCAGGGCATCAAAGCTTTTATAAAATCATTCTTTTCACACATATTAGCACTTAGCTTATTAAAACAGATGATACTTTTTTTTTTGTAAAGCTGCCTGGGAGTGTCTGGAAATATAAAATCTGAGAGATAAGTCTCATTTTGACCACCCAGCCTAACAAATAACAAACACTGACATGACATACCATGGCTGAGAGTCTATGTTATGGGACCTTCTGTGACTGCCACAACTGTAGTGTCACAGTAAAGGCTGTGAATTGCTGTTATGAAAACATTTGCTGTAACTTGCATAATTAAATGAAACTGCCAGCAAAGCTTTCTAAAATACTTAGGAAATGACACACAAATAAATACATTTCAAAGTCTGTATGATGTTCCAGAATTTGTTTTGTAATAAATTGCATTGCACAGTGCCAGAGATTACTTCTTGATCTGCTCAAATTCCTACATAATAAGTGACTGACATCACTGTAATGTAAATTGATCCAAATTTATAATAAAATAACTTTTATTTTAGACATGTATACTTGTGTAGTGCTTTGAATTTATGCAGAAGGTAAAATTTCAGCTGCACACAGCTTTTCCTTCACACAACTCAGAAAGGGACATACTAGACATAAATTAGTGGTCAGAACTTGAATGAGCAGAAATGTGCCCAAGAGAGTTGCTAGTGGTCTTATAGAAGAGCCTTGTATGAGGAAAATTTTGGTAAGAGGTGATCATTTCTAACAAAAAGAGGAGGAATCAGGGCAAAGGAATGAGTGGAGGGAGGCTGTGGGAGCCAGTATTGAAGCTGAGGGAAGTTACTGCAAAGATACAGGTTGGCTAGCAATGTGTGGGCCTCGAGAATGAGGATGAGGATTACTCTGAACCTGCAGAAATGGGACTGGAATTTTGAGAACCAGTTCAAGAATTTAATAAATGTTTTGTCAACTTTTAAGAAATTATAGGTCTTAAACTAAAAATCCATGAAACAAAATTCTGAAAAGTCATTCCATGAAAGTATCAGTCAAACCCGTAGATGTACCTGGCAAAAGTGGTCTCTTTTTGTATATGAGCAAGCAGTGAAGTGCACAAGTTCTTTATTTAGGGAAATTAGGTCTGCAGTGGAGCCCACAAACCACACCAATCCAATTCTCTCTATTAATACATTCAAAATCAAAAGATGGAAAAAAATTGGACTACTCACAGTGGAAAAATGACTACTTCAAATAATCTTCTACCAGTTTTATTTATGCCTTCTAGCACTTAAAAATTTCATGCAGAAAATGTTTAAAGAAAGGACACCCTTGACAGCTGAAGATGGTAAATAAAAAAAGAAAAAATGATCAACAGGGGAGAACATCTGAACAACTTGTTGAATATCATCAAAACGCAGCTTATCCCTTCTGATGTGATAGTCATACCAGCAAGGTTTGCCAGGGAAGTTACTTACATCAAATAATTTCTCTATGTACATTTCCTCATTGACCTTTTCTCGAAGTATATCCTGGTTTTGTCGAACAAACATAATGTAGGTGTCTGCTAGATCCATCCCTGGTTTCTGTGGAGACATAATTAAGGGAGAAAGTAGTGCGAAAAGAAAGAGATAGACCACTCAACAATTGAGACTTATAAGCAGTTATGCTTAAACTTAATGAAAATTGAGCTTATGCTACAATGTTCACACATGTATAAACTGTATTTACTAAATCTGCTGTGAATTCTGGGTTAGTTACCAAGTTCAGGAAGGTTCACTATTAATAAATTTCTCAGTGTTATAATTTATGGAAGCTTTCAGTTACAAATCTACATTGCCGCATGTAATGGAATGAAGTCTTGGCTCTGGTAATGTCAATGGCAAACTTGGACATTTTACCCTTTTTGGTCAGTGAGGCTCTCATAGCTACTCCACCTCAAGGTCCAGACACTGCCACCACATTCAGAAAATAGTTTAAAAAAGCATTTGGTCCCTTTTTAATTGCCTCAGATTTGTTGCAATTTACTTTCAATGTACAGCTGAATTTTATGTTTGAGCTTAGCTTCTACTATTTCTGATTCAAACGAAGTTCAAGCATTTTCCTGAGAGCAACGGCATAAAAAGGTTGGTATGTGAGTAGACCTGTACCCCTGTTTGTCTGAAACTGTTGTACTGTTACAATCAGCTCAGAGGATGACTAGGGAAGAAACAAGGGCTGAAATGTTTCCCTTCTTGTACTGATCTCTGTTCTGTATGAATAGCAGAGTAGGAAAAATTTTCATATCACACTCCCAAACATGGAACTGGCTAGGACATGTGGTCTGTATGTGATACAGTGTCAGGTCAGCCAGAGTGGTGGCTGGAACTGCTCTCTCCTGCCCACCTGAGACTTCTGGACCTCTGTAGCCACTGTTACACACTAAAGCCCCTAACAGCCTGCAACACCCCTTTTCCTGGCAGCATATGAAGAGCTGGGCAGGAGTTTATCTTTCTTGAGCAGGGACCAAGAATGAACATAAGCACTTTGGAAAGTCTTCTGGAAATGCTCTGTGTGAGCAAGTTTGCAAAAGTATCACTTGCTCCCAAATAATAGTTTTTAAAGTTCATCATCCAAAAGAAGGCTAAGTTTTATAATACTTTACAGCAAGCCTTAGCACAAAGTTATTTATAAAGGATTCCAATTTGACCAAGACTGACTCTGCACAGAATAATTAACAGCCCTAGGGAAGGAGGACAAAAGCAGCTATACCCAGCCCCTGAATTCCCAGGCATAAGTCATCTTTGTTTCTTAGAGGCTATCATTGTCTGAAAACAGCATACATACATAGCTGCAAGAGTAAAATATTTAGCGCATTTTAAAGTCTTTTATGCATAAACATCCTCATATAGTTAAATAGATACATATAACTTTATATTGAGGCTTCCTTTCTAGTCTACAAGAGGATAACGTTAAATTTTTCTCATTTCTTATTATCTTGTATGTAATATATTATAATGTATATGAAAGGTCTGAGCACAAGAGAGAAGGAAAGGTGCAACATGTCCAAACTAACACCTGTCCAGAAACTGCCATTCAGTAACAGAATGAGAGCATTTGCCCCTCAAAACTGCAGTGAGTAAAACCTCCTGGATCATGAGCTGCATCTCTTTATTCCTGAATCTACACATATAGGAATATGATCTAAAATAAGATTTTCTTTTTCATTTATATATGTGCATCAATGGCAGTTTAATTTCTTAAAAGTAACAGTTGAATATGGAACGATGGCCTGGTTTAACACTCCTAGCATCTCCAAAACTCACACTGAAAAACTGAAATGTCTCCTGCCCTTTTGGATTGGTCATTCCAGAGGCAATGAAAGTTAATTTCAAAAACTTATCACATACATACATGCCTACATGAAACTCTTAAGAGGAAAGCAGGACCATTTACATTTACGTCCATGTTACACACCTTGATCCTAAGCACAGAAACAAAAATGTAAGATTACAACAGATAAAACAGTTTTCTGTTGGAAAACCTGTTTCACAGAAATCAACAGATTTCCTTCATAAAAATGTGCCTTCATTAGAATATGACAGAAATGTTTTTAACTAAATCATAAAGTGAAGGAGACTTAAAACAGAAAGCTGCATCCTTAGTATACTCATTTGTCATGGTATAAAAGAATACAACCAGCGTTGAAACCTTATGTACTTTCTAAAACCTGATTAACAATTTATGGGAACTGGACTAGCTTTAACTTGGAGGGATAATGGGAAAATATTTTGAAATGTCCAGGGGTAGGTGAAGGAGATAATTTAACAAATGAAAGGCTGATTATAGTTCTTGGAGATATATATTCAAACGTATAAATGAATCTTCCATTTGAATGCAAAAACCGAATGGTTCTCCGATTCATGCAATTTTTTCTTTTACTAAGTTCAATAAAAAATGATCCTGCAGACAGCCAAAGCTAGAATAATAACCTTTCCCATCAGCATTAACTCTCCCCTTATCTTTGAGATGTTTACCTAGTCTTGAAGCTGTGACATATGGGAATTTCACACCTAGTGAATATATTTTCATGTAGCTTGTGGCACAGGAGGGTAATCATTAAAAGAATATACACAAGTAAGAGTAACTGCAACAGCTGGTGACATTTACCAATTAGAATTACAGTTCTTTAAAACACTTCATCCTTCTTTAATGTGTGCAGGATAATTATCTTTGAAATTGCTGTGGAAAAAAAAAATTAATTTTCCTTTTAAACAGTGTCTGCCCACAGTAGAAATATGTCTGGGTAAGGAAGATTATCAATACTCCAACAGTATGACTGTCTGTTTTAAAATCTCACCAAAATCATTGCAAGATACTTCATTATCTCTTCATATTGCATGCATTGACTTTACTTGTTTTCTCTAAATGTGAAGGAAGTAAAGAAAGCATCCAAACAGGCTTAGTGCTATATATTTCAGTTTTAACTTTTTTAAATAGTATTTGATGGAGACCTCTGATTACATGATCCTCTATTGCTTTATTCTGGACTATTAAACTTCAGAAAAAAACCCAGCTTAATGTAGACTAAAAAAACCAAGCAACAATTAAGCAATTGGACGTACCTTAAAAGACCAACAGACAGAAATTGACATATATGTTAAGCAACTGTCACAAGGGGCATTTAATTACTAATATCAGACAGATTTAAGCAACTCAGTCTCCATATCTATACCCAGTATAAAAAATTCTGTTTCTCTGAATCTCTGGCAGAACATCTGCTGAGTTAATGAGAGAAAGTTAATTGCATATCTTTGGGAGAAGAATTTAACCTGGAATATTTATCCAGATAAGTGTAAAAAAAGGTATTCTGCCTGAAAACTTTCCCAAGAAAAAAAGTGGGGTTTTATGATAGATAAAAAGTTATTGTAGGTTTGTTTTATTCAGAACAGCAGACAAGATGTTTTGCCTATCTGAAAATGAAAGAGAACCAAACAAAGAGATGAATGGAGAAACTGGAAACACAAAGACATCAAATAAAATACCAGGAAATGAAGAGTTGTAAATAGGGTTATTTTGTCACTGGTTACACAAGTAACTGAATACACTGGAGAGTGAATGAGTTTAAACAAGGGTGTAGGCTGCAGCACATTCTTTTTTAGGGTTAATCACTAGTTAACCTGGCAAGATGAACATGCTGTTTGGGGGGGAAAAAAAAACCCTTGTTAATTATATACTGCAAGTGCTCTTACTTCCTGCTGCTGCACCTAATCCCACAGGTGCAGGTTGTCTCTTTTACTATTCACTGGTAGGTGGGTCCAGATCGACAGGCTTTTTTTCATAGCAACAAATTCAGATAAAGAAGAAACAGCTTAACTTTCCCCCTTTAAACTGGAAAACGCTATCATAGTGTCTATTTAATAAAAAGCCAAATTTTAAAATACATTATTCCCGTTTCCAAGGTGATGTACAAGCTGTATTATGATTGACATACATTGCTCCCACTTGCAAAATTTGCCTGAGGCACCTAGTCAAAAGTAATGGCTGCACTGCCTTGATTTCCAGGCATTCAAACATTTTGGTGCCAAAAGGTTTGCAACAAGCTTAATACTGCCACGAAGATAAGGTTCTTCCCACAGGACAGATACACCTATGTTTCTGTGCAGTTTTTTGCAATACAGCAGTCTGTCACAAATCTCAAATGTAAATACTTGAGTGATGGTTAGCCTCGCTTTGGCATTTGTCACAGAACACTTCTTAGCATCAGAGAGTATTAAACAGACTTGTATCCTTGATATTACCAAGGAACCCCCCCTATTTTTACTGAGTTGTTATCCTGTCAAAGCATTAATGCTTCAAAGATGAGAACAGATGTTAGAGTCTAACTATATAATAACAAACTTCATCCCATTTTGTGTTTGCTCTCCTCTCCACCCCCTTCCCCTCCCTTGCATCCTGGAGGGAGGCGTTTTAACTACAGCGTGGATGTAACAATGAAATGAAAAGGAGTGATGAGCTGGAGGGGGTTATTGTGAGAGCTCCTTATTCAGTGTCCACCACCAAATGAAAGAGCATGTTGGAAAAATTCACTGCCTGAAATTTCTCCTCTAAATACTTCAAGGTTCATCACTTGGGCTTTGGAATGACAGAATTTAAATATTAAAATATTTCTGGAATAGAAACTACTTGTACTCATGAAAATATGCTCTTTCCCTTCATTTCTTACAAATGAAAATACACAAGCCAGGCAGGAAGATATATCATTCGTATATTCAATCTATTATAAAGGTAACATTTTATTCTCACATGGTTATGAAAAATAATATTTTGTTTAAATGATAAAATACAATGCATTTTCCCTGCCTCTAAAGCATAGGAGAAAAAACAACCTTGGAAAAGGCTAAAAGTGTGTTTTGAGAACTGTCATGCAGAACTTAAGCTGTGATTCTGCACTGAAAGCATTTATGCAAACACATTTTCATATATGTGTAGTTTCATTGCAATCATGGGGCAACACAGGCATGCAAGTGTCTGCACCAGGATCTTGATTCTGTAGTGCAAAAGATCTTGGAACTGCTACAGTACCTATGACAAGATCAGGTATTAAAATATCCTTTCTTCCCCCAAATAACTATGTTCTACTATGTTATTTTAACTTTCTTACTGATTAGCAGCCATCCTTCTGACCTCAATTAAGAGGTATCTCAAAAATACTGCTGATTTAAAAATAAATGATGCAGGGCTTTCCCTCCAATTCTGCAGTAGCTTGTTTTTATGGATTTGAAAACAGAAGGGCCAGTTCCCAGGTCTGGTTATACAGAGGAGGAGGAGGAGTAAGGCAGGAGAAGCGCTGAGCATGAGGATAATGACTATTATGTACTCTTAATTTTTAAACAGAGGTCTCCAAGTAAATCCCCCTTAAAAATGAATGGCACAGTATGGCCACACCTGAATAAACACTGATTTCCCAGAAAAAGTAGTTTGCTTCTTAAAACCAGCTAAATGAGGCCATGCAAGTACAAGTGTGATATTTGGAAATGGAGGTATCTGGAAGGTCCTAATGTGTGTCTGCCTGGTAGGAGGCAGAGTTCCTACTTTGGCCTCTACAGGACCCCATAAGTCAAATGCTGGCACATGTGTGAGGCCCCTTTTCATACCTTTGATCCCTGCATAAAGGCAAGAGTGGAGCGAGAGGACTGGCATTGTGTGAGCTGTGCACTGCTGTCAGCCCTGGGTCCTTCAAATGGCCTCTCTACACTTGGTATGACAGGTGGCCTACATGAAGTGAGGGAGGATTAGGTTCCTTCTGTGGCCTCTAAATGACTGGCATAGATTACTGGCTCCTACAAAGGGATTTAAACATACCTTTCTGAACAAAAAGCAGTATATACATATGCATGTAACTGGATGCTCAATTTGTATGAGTAATTGCTCTGGTTATATTTGTAAATGAGGCAAATGTCTGTAGAAATGACCAGCTAGAGACACAATTATTTGTGTGCAAAACTGACTTACATGATGAGAAACTGAACACAATGAAATTATCTACATGATTGACGAATAATAATAATTTGAGATTAACAATATACATTTTTTTTCCCTCAATTCTACTACATTCTTTCCCTATTCTCATTAATTAACTGGCTTTGTGAACAGAATATTAAAAAAAAAGAAAAAAAAAAAAACCCTAGACAGGTTGTACTTCTACATCTCCTAAGGATTGCTTGTGTTTTAAGAGAAACTAACAAAGAGTTATAGAGCATTTGGGTGAGTTGTTTTTTCAAAAAAAAGTAACCTAAATCATCTCCTGATTTCCCAAACATCAAAACATAGCATTAATAAGAGAAAAAACTGCATTCTTTATGCACTACTTATCTTTGTAATGTTTGTGTTATTTTCCTCTGAACATTTGGTTTCTTTCATGTGAACAGCAGTCATAATTTCTTTCACTTCAGAGCCTAGTGTACTGTGACAATTACCAACAAAAAGAGCACAACAACTAGATTTTTAGGATATCATAAGCCATCAATGTTGTTATTCTTCTTATTCTATGTTATTTTGCACTGTTCCTAGTATTTCTGTTGGTGTTTCAATTACCAAAACATACACAGTGATCATATAGCCCTTATACACAATGGCTGGGAAAAGCAATGGGAGCTCCTTGTGACTGTGCACGCTTCACTTCCTAAAGGGCATTCTGAAAAATGGAGACTTATGTTGAATGTTTTCCTAAACAGGTTAAAGAAAAAAAAAAAAAAGGATTAAACTCTTTTTTTGGATGAAGTTATTCATAATTCTCTGGCAAGATTAATGAATGGAAGGGTAAATAGCAACATTTTTACAAACATATCTGCCAAATGAACTGCAAGTCTGTGTCTACATTTCCCATCATGGTCCCGAGAAGTTGAGGGATGCCTTCTGGAAAGTGTGCATCTTCAATAACCTTTTCCTCAAAATGACCAAGATTAATCTAAGAATGTCCTCTTTGAATCCTTTATTATTTCTATTTTTATTTACCTTTTAACTTTTTTATCCCCTTTACTTCTCATCCTCTCTAAAACATTCTGCTACTATGAAGCACGTCTTTACAGAACGGGTTGTTAGGTGTTGGAATGGGCTGCCCAGGGCAGTGGTGGAGTCCCCATCTCTGGAGGTGTTTAAAAGTTGCATTTAAAAGTTGCAAAAGACATAACGCTTAGGGATATGATGTAGTTAAGAACTGTCAGTGTTATGTTAATTGCTAGGCTAGATGATCTTCAAGGTCTTTTCCAACCTTGATGATTCTGTGATTCTGTGCTCAGTACTACCTTCATTTTCTTGTAACACCTCTTTTGTCCAGTTCGTTTCTTCTTATTTCACTATAAACCATCATATTTTTCTCTCTTTGCCAAATATTGAGCCTGGTAATCAAAGATCAAAAATTCTGTTGAATTCATATACTCCAAAAAACTCCAAAGACCTTTTGCTCCACCAACTTCCTTCTTTCCAAGATCCACCAAGTGATTAACAGCTCTGTTTCAGGGATCCTAAGGACAGCGCTAAGACAACCCCGTGAAATCTGTGAATGGAGGTGGGGCACGGGGGCACAATGCAGCCATCTAACAAAGTGCAATTTTCCACATACTTGCAATTATATCAAATGAGCGAGCCTACTCTCAGCTTTAAGTCACTTTCACACAAGAAATTTTAAACCTTATCAGTTCAAAATACAGCCATACGAGGCATTTAATTAGATTCCGTGCAGGTTTGCTAGGTTACCATCACATGACCAAGAGCTCAGTGTAAATTCCTCACCCTGTGCCACCCCCCTCTCCACTTCTCACTTCAGATATGAGCCCAGGAGATGACCTTGTAATGTGATGACTTACAGCCTCCTTTTGCAGTTGCAATTTGTGTCTTCCACAACCACTGATTTTAGCTCCTATTCAGACAGGACACTTGCTGTCAGTTGTGACAGTAACATCTCTTCTCGGCCTCAACTGCATTTTCACAACAAGGGGAAGAATGTGAAGAATCAAAACCAAACCCCAGACTATCAAACTTCTTTAATCCAGGAAAAACATCCTCCAGAATTTGGAATATGTTTCCTTGGTCAGATCCATAGCCTCCTTGAAAGTACAGTTTGCACCTGTAGTTTACAACTGCAGTGCTGTAGTCCAGTTCCCATCTTTAGCTGTGGAAGAGGTATGTGAGATAGCTGAAAAGTAAAGGGGCTGTAAAAATGCAAGGATCCTGATAGGATCCATGTCTATGATCTGGTCATCTCTTCAGACCAAGTGACACCATCCAACGAATGTGAGAAAGCCAACGGGGCTCCAGCAACCACCTCCCTGATCTGCCTTCCCCTCTCTCCAGAGCAGTGTATCCCTGTGTGATCTGACTCACAATACTCCCCCGAGCTTATGACAAAGGTATTTTCCAGTCTCATCTTTATTGTAAACTTCAACATCAACGTATCAGGCCAATGGTAAAAGATTACATCTCTTTCTCACAGATATTCTATGTACTTTGGAGAGTTTTTCATGTTACCTGAAATAAGTCAATTAATTTGTAGTTTGTTCAGTAATGTTTTTCTTTAGGCTTTTGAGTCAAGTGCCTCGCCAAGGAACTTCTGGGGCAGCTCTACAGTGCAATGTATGAACAGCAGCTATTAAAATTAACTGGATATGAAGTCATTCCTTTGAATGCAGGATTGGGCCTACTTTCTTTGATTTCTTATAAAACACAAGAGCATTTATAAAATTCAACAAGAGATCCACATGTAACTAAATGTGAAAAAAATTCTGAAAACATAATCCAAACAGAAATGTTATAATTTGCTATCTTATGAATAAAACAAAGATAAAGATAGCAAAATATCAAATTCCAGAAACAGGTATTTTTCCTTTTTAGTATTTAATTTAAGCTTGCAAGAATTATATTTTTAAGTATAGAACTGCTGAAAGGATTTTTGGCCCCCATTCAGTCTAGCATATCCAGCATTCTTCTAGATTTGTAATTTTATTTTTTGTAAGGCCATTCAAATAATAATTTTAGTCATGTTTTTGCTATGCATTGAAAATAAGATTGTTTTAGAATCCCATCAAAAAGGGATGAGAACACAGACTTGTGAGAGAACAAAGGATATTTACTGACAATAATAATGACAATATTTGATAACTTCTTCCTTGCTTTTTTAAAAAGATCTACTATGATACTCTAATAAAGATATTGCTATAGCTCAATTTTGCCGTTATGTATAAAAGAGCTCCAACAGCTATCCTTTTTAGTTTTTATCTGTGCTACACAAACATTGTATAAGCTATGGTAAATCAAATAGAGATTTAGCAAGCAAGAGATTAAATAAACAAGATTAGATCCTGAAGTAAGAAATCAATACATAATGGATATTCAAGTATGATGCTTTTACTTGTTGCTTATCCTGTATATTTGAACAATTTAGCCAAATGACAGAAACATCCCTACAGAAGAGTATCTAAGTTACAATCCTCACTCTTCCACAACTGAAAAAGTACATTGAGAATAACCTTTCTAAGCTTTGCTTTGAGAGTTACTCATTGCTTGAGGGAAATGAAATGCCCTCTAAGGGCTGCAGTGGCTGTTTAAATACTCTGTGTAAAGCTGTAATGAATCTCTGTAGGAAAGCAAAATGTCAACAATAAAAAATGTGAGCTAACAAAACTATTTTTTGAATTTTTATGAACACGAGAAAAAAAAATTAAAAGGGTTGTACTTACAGGAACGTCAACATATTTTGCAGCTGCTTTCACCTTTAGAAAATTAAAACAACACACAGTAAGTGCTTATTACTACAGATTGCATACAATTTCAGAATTATGCACAGAAAGAAGAAGAGAACCACTGTGAATCCCAACACTTACAGTGAATGAAACTAATGATGAGAAGAAAGTGCCTTCATCGTATCTTGACAATTTAGACAGCACACCTTCTAACACTGAAACAACCTGGAGGAAAAGCACAGAGGAAATCTAAATGCACAATATGAAAATTAAATATTTGGAATGGGAATGTGAGTTTGTCTTCCTCAGATGTTTTTCAGCAGGGCAATGCAAACTGTAAATTTGGTCACTTTCACCATGCCACAAAGTGCTTAAATCAAGGACAACATTCTTTTCACAGCTTCACCTATCAATAGAAGTAATGGAAATCATTGAACCACTGCAGAAATAGAAACCTAACCCAAAAATTCTCCTGATGTGGGCCTGCTACCCAACACCACTTTGCTGACTCCAGAATATGTGGATAAATAGAGGAGTATGTGTATCCAGGATGTATTTTGGGTAGAAAACACATGTTACTTCCTAGGAGTACAGTTCCTAAGATCACAGCTTCAAAGATGATGGAGCACAATTGTTAAAGGTGGTGATCTCAATGTCATGTTTCTCTTCTCTTTGATACTGAATAGAAACCCAGCTCTGATTTCACCCAACAATTTAATAGTACAGAGTTTTCTGCCAGTAGTACATGCTGTTGAAGTGCTACTACATGTCTAAGAAGGGACAAGAAAATGTATGGACTAAGTCTCTGGTTTAATATGGTTCTTCTCCTTCATACTTTCACCTGCAATCCTCTGAGTAGTGTGACTCCTCAGGAAGTACCATGAAAAGGTGTTTTTGCCAAAATTTACTTCTGAAAAAAAAAGTCTTATTAAATGCATTAATTATAGCCTTAATCTTTAAGCTCCCTAATATTAGCCTTAAAGCAAACAAATCCCCTTTGTCATGTCCCTCTGTGATGTTATGTTGAACAAGTAATTCATGGTATATTACAGAAAAGAATCTGTCAGTTGTATCTGTGTGCATTTACTTTACAGATATGAATTGCTTTCCATTTTATATAAAAATTGTTTTAAAAGTCACCCCTTGCTCCCAACACAGTCATTCCCACAACCATGAGTATCATTTTATGAGTGTGAGTACAGAACAAAATTCCATCTGGCATGCTGTTAATGGGCACTGTAACAGTGTCACAACAGTGTCACCTCCAGAGGAACTGAGATCATCACTTTACAATAAGACCTGCTCTTAACAGTTCAAGGAGCAGGAGCAAGTGCAAAACTACATTTGTCATTTATCAATCTAACCTGTCATATTTACAGTGATTAATTAAGACACCAGTATGTAGGTGCTGATCAAGGAATAAAACCACATCACGAGATAGAGTGGCAGTTGTTTCTGCCCCCCATGCACAGTATAATTACAGTCCCTTTATTAGACAAATACCAGCTTTCTTCTTTGCCATTGCATGCCTGTGAGAAGCTGCTGTTCATACTTGAAGTCATTTTATCTGACTGGCGAGAATTTTTTCTGCAGGAGGGTGTTAAATCTTATTGTGCAAAGATCCACTATGGAAGGGGCTGATCTCACAAACAACATGGTGTCCACGAGGCCAACAAATGGTTCTAATACAAGTGAGACATGAAGAGCGCAAAGCATTGCAGTGTTAAGGATGTCCATTTAAATGAAAGACTTAGTTATGAAGCTGGAAACTTGTTTTCTGAGATCTCAGTGAATGGACATGTGAAGCTCTAAGAGCATTTCTGTGTATAACTCAAATTCTCTGAATTGGTTACCCTGAGACACACTGTGCTTTGTTTCACTGTTTTGTGTCATTCCTGTGATTTCTCAAATGCTTTAGCTTGGTAAGGCTTGTGTAAAAAATGCACAGTATAGTCTACCACGTAGACTCACTGAAGTGAAAAGACTTTTTTCATTTTCATAGATGACTTGCAGCTAAAAACAATGATTGAAACATTCCACTGGAACATGAAGGAAATAATACAGAGGCAAAGGCTAAAAAATAGTGAATAGAGATTAGATTTAAAAAATGAACAGACATGGATATCATGCACATTGATGTGAAATTTTCCTGCCCAAAACCAAGACTGAAACATCAGCCTTCCTCTGTACCCTCAAAGGCTTTCTGCTTTGATATAGAAGCAATCAGGATATCACTGGCATTTCACATCTCAAGTGAGGAGAAACTGTTTAAGCTTCTAATGATCAGACAATGACACAGAATATATACTTCCTATTCCAAGATTTCAACCTCTGGTAATAGTATATGTGATAACTAATAATGCAAATCCTTCTGTATTGACAGCAGTTGTCTCCAGAATTTCTTGTACATATATACAGGAGGAATATGACTTTTATCTTTCTCCTATAATCTCAGATATTTAAAAAAAATAAACAAAAGGCTTAACTTCTAATATTGATTTGCCCTGATTAAATTCCCCTTTCTTCCTCTTCAATAACACTAAAAACATAAACTGACAGGTTAGTTCAGAGTGATGACAGGCATCATATGAAACAAAACTGTTGAGCTGAACCATTTGTGGTTATGCTTACATAGAAACTTCAGATAAAAAATGTGTGGTTTCTATCAGTAAGTGGACACATTTTGCTTAAACTTCTACAATGATTCTACAAAGCCTTCCTCTTCAACTCCTGTGCAAGCATGGTGGGTGTCAATACGAAAAGAGATTCCTGCTCCCAATACCCCCTGCCAGCAAGCTGTGACAAGTGAAAATGAAGGCATGATGAAAATATGACCAGTCTTATTTTTTGTCACTAACTCACAAATTGTAAATGTATGGCTTATTTCTGCTACTTTGAAAATTGGATATTTCTGGGTAGTTGCAATGCAGAGATAACAAAACTTCTTATAAAATCTTTCTCTTCTCTCATTATTTACTGTGTCCTTCAAACTATTAGGGAATGAAAACTTTTATATCAAGTACTTAAGACTTTTGCTGGAGTAGAGGTGTTACAATAACACAAGACATTGTTTACATTTTCTTCACTTATTCTCCTAGTCTCTATATCATGCCAAAACATATTTTCTTTTCAAATATAAAAATCTACAAAGTCAATTTCCAGAAATAGCAATGTATACAATATTTTTACATTAAATGATTTGTGGAACAAAATCTCATAAAAAATTTACACTGACACTCTGGATGTTATCCATCTCTAAATACAAAATTTAAATACTACTCAAAAAATAAAACATACTATTACTTAAGATATTGACACAATCAAGTCCTACCAGTTCTACTAGCTGCTAGCAGACATACAGAAGAGAAACTTCTCTGATTAGCAGCTTGCACAGAAATTGTTTACCTAATAGGTTATAAAATTCAATTTTGTAAATTCAGTATTATTTGCAAGACTATTATTTACAAATCATGTTGCTATCCCGGCAATCTCACTATCCCTTGTGATATTTAAAGACATTTCAGAAGTTCAAGAGATATATTTTCTGCTTTATTATGAATTAAAATCTAAATAGTTTTACCTTTGAAACAAGAAGTGAAATAATTTCTTTAACAGTTTCTTCAATCAAGTCATCTATTTTTGAATGGTATTGTTGCTGTATTTCAAAAGATAAAGAAACATTAGCATGTATATGAACACACACTTTTGTCATAAGTCATAAATGGTACAAAGCTGATAACCCTGCCAGATCAGATTTACTTAAAATTATCATTTTGAACATCAGAAGAACAAACCCTTGAAAATGATCCACCCAATCAACACTTTCTTACATTCTGTGTTGAAAATTTTCCCATGTACACTGTTGAGTTAAGCAGCTAATAGGGTTATTATTTAGATGAATTGAGTTCTTATTCTTATTCAGGCGAAGGAATGTGAAGGATACTTTTTGTCTTCTCCTATATAATTAAGGTGGCCATGTATTTTTTTCTAAAGGGTTGGTTTAGCTGGAGAAGCAAAAAGACTAGAAAAAGATTTAATTAATACAGCATTTCATGTCTGACAACTCTCATTCATAAGTTATTTTAAATGTCCTCTAGAAATAAAATGAGGTCCAATTGTTCATCCTAAAAGAGCCTTTCTGTTAGCACAGTGAGCTGCAGTTTATACAAATCTTACAATATGCTCAAGCAAGGGCAAAATTAAAATTTCATCAACAAAGCAGAATAGATGGTAACAAATTAATAGGCCATAAAAGGCATAATAAACCAGACTTCATTCTTCATAGCCTTTTTCTTTTGCTTTTTCATAAAGAAGGTGTCTTTAAGTAAATGCTTTTAAAATAAATCTGAAAGACTTTTTAGATAATACTACAGAGTTCCCTCCTAAAATTAACAGGAACTAGGGATCCCATTCTGTCAAGGAGGCACATCAATTTAAACAGTAATTCTTCCTTTAGAAACATTTATCTGACAGCAAAGATTGCCCCCAATAGCCACTTCACAGAAAATGTGACTTGTAAAGACTAACCCTATCTTCATAGTTCAAGGCTACTTGGAGCAGCTAACAGCATAATGCTCAAAGTACTGAGGTCAGTATAAACATTAGCCTAACTTAGCAGCAGTCTGCTGAATAGTTTTCAGAGCTGTAAGTTTTCAAAGGCAATTTTTTGTCTGTCTCAGAGTTGCCATAAAAACCAAAACATTAAATCTGATGTGCTTCATATACTTAGGAATGATTTTCTAAATAGCACACCTACCAAACTTGTATTTAAATTAAGAAAGAGTAAAACTATGAAGTGGGTTTCCTGCACATATGTATCTGTTCCCAGTCCCAACACCAAGTGTTCTAATTTTTGGTTTTAATTTCTTTAAAGTTTAAAACCACTTGGAAAATGTGAATACATGTCTCAGACAAACATCAGCAGACATCCTGGAAGTCTGAAAGAATGTATTAGAAATTCATCAAAGAATTTTCCATAGTTCCAGATATATTTTATTCTAATCATATCAATGTTTGACCAATTCTCTTGATATGCTAAGGACTTCACCCCAAACGGTCTGACATCTGTTGCTCACAAAGCCTTTAGAAGGCAATCACTTCTTACTCTCTGAAAACAATAAATGATTACTCTCCCACAGATGCATGTCAAAACCATACATATTCCTATGGTCCATGAAAAATCAGAGGTCCCTCCCATAAAATGTTTGCAGTCTCCACAGCACATTAAATTAATGGATCTATGTATATTCTGAGATGAGTTCCTATCTTTTTGCTTTTTCTATTTTCTTTTTTTGTTTGTTTGTTTTTTTAATCTCACCATATGGCAAATAAATTTTGTAGGAATGGAATATAATCAGTAACTTCACTGTGTGACCAAGAAAAACAAAAACTCAATCAAATTATTCAAAAATCACAAGCTTCCAAAATCATGACATTTATTTAGAAATAATTTAAAATTTTTTAAATGACTTTAATTTTCTTTTATTCAAGATCTATTTTGCAAACTATGAGATCATAAATTTTTTAACCCACTCCTCCCCAATGCCAACTTCCACTAAAACAGCCACCCCTGATAAAACAAAACTTCAGATCCCTGTGGAAGATTATTTGACTTCAGGAGACAGGCTTTAAAAAGATGACAAATGCTGTAGAATTTGTGATAAAATTGTATGAGATGACAAGGTTGTATGCATGATCCTGAAATAAGCACCTATAGGACTGCAGCTTTCCTCTTTCTGTTGAGCTTGCTCAGTGAGAGCAGACAAATCTACGTAATTTTTCAACACATTTATGGATAGTTATTCCTTTATACTCCTCTGCTGGCTGATGTGATCACAATCCACATGGAGTCTGAATCTAGACAAGTCAGCTACCACAGCTAAATTATTTGAATACATGTTGCAGAGCCTTTCAGCATCATCCCAAGGCCCCTGAAGGGCGCTCCTCTTTTCCATCTGCCCTAGATTAACTTCCAGTAAAATATGAAATACAGCTGCAGCTGCAGGAGGTACATGGGAGAAAACTATGCTTAGTGGCAAAGTGTGTCAGGAGATGTAACCAAACAGGACTGTCTTTTGTGGACAATCCAGCCGGTCTTCCAAACGTGGTTCTTTGATCCTAGTAGCATTTGGAAGAAGACAAAGTATTTTAGCACCTTTTGACACTTGTGGTTTTGGAGTTTGTTTCTAAACCCTGTGATGGTTAGCTGAGAACTGTAACTTGCTCATTTCTACAATATATTCAATTTTATTTTCCATTCTACCTCATTATGTTCCAATATTGGAGATAGTTTTTTAATTACTTTTATTTTAAAGATTTTCAAGCTACCTTTCCTTCATTTGTTTTAAGGTTGAATGGCTGTGAAAATAAATTGCACACGGTCATCTGAATAGAAATTGATACTGCCAACATATAACATTACAATATTACATACATATTAAATTGTCTCTGCACTTTTACTGTCAAATCAGCTATAATCCTCTACGACTTATGCAGTTCAATGAGTCTTCTCCTTGAATTCCATGAAACAAAATAGCTTCAGAAACAAAGTTCATCAAATTAAAACCCACTTCTCCCTAAGTTTTTCTACAGCAATGTCTGTGCCACATTCCCCTGAAATAGCACATCACTCATTTTTCCCCAAATTGAAATGTCTCTCTTCTTTTATAAACATGATGGAATACTGGGAGACTGGAATTCTGAAGCAACTAAAATAGCTTCCATACCCGTCCCACTATGAAGCACTCAACAGTATGGACCAATGACATTTATTCTGTTCATGCTGCTCAGTTACACAAAACAACAAATAAGGTGTGACTCAGATCTAAGGTCCTGCTTGGATCTAATGATCTGTCAGCCTAGAGTGGCCCCAGAAATATTTTCTATTTGATTCTTGTCTCCAGCAGTATTTCCTGTGTGATTCTTACCCAGCATACTCAAAAAGGTGAATGTTGCCAGAACACTGCAGCATGTAGATCATAAAGTTACAAGTTAATAGGTTTTAAACTATTTAACACAAATAACAAAGGCCAAACAATCTCTGGATTCAATGTGGTATGACAGAAAAGGTTTCCCTTACTGATACTATTCATTTGTCTTGGGATCCATGGACTGTAAAGGAGTAGCATCTGTTGGCTTCTGGTTAAGGAAGGGAGGAAGTGGGATACTGCTCACTGCACAACTACCCAAGATTACATTCATTGAAACTAAGAAGCTGAGCAGGTAACTGAGAAATAGCAGCAACTGGTATGTTACTTAGCTGTCTTGCTGTACCCTTCCTCTGTACTCCATGAATTGCCATTCTGGTTGTTCACGAAGCAGGCTGCAGGCACCAACAGTTAGTCTGAGATAAGGCGATTCTCCCCTGGACCTGCTTCTTAAACCCTCGTAAGGCAGCTGCCAATGAATGCAGAAGGCATCCAGCCAGCTGAGCTCTCTTTAAACACAATGTACTGATCATGCCTGTAACCAAATCATGCCATACTTCTCTTAAGCTTTAAGATGATACCTGGAAGGCAAGGAGGGGAGGGAGCTCCCTCCTAAATGGCAGACTTAGTGACTCTTTATGAGAGTGGGCTTAACTGGCAGACATTTGGGAAAATGGTGAGCAGTGCATGAAGTAAGGTAGAAAAACCTGGGGATTCAATCAAATTTAAACTCTAAACTCAAGGTGGCTATGATTGCTAACCATGACTAGAATGCCCTAGTTACAAGGTAAGTGAAAACTCCCTCCTATCCAATAAGTCAGGGTGAAAACTTCCTGCATCTGACTCTACTTGAGCAAGATATACAACTGTTGATAGCTCCATATAGGGAATAAAAAGATCATGCTGTAGTCAAGGAGATGTTTGAGTCTAGCCTTCTAATTAAATAACACCTTCCATCACTTGCAGAGGAAGGTCTAGAAACTGTCAGGTAGATATTCAGTGTTAAGTTTTAGGTGAACGAACAGCCCTTTAAAAATTTTAACACAGGCCTTATGGAGTGCTCTACTTGACTGGCATAAAGGACCATGTTCAAAACTAAAATGAAGATGAAAGAGGGCAAGAGAAAGAAAGGTAATATGGAAAAGGTTTCAAGACCAAGTGGCTAAGTAGGAGTACCTTGAAATGCCAGAGCTCCTTTAGAGGAGTCAGAAGTGCAACTATTTATGTTATGTGTAGCTCTCCTGCCTGCTTTGACAAATGGTCAGATTCCAGATGTATCTTACCCAACAAATCTTGAAGCATTTCAAACAACTATGATATCTGCTACAAGCAATCAAAAAGCCATTTTTTTCTTAATCTTCAGAAAGAGACTTGGCAATGGAAGAAACTAATAGACAATAATTCAAAGTTTAAAATGAAGTTTCCACATTATCTGATGATTTCTGATAGATGAAAAATTTGAGGCTTCTTTGGCTTACTGAATGAATTGAGAAGAAGATTAACTTGGGGACTTTAAAAGAAGTATGTATTTCATCACAGGTATGCTAAATTGTCAAACTCTTGCACTGAAATGAAGCACTGGGAGCATCTGGGGTCATGGTTAGACCTAGCATGGAACAAGTGTGGTATTTCTGTATTGGTGTTGTGAAGGGTGTATGATGGAGCTTGAAAATCTAGAGAAAGGGAAAATTTCAGAAGACAATCAGGTGAGTGTCTGTGGTCCAAAAGGTAACTGTGAATGCTCAACTTTGGCTCTGAGGGGACTGGCTGCCAATGTAGGAGGCGTCATCCAGAGCAGGTGAGAGGAACAGTTTGACTGTGGAGAATGAGTCTACACTATTTGTCTGCAGGTTTTTATGGAGGGACTGGCATTGCCTGTCCCCAGAGAAGGGTGGGCAAGTGTGTATTTGCAGGTTACTGCTTGGACAATAAAAGGTGAAATGGCATCACAAGTCTAAGGCAAAGAGTTGCTAGTTGTGGATTACTTCTGATGAGCCTGAAACAAGTTGTCTGCTGCTCTTTTTTCCTCAATGAGGGTGAAAGAGTCCATAACTTTGTGACTAGATAAGACAGGACACTGGGTCTGAAAAGTGTAAGAGTGAAGAATTCATCTGGAACCATCTTAAGAGGATGAACAGGGATAGAAGGATTGAGAAGCTGATGATCAGTCTGTCGCAAGGTGAGGCTGTAAAGGAATTCTGAGGTCTAGGCTATCAAATTAACAAGAAAAGCAATATTACCATTTAAAATAAAAAAGTGGCTGTTAACCAAAGCAAAAATACATGTTAAAAAACAAAAAAAACCACACTTACCCATTGACTAGCAAACTGGCTCATGTCATGGAAAACCAAAAGGAAAAATAAAGATGACAGAGTAGAACAGGAAAATGATGAATGTCTCATTGAATTGGGGGGGGAAAAAAAAAAAAGACAATTACATCAAATATGCTAACTTAAAAAGATGAGTCAATAAAATGAAAAGCACAGCACAGAAATGAAAAAATCAACAGAAATAATATGACCAAATAATGTAAACATGAAACTGCCCAAAACAGACATACTTTTTCTTGTCAAATTCTGACAAATGTTTTTACCTTCACTCCAAATTAAACAATTACATGCATTATCACAGAAAGAACAGTTTTAATTTTATGTTGGTGTCTACACAGTATGCCCTTTTCAACTTCACACTGATGAGAGTGACAACATGGGAAGGACAGTAGTCAGTGAAGTCTAAATATCCTTCAAAAGCACATCAGTGCTCCACCGTGGAGGTTCTGGCAGCAGACTACTGCCAAAATGGCTCCCATCCTTGGAAATCAAATAAAAAAATCCCATTAAATTACTTGATTATTTCTTTTCTCTATTTTCAACATGTATACAGGCATGAATTCTGGGTATACAAGCCACTTAAAAACAAACCTTACTCATTTAAAACCTGGCTCCAAAGCACAATGTCTTGGCTCTATTTTACTATTATAAAAGAGTCCTGAAGTGGGCTGTTTCTCTGCTGCAACCTAAGAGAAATTCCTAGAGGGGCTGTGAGTCAAGAAATCCTCTGAATGTTCAACAGACACAGGTCAAAGCAAATAAATTACAGAAGCACTCTGTGTCTTCTCTGGTGGGAGATGAGGGGTTGTATCTTGCATGATGCTTCTAGGAGGCAGTCTATGCATGCTCCTGTACAGACAGATTCAGCTAGTTTGAAATGAATCTACTAAGGACTGTCTGAAGTGTGAGATGTTTAAGATTAACTGAACATAGGAATAAACATACAAAATTCCATTTACCTCTTGCCCTCCATCCAGTATGCAGAGTTTAGCTGTCTGTTTTTTGGCATCAACTAAAACATTAAACATTGTACACAGAGAAGAAGGGATACGCAAGTCCGTTGATTTGTTTGTCTTTTGCAGCTTGAGTTCAAATGCAATTCTTGTTCTGTTTATTAAAACACAATTCATAACATAAATCTCTCTGGTAATTCTGAACAACAGTGTATAAATGTATCAACCTCACTAAACATGTTGGTTTAACAGTGTACATGCATGTGAGAGCATCTTAGAAACAAAATTCTCTAAGTGCAGAATATCCACCCATTCAATAAATGATTGCATTGATGGTAATCTCAAGGTTCTGCACTGCTTCAGCTAATTCAGTTGAATAATAAAAGTATTATCTTCTTGCATACTAGATAACAATATGCTTCCTTGTATGATGACTAAACAATTTAAAGCAATGGAAATACCCCACATTTTCCAGCTCTTCAGTGTTAAAAGGCAGTTTATCATACCAAATACTTGTTTCTAAGAAATATAATTAAAAAAAAATCTTTTGGCTTTAATAGAAAAGAGAATTGTATTGAAGAAAAGGAGTTTATTATTAAGCAAATATGAATATTTATATTGAAAAGTAAGATATATCAGGAGATACCTAAGACAAAACCCCCTGTTTTCTTTTCACATCAGTGTAAATAAGGGGCAACGTCACTACAATAAATTATAAGAGTTCAGAATATATATAGAAGTAATGCCTTATTTCCACCCTTATTTTTAAGTGTGGTACCAGAAACTGACACAAAATTTTAAGAAGATGGGCACAGAAGGATCCTATTTCCATTTTAAAAAGTCTTTCAGATCATATTAATATCACAGTAAGAGTTACAATAGAGTAGTTCCATCATTCTTTTCTGAGTTGCTACTGTCTAATACAATCCATCCTACGGATATAATTTAATTTTCTTTGTTATCTGATATATAGTATCTTTGACCACCCCAAACCACAATTAGTGCATTAACACTAGTATGTCATGTATTAACTCTAAAATATTAATACGTTTTATATATTGACACTAGGATAATTCTCTAATATTAATTAAACCTTATTTATTGCCAGCAGAATATTCTTATTCTCTACAAAAGCAAGCAGTAAAAATGTCAGGATTGGTATCACAGACCAAAAATTGATCCATAAGGAATTCTTTTTGTATTGCCTCTGTGCTAATAATTCTGTTCTCAGCTTCTGGTTGTGATCCCGGCAGCGAGCCATTTTTAACCTATTTTGTGTGTGACAATCCACACAGTCAAATCTGTATGATGCAAAGTTTTAGGTAATGACATGTGGCATTAGATTTACTGCCTAGGAGAAATGCAAGTATTTATATCAACACAATTGCCTTTCCCACATAATCTTTAAAAGACATAAGATAAATTTGAAAAGATTATTTTTTCAAGAAATTATTTTAACTAGTACTAATTATTTACATTTTTGTATTTTAGTCCTGTTGATAAGAGTCCCGGTGTAAAGATTCTTTCATTTTTTTCCAGGCTCAAAGTCAAGATAATCAATATATAACTGTTTCTCAATGCTATTGCTTTTATGGTTGTTAAGACTAAGATTACACTGGTAGTGTCCCAGTCCTCTGAAATTTCACCATTTTTCTAAGCTTTGTTAGATATTTGTAGTTGACTGAGCTTCTATGCCAAATTCTTTAGAGCTGATGTATGTAAGCTTACCTGACATCAGTCTTAGTAGATATTGTCTCATATCTTCCTTTGCTAGAGCTTAAACTTCTATACAATTTACTATATCATCCCCCTTCCAAAATCAAATAGAAATACTTGTGAAATTATTCTGCCTTTTTAAACCATGATTTCATCACTGTAGCTGTAGCAACAGGCTCATACACTAAGCCTGAGGTTCTCCTTGTTCCTAACATGTTTAACAGAAAATAACAAAATACTATGTTATCAGATTTAACCTTAGTGTACGTTAAAGGTTCTCTGTTTCTTTAGCCTTCCTTATTAATGTTGTATATTTTCTGATTGACACTATTAAATTGTCTACACCTTCTTTATTTTTCCCCCATTTTTCTCTTTATTTATTTTTTAAAAATCAGTATTTTTATGTCCAGACTGAGCTTTCTCTGTAGATGGGATCATGGCTTCCACAGAACCTAATAGGAGATCCCTGTAAATTTTTTAGGCATACAGTTATTTCTTCTAAACTCAATGATATGTACTGAAAGCTATGGAAGACATCTTTTTAGATCACTTATGCTTAATTTAAAAGAATGTACCCATAATTATAAGATACGTCTCAAGAAAATAACAGCACTATGTTTTCTATAATCTCTAGAAGCTTAGCAATATAAAACTCAATTTCAGTTGGATGACTTACAGATAACCTTCTTCTGTTTATTGTATAAATTCAGAAATGCCATTTACTCTGGTTTGTAATATATTTCTTAGAGACAGTAGTCTAAACCAGTAAGTAATATTATTAACTGAAAAATAATATAGTAATGAAGAAGGGAAATTTACAGAAAGAAAAAAGGATTTCTTCTAGCAGAATTCTGAGATTTGTTAATATTTGCCACAAATATGAAAAAGAGATTTGGTTTATTCACTTCCAAGGGTCCATTCACAACATATGTAGAAATTCTCCTTGGCATTTCCTACATGTAGCCAAATTGCTGATCGCCAGATGCTGAGAAATACACACATGTCACTATCTCTTTACAGTTGCCCTGATTCCTATGACAGGATTCTGGTACAGATGTACCTCTGAGAAGCCAGTATGGCTGCTTCTATCTTAATTTTCAAATCTCTACCAATTTTTAATTAATGATTTCAACTGTACCTTTTAACGCAGGCTTCTATCATGTCAGTGGCCATGAGTTTAAGTCTCTGCTCTAAATGGTGGGCAAACTCTGGTTCTGGCCAGTGAAGGTCAAAAACAAACATCTGCAGAGCATCCAGTTTCCAGAAAAGATCTTCTGATGTAGCTGAGCCATTGCTATAAGAGACAAAACAAAACAAAGTCCCCAAGAAACAGAAGATAAATGTGTGGATGTCTATCCCAGTTCCCACAGAATTATGTAAGGTAGTAAGATGTCCATATCACACCATCTTCCTCCTTCACTTCACTTCACTTCACTTCACTGTATCTTATAGCACAGTTGCTCTTATTCCAAGAATGCAAAAATGGTCATGGAAAATTTTAAATAATTACCATTAGGGTGAAAAAAATAAAGTTTTCTCATCTGTTAGCAGAGAAATATGACAGGTTAGGGAGGTAGATGGGATGTCAGGGAACATGGAAAACGAAGTAGCTCAAATTTCAGATCAAGACAGGAAAAATAAAGGGTACAGGAAATATTAATTATTAACAAACTTTTCAAAACAGTGAAGACTTTGCGCATATGTGTTCTCGCCTTCATAACTCTGGTAGATGAGCCTACCAAAGAAATGAAGATGCAAGTAGTAATATTGTACAAGAGATACCCAGACAAATAGTCCCTTGATAAATGCTCATTAATTCTGAGGGAATAACATCAGATCCTGGTGGAAAAAAAGAGAACAGAGACTAAAGAATTTGTGCACAAACAATACAGGGGATTAATATGGTTCTGTGTCTTCTCAGTCTATTCATGTAGTTTTAAAGTTCTTCCACTTTAAACTGATTACTGAAGTTAAAGACTTTTGCTTGTGATAAAATACAACAATTTAAGGCTAATTTTAGGAGTAACTACAGTCATACTTCCACTGTCATCATGGATTAACTACATTTTCATGATGCGTTATATTCAATGTCTGGGTTATTGTTTAAGGACAGTTCTACTACACAGCATGGCATTCCAGGATGTTAGTGACAAAGGTAACCAAAACACAGCCTGACAGTCCCAACTCAGATCCAAATAGATTAAATATATCACTACTGCTATTTTCTTTCTTCCGTCTCATGACAAAATAACATCATTATCAAAGTGTTAAGTGACCCCAGCCTTCAAGGAAGGAGCCAGTGAGTGCTGAGTGTGCTCAGGACAGATCAGGGTCAGATTAAAAAACAAGAAAAAAAGATAGAAATGACCTCTAATATCTGACCACCCAATGCACCAGGCAATACTCAGGCAGTAGCACCACTACTGGTTTACACCAGGTTAGCGAGACAGTGGTCAGTGAAGTGAAGCACATCTCATGTTTGGGGCTCTGAAGAGGCAGCGTGGATGCAGCAGGAGCACTGCTTTGGTCTCACAGCACCCCAAAACCTTCCAGACCCACCCAACTGCCCTCTTGCTCTACTGCCTTAATGCTACCAGAGCCATCGCTGTCTTCCACTGAGCAATGCTGTCTCAGTGCTGAGAGGGGCTGCAGTGGGTGACAAGCTGGGAGCATGGGTGCCCGCCTAAGGAAAAGGCTGGCTCCAAGCGACCAACTCTGACTGCAGCTCTGGTTTTAAATGGTGCATGTTTTGATACCTTCACTATGCATAGCAGGATATTTCACCATTTTATACAGGCTTTTGTGAGTTCATGCATATTTTCACCACTTATTTTAAACAATAATTTCTGATTTTACATTATATTGTGCTCCTGAAAGAAAACAGCAGAAATAGGAGAAAGGCCCATGGGACTGCTCAGGTTACAACTTGCATAGGGATGTTACCTGTTAAGGCTGGACCTGAAGAGGGAGCACTTTTATACACTGTTTAATTAAGAAATAGAAATAACAAACCACCAAAACTTCTCAGAAAGTTTATAATCCTGCTAAACTGTTAAGTTATATGATAAGCAAATATTGAAGATATCGTTACATCTCCTGTGTGCATTGGCAGTGAGTGAAGTTGTAGATACTATGTTGTACACATTATTTAATTCAAAAGTGACTAAGTCAATTTTAAAAATGACGGGTAAAAGAATAAGACAAATTATATAAGTACAGAAATGGGAACAACATCAGTATATATATTACAGTTGTTAACACATTTTCTAGAAAATAAACCATATTTTTTCAAGAAAGAGAACTATCATTTTTCATCATCAGATCACATAATTTAACCAGTTTTTATTCTTCCATAGTGTTTTCTTTTTCACCTAATGGAATTCCAAATGAAATTCTTTAGGACTCAGGAGGACTAATGTGCTCTCCATAACATCAATGTATTCTTATGCACGTTCACTCCCTGGTAACCACTTAATTTGGTTTCATTAGACTACCAAGTAAAGTTTCACAATTATAATAAATGCAATAATAGACACAGGTTCATGAAACACTAATTCATTCTGTGAGAAATTTTAATCGATTCATTCTCTTTTCATATAATTTTGAGCTCCCATTCTTCAATTTTTTATTCAGCACTGTCCAATGACGTATGAATCTGACTAACACATTATACTAATAAGATGGGGAAAGAAAACAAAGGGCTACAACAGAAACTATTTGTTCCTAGATCACATACCCAGACACAGTGTCTAATTTGTTTGTTAAATATTGCAGAAAACTGTGATTTCAATCATCTTGTTATTGTTATTTGTACCAGATAGTTGTTTTATCTGTATTTTAGGATTTTTCCTGGCCCTTATTCAGTAAAAGCATCAGAAACAGTATTGTCAGCGCATACCTCAATACCTTGAAGTGATTGTACAGTCTATAGATTTGCTTTCCCTACTAGGAGCTGGTTAGATCACTTCAGGGTTTAATACTCCATGAAGTGTAACATGAAGAAGAGCGAAATCCAGTTTTAATGTCCTGCTGGCAGCAGGAGGAATTCCTGTATTAAAATCAAGCCACCAGAGCATTTGAATCTCCATCCATAATTTTTTTTTTTTTTTTTTTGCAAAGGGTCAGGACACATTCTTGGCTATTGAAAAGTTTTTATTTCGACACTTATGGTAAAGCTACTCCAATCTAATGAATGGAATAAAACTGCTCTACCAGGAAATTGAACTGGTACTCTTTCTTTAAAAACTATATTTAATATTATCTGTATTTTTTTTTTAATTAAGCACAAACTCCACTGTTCAGCTGGTCAAAACTTAAGCTTTCAGCACTACTTCTTTGTGCAAAAGGTACTGTCTAGTTGTCCACTTTTTTTTATTCAAGTCACGGCAGTAAGAAGTTTCCAGTTACTAAAAGAGGCAAATATTATGCCCATCCTAATTGTTTGGGTTTTATTTTCATGGCAATTTAACTTTGTATTTGGTCAGACTTTGACTGGCAGAGCAGAGCAGAGGTCCATTTCAACCTGAATTATGTTATGGCTTTATGCTTTGCATCATACTGAACACAGCAAAAAAAGGGCCAAGGCATAATGCTTCTCCAAGACCCTGCAGAATATTAAATTTAGGAGCTGCATACAACCTTCTAAGTATTTCACTTATCTGCTACAACTCAGAGAGGAAGCTTCTCACTAGGCTTGCCAGCTACCTAAGTAGTAGCAATTAGTCAAACAGTCCACTAATAAAGCACACTGGCTGCAAGATCAGCACACACATGACTCCAGAGTAGGTGCAGAATATATAATTTCTTGAGTAGATTGAAACTCCATAGGGTATCTTGGGATATGAAAATATAGGAGAAATATTAATTATCAAAGGACATTCTCAATCAACCACAAGATTCAAAAGCAGCAGCTTCCATTCCTGTAAAATTTACTGAGTAGTGATGGTGATTTTATAAATCACTGCATTTATCTTTTTTTTTTTAAGGTTATTACTGAGTTACTACCCATTAATATTTTGTGAGGTGTGTTTACAAAACAGGGCACCAGCTCTATGTCCTTTGTGAGCCTCCAGTTTGTAAACTCCAGCTCTACTTCCTCTGTGCTGTCTCAAGACATAAATTCAGGGCTCAGAAAGTCAACTGAGAACTTCATAGAAAACGATTTTCAGTAATTACAAAGTCAATGGTGCTTAACCACATCTCTCTTATTTTTCACCAGCAGATGAGGGGGAAGGATGGAGCAGAACTCTGGCAAGTAACAGCTTGTTACAGCTTTGTCCCTCGAAGATATTAGGGCAGAGTTACTTCTTGGTTCCTCTTAGTTCAGGAGTGAGGCAACCTGAGGATCAAGCAACTAAAACATATTTCTTGTCTTTTCTTCTGCATGTTAGTATTTTTGGAGAAAAGAAATTTGCCCCTCTATATAAATTTGTCTTCCAGAACACCAAATAGGAACTAGCTGTATTCCAAACTCCTTAATCCACAGAAAGTGGATCAGCTGTACTTCACTACACCATTAGCCCTATGGATATACTTTTAAACAACCACTCTTAAAAATACAGATCATAGCCTCCTACCACTATGACAGGAACATATCACAGAATCACAGACTCGTCTAGGTTGGAAAAAACCTTGAAGATCATCCAGTCCAACCATTAACCTAACACGGACAGTTCCCAACTACACCATATCCCTCAGCGCTATGTCAACCCGACTCTTAAACACCTCCAGGGATGGGGACTCCACCACCGCCCTGGGCAGCCCATTCCAACACCTAACAACCCGTTCTGTGAAGTAATGCTTCCTAATATCCAGTCCAAACCTTCCCTGGTGCAACTCATCCCCAGCTCTCTGCACCCTCCTTTCAGGGAGCTGTAGAGGGCGATGAGGTCTCCCCTCAGCCTCCTCTTCTCCAGACTAAACACCCCCAGTTCCCTCAGCCGCTCCCCGTACGACCTGTGCTCCAGACCCTGCACCAGCTCCGTTGCCCTTCTCTGGACACGCTCGAGTCATTCAATGTCCTTTTTGTAGTGAGGGGCCCAAAACTGAACACAGGAATCGAGGGGCGGCCTCACCAGTGCCGAGTACAGGGGTCAGATCCCTTCCCTGTCCCTGCTGGCCACGCTATTGCTGACGCAAGCCAGGATGCCATTGGCCTTCTTGGCCCCCTGGGCACACTGCTGGCTCCTGTTCAGCCAGCTGTCAATCAACCCCCCCCCCAGGTCCCTCTCTGACTGGCAGCTCTCCAGCCACTCCTCCCCAAGCCTGTAGCGCTGCTGGGGGTTGTTGTGGCCCAAGGGCAGCCCCCGGCAATTGGCCTTATGGAAACTCCCCCAGTTGGCCTCAGCCCATGGCTCCAGCCTGTCCAGGTCTCTCTGCAGAGCCTCCCTACCCTCGAGCAGATCAACACTCCCACCCAACTGGGTGTCAGCTGCAAACTGACTGAGGGTGCACTCGATCCCCTCGTCTAGATCATCAAGAAAGATGTTAAACAGGAGTGGCCCCAAAACCCAGCCCTGGGGGACACCACTCGTGACCGGCCGCCAGCTGGATTTAACTCCATTCACCGCAACTCTTTGGGCCCGGCCATCCAGACAGTTTTTTACCCAGAGAAGTGTGTGCCCATCCATGCCAAAGCAGTCAGTTTTGAAGCACTAGAGATACAACTCCCCCAAAAAGTGCTGAAATACAGTCTCATGACTTATTCAGCATGTACAAACACACAGTGAAGTCTTGCATGAGACTTCAGACACATTCAGTGCAGATCCTTTCATATCACAATCAAAAGACTGCAATTGCTCCAACTGGTTCCTCTTGTTACTCATTATAACTTAACCATAGAAGAAAAAAATAGAGCTAACACATTTTCTCTGATGTTCTGATTGGAAGACAAGACAGGACTATTCTCCAGCAAGCATGTATCTTATTCCATATTTCCCCAGCCTCGAGTTTTGCTGAACCTGATGTTCTAGATTGGCACCAGATAGTAAGAGACAACCTCAGCTCTATATCTACAATATTTTTTGTCACTGAATCTCTCATGTCTGCACTGATAATAATAATAATAATAATAATAATAATAATAATAATAATAATAATAATAATAATAATAATAATATATAAATTAAACCATAAACAATTGAATTCACCCACAAATCTAACTTAAAAAACAGCTCCAGAAGAGGCAGAGAAATTAAATCTAAAATATGAAATGGACAAGAATGCAATTTTAAGTAGTACATTTGAATTAATTAATAAATAAAGAAAAATCCCTTCATCCTGGCTGATTAGAAGCTTTTACAGAATATTTAGACTCTTTTACTCTTTAAGAATGTTGTCTTCAGCCAGATGGAACAGTAATCCACAGTGCTCTGCATGTCTAGCCAAGGTGTCCTCTGAGTTGTCCTCTCCTGAGACCAATCAAGAAAAACAGACTACTACTCATAACACTTTCCCCTTTGCATATCTTCCTTTCCAATGCCCAATAATAAAAGGTTAACCCAAAACAACTGAAAATGAAGTAACGATCCTTCTAAGTGCTGTTATAAAGTGTACATTTATTGCTCCAAAAGATGTGATCAAGAAAAAAAAAAGCACCAGTTAAATAAAAAATATACACAATCTTCTCTAGTAATGTTTAAAAGAATTGAAGAAACTTTTAAGTGAAAGAAGGGAAAATCTATTTTCACCAATAAAGCACACAAAGAAATGCCTGTGAATATATTTTCACCTCTTCTCAGCAAAAGTTCTTAGGTAGGCATGTAACAGCTCTGTTGAATATGAATGGACTTAAACATGAACATAAGAGCCTGAACAGTAATATTAGTAAATCTTGGAGAATATGAAATCTCTTCTTATTGGAGAAAAAATAGACACAGGACTTGGCTTTTTCAATAAACATTGAACTATAACTCAGCTGGCTCACAGATCACTTCTCATTTCCTTTGGCTGTAGATTTGTCACTATGTCATTCAATCTGGTAATGATTAATTGGCCAGAATCATCACTTTCAAAGAGGAAAAAGTCCAGCAAAACTTAGTGATACACATAGTCATCTTCTTGTCAAAGCATCAGATGTGTGGCCCAGAGGAGGGAGCACAGTAGACTGGGAGAGGAAAACCTCTGGGAGTCAGTGGTGAGCAGGCGCCACCTGCGATGGCTGACAAAGCAGGGCCTGGGCTCCTGAATTCAGGTGCCTTTGCTGACTCCATGTATAATGCAATATGTCATTCTAGTCCATTTAAGGACCAAAAGGGAAAACTGACAGGAAACACCAGTTTTTGTTTAACAGGTATTGGAGCCTAGGTATTTGATTACTCCCCACTGGAAAATTTAACTAGAAAGAGGAAGCTTTGTTCTTCCTGAAAAGGATGGGATGGGATAAGTGGGGAGAAATAAAATGCTCCTCCTTTCTTTCATGTAATAGTGGAAGCAATCCAATTCCTCCACTGGCTACTGAGACACCATTACCAACAGGAAAGAGGAAACTCCTTAGCTTGGGAGAAGGATTAATGGCTTACAGTGCCTTCACTGTTATTTTTTTTTTTTAATCCCAATAAAGTACATGAGCATTCTGATAAGTTACTTGGCTCTTCAGTAGAATGTGGGTAGGCTGACTCATAAAATACTATCTGAATTCCAGAGTATTACAAAGGTAACAATACTACCTGCAATCTTGAATGCTAACTTATACAGATTTTATAAAATACAACTTCAAAGCTCTATGTTTAGGGAAAAAGAACATGAAGAGGTGCCTACAATGGAGCCAGCATCTTGGCAGACTTCTTGAATGCTGTGTGAGGTGGCTGAAAGGGGATGATGACCTTACAAAGGCCACACTGCAGTGGGGACACCACTCATCCCCACTTCTCTTGAGAAGCAGCAGAGCAACAGCTACTGCTGGCAAATGATTACAGCACATGTCAACATCACTGTTCACTGAATGCTTTGAAAACCTCACTGATCAGTTCAGGATGTATGCCTTTGCCATACACACCATTAGCCTTCCTACCAGAAGATGTGCAAGGGGGAATGAGCCAATGGCTGAATTTTGCTGTACTTGCACACTTTTTGACAATACAGTCTAGGAATTTATTGCTTTATCAAAACCTTAATTTAGGAAAGATCTACGACTATAATACTACAACCAGAATCCATATTTATTATATATTAATTATAAAATTAATATTCAAATTACATTAATTTTAATACATACAAGTAATTTTTGCTAGATGGGGCTGGTAGAATACAGACCACAAGAAGACCACACCTAAGATTACAACAACTCTTAACTCTGAAACCTATTCTTTTAAAAAAAAGTAACTCTTGAAAGTATGGGAATCACAGAAAACAATTTGATTAGCAGAAGACCAATTGTATTCAAAGCTGAAATGACTTGCACAAGCACATCAGGAGAAACAGAATTATTATAGTAAACACAAAAGGTAACCAAGTCAAGGATTAAGAGGAATTTTGTCAACTTTTAGGGGAATTAGCAGTAGAACAATAGTCATAATACTCAACAGACAAGTGCCAGAAGTCTGGAAGAGCACAAACTATCCTTTTTTACAAGAAGTCACATGGAAAAGATGAGGGGTAATGGGTACAAGTTACACCTTGGGAGATTCCGATTGGACACAAAATGAAAATTTTTCCCAATAAGAACAATCAGCCATTAGAATAATCTCCCCAGGGCAGTGGTGGATTCCCCAACATTGGTGACCTTTAAGATTCGGCTGGACAGAGTGCTGGGCCATCTTGTCTAGACCAGGCTTTTGCCAAGAAAGGTTGGACCAGATGATACTTGAAGTCCCTTCCAACCTGGTATTCTATGAATTCTTGCACTAATGGATCTGAGTGCTTGTTAGGAGTGTTCGATTCCATCATAAAACTTGAGAAGACAATACTTGGCTTGAAATCATATTATCAAGTTTTGCAACTTGAATGTGTGTTTTTTGAAGTCTTTCACATTCATCCTTTCCTAATATAACTTTAGCTTAAATAAGGTTCTTCTTAAGCCCTTCTCTAATGTATATGAATGTGTCCTTACACAGAAATTTTGCCTGTAACTATGGGAGTATTCCCATAGAACAGGGCATGTCTGCTCTTTTTTTATATTTTTTTTCTTTAAAGAAAAGAGCACTGAAGTGTTAGGAAGAAATAAAAAAGAAATAAATATTTTTTCAAATGGACAAAGAAATGGATGTACTTCTATTCTGGGTACTTATTAATCTTTTACTATTTTCCTGTAACACGGATATGTAATCTAATGACAGTATTTGCAATCAATGATTTTCAGAACCAATATACAATGAGTTAATCAAACCCATGCAAAAATATGATGGGCTGCCTCACTTTACAAAACCCACTATCAGAAATAATTTTTCCAAAAGGTTCCCCACTGCTTATTAATTCAGAAGGATCATTAGGTTGTTTAGATTATTAAACACCATTCATACTATGACAGACCTTTGCCAAGTTGATTTTTTAAGTTATCAGGTTTAAGGCTGCTACATTTTAATGTACCAGAAAGCGCAACTCTCTGAGTCCATGCTTGGCTCACTCCCAGGAAACAATAATTTCCAACTAAGAGATCATAAACACCATGCAATCCAAATACAGCTGCACAGAACACTAGCAAGGCCATGCAGAGCTGACATACAGTCAGAAGGTTATTGAAGAATACACACGTGGAGTCATACAAAGAAGTCATCCAGGTTGGTGTAGTAAAATTAGGTATTTGTGGAAGATTAAGAGGCAAACTTGGAACTTTTGGAAGAGCTACATTAGGAAGACTGTTGGTGATGCTCCTGTGAAGAAATAAACAATGTAGGAATACAATAAAAAATAGAATATTTATATGACAACGGGGAAGAATACCTGATTAGACAGAAAGCTATAGGCAGGTGCCTTGTTCAGATCTTGTAGAAAGCACTTACTTGACAGGTTGCCATGACTCTTGTTCAAGACCTCTGTGAATGGACTGGGCAATTGATGATTCCATGAGATCGATGTAGCGGATGACCATGGGAACAAAAATTTCTTGCAAATGCTTATGAAACTTTCCATTGCACAAAAATGCTTTAAAGACAAACAAAACACAAATAAAAACTGTCAGGCCTTTTCCTACTTTATTTTGCAATAGGTAAAATTATCTCTTAAAATGTTTTAATACACAAAACAAGCTTGTGTAGGAAATACAGTTCATAAAAGATAAATTAAGTGCTCTGTAAGGACGCTGCAGTTTAAAAACTCTCGGTGTAATGAAAACTAGGCACATACTGAAGCTCTTTGCATCTTGCTAAATCTAATAATGTACTTTGCTGGATCTAAGCCTTAACAATTTTGTTCAATACTTAGACACCAAGACAGAACAAAAACCCACACCAAACAGTATCTGAATGTCATTCAATTATTTTTATTCTCCTTTATGCTAAGAAGAACAAAGGTTACAGTAAAACATTCCAGCCTCACTAGGCTATGTGCAAAAATATAGAGGTATACAGCATTTCCTCCAGACTGCTTAATGGAAAAAGTCAATATATGACATATGAGTGTTTAGGAGAATAAGAATAGTTTACCCATCTGCTCTCTGTCCTTGGGAGCTGGCAAAGCCCTGAATCACTGCCTATACCTACATAGGATATTCAATGAGCTCTTGAATAGAAAACATGTCTTGGTATGCCTATGCCTGTCCATACATAAAAATCTCAAAGGCCAGAGCTCACCATCAGAATCCTGGCTTTTCCCATCCTGATGTGCACAAATCTCATCAAGAGCCCTATGAACAAAAGTACCCCCCAGCCAATCTGTGTTCATGCGAAACAGCCTTAACGACCAAGCTTGCCTCTCCTCTGCCTTCTCAACTGCCTTGCAAAATTTTAAAGAATGCTAACTCTATGCTTCCCTTCTGGAAGTTTGCAAATTCTCTGGTGTGATTATCTCCCACATTACAGCAATTGTTGTTTCACAACTATTTAAAAGAAGTCCGGAAAACTAGCTGCCTGAAGCACTTAGGAAAGCTGACAACATGTAACACACCTAGAGGTGTTCTCTTGCTTTTAAAAAGAAATACAGTTGATCGGTGAGCATACTATAAGCATGAACCATATTACTCAAGAAAAGTAAAGTAGATATAAGCCATAGAAAAGCACCTGCTTCACAGATGGGATTTACTGCATGAAAAACTCTATACACAATGCAAACTGAAGATGCTTAAAACCTGAAAACTAGTTTGCCACCACCACTGCTTGTTCCTGTACTCTCTGAAATATTATCTTAGCAAATCCTAAACCTTAGCACACTAATGTCCTGTCCCACCAAGGGAGTATATCAGTTTCATGTTTTGAATGTGTCTGTGTACACCCATTAATCCAGCATTATTATTAGGACCTATAAGGATAATCCCATGTGTACATGGAAATCATCCAGGCAAGCAGAACTGCAGAAAGAAATTTTCATTATTTTGGTAGCCCTTCTTTTCTCCCACACATTTTATGTTCCTTTAAATTCTCTTGTGGGTTTCTCCTCCCACCTATTTCTGCATCCAGGCTTCTAATTTGATTTGGATGGGTACCACAACTGCATTTTGAGGAGGGTTCCTCCACTTTCTAAGAAGAAAAGCCTGGATCATGGGGCTCAAAACTTTGGAAACCAACTCATAAAATTACAATCCCTCTTGTTCCGCTACTCGTACAACTCCATGTATAACATATAGAAATAATTTCTGTAACTTCCAGAAACCCCTTTGTTTTCCATTCCTGAATGATGTCCACCACAGACTCAATTTGGGAGAGATGAAAACTATTCACAAAATGTGTCATCAAGTTACAGTTCCCCATTGCTCCTTGTACTGCAAGGAAATGCTTTTATTGCAGAATGTCTGGTCACTAATATTATTTTTCTTTTTTTGAATAGAGTGATCTGAAAGCAAGAACTATTTTCTTGAAAACATCCTTGTAGATAATGGTAAATTATGTATCAATCACTTTTACCTAAGAAGGAAATACTAATGCGATCAGCCCTCTCTAGTTTTGTTCACCTGCCTCTCCCTTTTTAAGAATTTTGAAACTTTCAGCTAATTTCAACCATATTACACACAGGGGTAGAGATATCAGATACACGAATTTTCATGAAAACAGGCAGCTAGGTAGCAGGCAGAGATCATTAGGGTTTCCACTGAGAAAAAGGCAGCGACATATGCTCATCTCTTATTAAACACTTGAGAATCCACCCTTGAGAGAGCACCTATGAGTCCATTACAAACATACTCCATTATTTACACTGCTTCTAGAACTACTTGTTAACTAGCTTGTTCTGTCATAATTATTTGTATATCAGGCACTCAAAACATTGTTATTATTTCAGTGTTTATATATCTTAAAACTGCACATCTGTGACCAGCAATAATAGCAACTGAGAAAGATTTGGATATTGACACGAAGGTTTCACAGTAAACAGCTGATGAACATTGCCTTTGAGAAACAAAAGGTGTCTGTTATCAAGCTACATATCAGGCTAATTTCTTGAGGCAACTTTGAGCTTAAAGACAACAAGAATACAACTGTGTTAGTTAAATCAATATTGCTGCTTTATAGCGAATGAGCGCAGGACTGGCATTAATCTGGCAATCACGGTTACTTGAAGGGATGAGCTTGTAGTTTACTGTTTTCTGAGCACACCGCAGAAATGCTCTGCTACAAGCCCTACTCTGGGAATTACAGTAATAAAGCCTCATGGGCAGGAGGGTGATTCTTGTTATTCTGAAGTCAGAATAAAATTTAAAGAAGTCACAGGCAATAAATGCTGTTCAATTAAAAAAGCTGAATCATTCTCCTAACATCCTGACATCAGTCTTTGCAGGGAAGTGAAACTTTCCAAAATGATGCCTAGACTCTTAATATGACTGCACCTCCATGCAGATCCCTCTACGGAGGTGGGCACACACATGAGAGTGCTGTTTTGGTTCAACAAACTCAGCAAACATTCTGTTTTTTTCAAGGCTGAGGACATGGTAGGTCTGATTTATCCATCTGGAGATCTCCATCAAGGATTACTGCATGGCAGGGAAAGAACTCAAGAGCACAGGGGTAAGTGATATAGCTGAGTATCATCAGCAGACTCATGGCACTCTACCCTATGATTAGAATTGATCTTGCCAAAAGGTACCACCTGTGCATCAAAGCAGATGGGAAACAAGAGATCCTTGAGGAAATGCCACACTTCAAATCCCTCAACTACCACTTGTCTTCAAAGCTATGTAGCTTAATTCTCCATTGTCTTGTCAATATAGACACCCTGCACCCTCTTCATATGAGCCATCTCATATTCACACAAACAACAACAAAATGAAAGCCTAGGCCAGGGCAAGGTAATGCATAGACATAATTAACGGAAAATATTACAGGAACAGAAACAGTTCCCTAAGTGAAAAATTCTTGAAATACTGAAGTTGAAGATGAAAGTTATTAAATTTTTACATATTTGGTAGCTGAAATATATTAAAATATGACAAGGCCACAGATTAAAAGTACAGCCTAATAATCCAGTGCTGGAATGACGTTTCTCCTCTAATAGTATGAAAAGAATCTACTGTGCTTGTGTATAACAGAAGCTGTGGGGCTTCTTTTGCTTCTACTTATACAGGCAGAGATGAAGAGTTATCCTGGAGTCAGCATGTTATGCTGTCCTCAAGAGCTTCTGAAGAATCAAAGGAAAGGAAGAATGTCACAGGTTAACATGAGTCTTTTCCACTGACAAAATTAGCACTTTGGCAGACAGTCTATAATTATCCTGCTCTCCATAGGATTCTTGGGAAGGTATCACTTGGATTTTCTGGTATATTCTTAAATCTAAAATAATACCAGTGAATTTCAAGAAGGAAATTTCCTTAGGGCTCCTTATTCTATTCATAGCAGTTGAAAACCACCCAATAATCTGTAAAAAGAAAGTTTATATTTCCATTCATTTCCTGTTTATATTATATTCTGCCTCCACAAAGCATTTATTAATCAGTTACCTAAACTGTGGTGAAAATTGCAAGTGTGTCAGCTTATATACAAATTGCTGTATATTTTTACATACAAAGCATACTTTAAAAGTGAATTTTAGAGATGTACTATGTGGAAGCAAGCTGCAAATTTATTTCATCTTTACAAGACAGAGTGACATGAACAGCTTTTTGCACAATTTTCTTGTGCCTAAAACTCATTCACTCAAAAAGGTTATTGGATATTCTGTTAAGTGATAATGCAGCTGGAGTTAGCGCTCAATATTAGTAACCAAAACATATAGCTCTTATCTGAAGGCAGGTTATTATTTCAAAGCAGATCCTAATAGAACTGAGCAAAAATTGTAAGTCATTGATCTAAGAAAAGATGCTCACTACAACTAATGAGAAGTGTAAGTTTTGATGAGAGGTATAGGTGTGGGTATAAAGTTTGCCCTGATTACCTTAAATCCAAATTGTTTTCTATCTCCACCCAGCAGTTTAAAATAGGGACTATGATGTTACACATAAATTGTAGTACAAAAGTGGTACACAGGCTGTAACAAAGCAGGAAAGTGATGATGTTTCTGATGGTGTTTGCCACTCTGCTACCAGCAACAGCAATAGCGGAGAAAACATCAGAGAATTCCTGTTTGAAATCAATAGCCATGATAACAGCAATGGCTTTCAAGAGGCTAACACTCAACATGCTGTTATTTTTAAATCAGCTTCATCAGACTGTTTACAGGTATAGTATGACTGAGTTAGAGCAAGTACACAGACATTTCACTGAGTAATACTTGATGGAAAATGAGAATTATGAGTTAACTTTATAATACTTCTAGTTTTGACTGACTTGTGCCAATGTAGTAATGGAATAATGCAACAGTACAGCACATAGTGTCAGTAAGTGACACTTGGAAAGAAAACTTGTCAGGGAAAGGAGCAGAATACTGAATATACAATTCAAAAAACTCTAAAATAAGCCAACTATATAGACACTTCATGTAAACAGGAACATGCCTCTAAAAGATATCTCTGACACCATCTTAAATGAAGGGGAATTAATACATGTCTGTATTGAGACACTAAAAACCTGATTAATCTGAATAATTAAACAACTACAGAAAATAAATTGCCCTCTAGAGCAGGCCCCTTCATAACATAATTTATAGGCTCTGTGGACAAAAAAGTAACATGATCATTACAGAAAATAATACGCAATCCTGGGGCAACCATGTCCTCCATCCCTCTATGAACATCCAGTTCTGGAGAGATATCCGTTACTGTTATTGCTGTACAGTCTGCAAAGCTTTACACAAACATAACTGTGTATGAACAATAGAAATTTTGGAGATTATTAAAATGTATACTATAAAAGCAGCTACAGTATTTTTTTCGAGCCTTTACATTTTGAAAAATCACAACAAGTTTATCTACAATCTATTACTCATCTCCACAGTAAGTGTCTTTTTTAAAATCACTTTTTGTTATTTGCTAGCCTTGTCAGAAAAGTGGAAATATTTTATGGGATAGGAAGATCATACTTCTCCATCAATTTTTTTAAGTAGTTCTTCAGTTAGACTTAACAGGAAAGCAATCACTGATGACTCACTGATGAACTCTTAATTGTTGTGGTATAAGGTCAGAAAAAATGGAGATGCTTAAAGGGACTCAAAATGGAGTCCTTCATAATAAAATTGTGAAGCTTCAAGTAGGACTGCCCCTTCCTCCCCCCTTTTACTTCATGAAAAGTTATATGCTGTATTGCAAAATGCACTTTTTTCTCATTGTTAAATGAATATTAGCTTTGAAGTATTCTGCTTGAATCATGTACAGTATTTTGTAACCTATGTAAAATAAGACATTTGATATTATTTGAATAGCAAAGACTATGCATTTTCATTATCTCACAATCTTTCTAATATTATATTTTAGTGATATAGTTATAAAAATAGTCTTACATGTAAGTTTTCCTTAAAGCTGTAAATGTTAGGTTGTTTCTTTATTGTTAAGAGTTTGCTCATGTCAGGTTTATGTGGAAACTGACTCCTTCATCAAGGATTTAGAGCTCATTTAAAGCTCTTGAGATGGAATAACACGCAGGTGTCAGTCCTCCAAATTTCACTGAAGATTAACCTAATATGCAATATGGTGACCTAACAGTTCTTCATTTGAAAGAAATCTGAAAAGTAATCTCTGATATAGCCAGAGAGTGAGAATAACCCAGTGGGATTTCCACCTCCTCATTTCCTAATGAGTTTTTTGATAATGAGAGGTGACTTTGCCAGTCACCGTGGGCTCTATTATGGCTAATTTACTCCACTTCACTCTCCTTGTTAATTATTAACACTAGCCTTTTTATCCTCGTGAGACCCCATTGCAGTTTTTCCCTTTTTAGATTTTTTCTTTTTTTCTAAATCTATCTTTATGAAAGTGATAGTTTTCAGGAAAAGGTTTTCACTTAGGGTGAAGACAAATAATTTATTTCATTTTGGAAGACTGTAAAATTGATTATATAAGCATGGAGATCTCTTTCTAATGCTTTTAATGCACTTGCAAGGTGAAAAGGCTGTTAATTAAAGAATAAGCACTGAGGTATGTTCCACTTGGGAATCAGTTCTTGGTGGAATGGTCACTTGCCACTTGCTAACATATCCACTGATTAAAAGGTGACTAATTTCCACAGTTGCTTTCCAGTAGTTCTGGGAAAAAAGAAATGTATAATTTTCCAGATGGCTTTCACTTGCCAGAAACTGTCATTTACTTTATTTATTACCATTAGGGAATTCTTGAAATTGGTATACAGGTGTGACATTTCATACAGCAGTTGTTTCATATCCTTCAGTTAATGTTTTACAATCTGCTTTGACATGAACGTTTTCATAAAATGTCCTTCCTAAGGCTGTTTTAGACATCTAGCATTATTATCCATTTAATCTTTTAAGGAAAGAAAAATCAGTAGCCTACCAGCAACCTCTTTGCACGTGAGGACAACCCTTGTTCTATCACTTCTCTCAGGTTGGAATCAAAGCACAAAGGAACACAAATGACACAATAACGTAGTTAAAACATGCCACAAATCCTTTTTGTAAGACTACTGTAAAATGCCTCCACAGCTTTCAGAAACCAAATAACTGTTTTAAGTGCACATAACATCTCAGCTAGATACGTACTTCCTAAACTGAAAACGTAAGATGGTAGGAAAGACACCTGAATATAGGCTTCGGGTTTTTAATCTGGATTTTAGATGATTAGACATCCACTTAAAGTAATGTAGAATCCACCTTGCAGGAATCTACCTCTTATAAGATCCACATCAAGACTGAAGAATACCTACACCCTTCTGGGCAGCCCTTTAAATTGATCTTAAATTACCACCAGCATGGCAATTTGATTCTGTAGTTGCAGTTTGTTCAACAAAGAATCAAGAGGTAACATTCATGGACGTCTTAAAAACAAACTAAGGGGAACACTAGCAGAAAAAAAAATAAAATCATCAGGAATGTGGCATTTCATGTATTGCTAAATGTCAGGTTATGAAAACATAATTCATGAAAAGAGACCTCTAAAACTGGATGATAATGTTCTTCTGCTCTGTCCTAGACCACATCCAACCTGGTGCAATAACAGTGACTTTCAACAATCCTGTTTAAGCTTCAGCTTTAGTTTGTGGTCCCGTCCATTTGTCCCTTTTCCTCCATGAAGTTCATCATCCATCGTGTTACAGCGAATTGTACATTTGCTAGCTGCTCCATTTCATGATATGGTGCTGTGGCCAACAGGTGACCTATACTGTGTGACCTATCTATTTCAATAAACACTGGGCAGCTAAGGTTAACAGTAATACAAAGGTAAATAACATAAGTTGCAATATGTGTAACCTTGGAGAAAAGCTCTTGAATACTATTTTCCATTCTTTCAGTCAAGCAGTTTCCATACATGGAGCTAAAATTCTTAAAAGCTATTGAACTTTCATGGAAATAAAATTAATTTTCCAGGAAGAGTTAAAAATTAGGTAGACTTTTAATTTTAAAAGTCAAATAGAATAATTTAATAAAAACAGCATTTGGATCTTCAAAATAATTTTTTTAAAGTACGTAATTTTCTCATTTTTAAGAAATGGAATATGAGTAAACATATAAAACATAGCACAAATGTATTTTTTTCTTTATGATGACTTAAAATGTTAGCTGCAATTCAATGTTTTTAAATTAATACCTAATCGATTTTCTTTAGTGTCATTGGTTATTTCCTTAATTCCATTATTAAAATCACCCTAACACAAAACATGCCTAGGACATCATTTAACTGTTACAAAAAAACATCCACCTCTCTCTTCAAAGATGAATGAAATCAAGATAATACAGCTATCTCAAATTCTGGTCCACAACTCAAATAATGATACAACAATACACCAAGTATAAATAACACTGATTTGTTGTATGTATTTTAATCCATTCATGCTAAGCCTACAATACCTTTATAGACATAACTAGTCTGAAAGTAGTTTGCATGAAGGCTTAGGAAATATAAACTACAATTTTATTTAAGCAGTATAGATTAAATACGAAATATCAAATATATATTATATTCCTTGTACATCACTGATTTAAAACCGAGCAATTTGTGAAACTAAATGGTTAAGAGATTGCCAGAATAAGGACTGAAATGGTGCAAGGATAGAAAGAAACTGCTCAGCTTCCAAGAAATGGAGCACCAAGATATATATGATAAACACAGCCTCTGTCACTTTTATTTTGAGAATTATATTATTTAGAAACACATTTCTAAGGTGTGGGCACATTGAAAAATCTTATGCACACAATAAGTAAAAAACTTAAGATCTTACTGTCATTTCTGAGGGCATTATTCAGCAGCTGGAAAAGTGGGAAGCTGTCCCAGGAGTCCTGTGGCTGTGCCTCAAGTGCTGAATCCATATCAACAGAATACAGAGATAAAAACTTCTCTGCATGCTCAGCCAATAATTCTGGCCACCAAGCAAACGCCTGCAACCATGACAAAATAGAATTACTAAACACAAGTCATAAAGCAGAGAGGTGTTGTATCTGGCAAAATACATCTGGATATGTCATTTCATGCTGTATCTCATTTGGGGAGGATGAACAGGACGAGAAAAATGTGAAAACATTTTATAAAATCTTGCATCAAAAATGTAAGAAAACAAATAGATTACGTTGTGAAAAATTATATAATCAGGACAAAAATGTAACACAAAAAAATCAAAAAAGGAGTATAAATCCCTGCAACTCTGTGCCAGAGAGCAAAGAAAAGAATGAAGGCCTCATCCTTGAAAAGTTACTGTATGTTTCTTTTGATTTCATTCAATTCTAAGGCTATAAGAAATCAGATTAATTTGTTTTCCAAATAAATTCTTTTGAATACATTGTGAAGTCATTTGTTACTCAGAAGGGATGGCTTTTATGTGATTTTTTTTCCTTGAAGTATAAGGGCTTTTTTTCTTTTTAATAGATACAAAGTTTATTTAATTCATATTTTTGCCTTAAAGATGTTGGCTTCTCCTGAGGAAGGCATCTAGACTTCCTTCTACAAATGCTATAAATACGTCTTTAGAAATTCACTAATGTCTCTATTTAACCTAGCAACATGTTTGAATGCACAATTTTCCTTGGTAAAAAATTTAGATTCTTAGGTAATCCTAGGTTAAAAGAAGAGATCTGTGAAAAATAGTGTGTCAGCAAGTAAAGCCAACTCCACATTAAAGACTGCTTCAAATCTAGGCTTTGAAAGGTCAGTATTGAAGCTGAGTATTGGATCAGAGGAAGTTGTATGATCTTGGAGTTAAAGATGAAGGTACAGTGAGTTTATGAAATAGGATGAATATCACATGCTGCTGAGAGTGTTTTGCTCAGAGTTCATGAAAATATCTGACAGTGAGAAATACCTACACATACTAGATAAGAACATGTCTTTGCTTGCAAACTTAAGACCCTCATTTTGAATATCTTTGAATCTCTACTTTGAATATCTATTTTGCATCTTTTTGAATTACCAGCATGGGACATATGTAGCTTGATCTATGCAAGTGCTGAGTTCCCACAACTTCAAATAAAGTCATAGAAATCCTTGCTTGCATTTGTGAAACACAGGTCCTAGGTAATGTATAATTATGTACTCAGGCCTGAAAGCCATCAAATAAAGACAACTTCTGAAAAGTGGTCTACAAATATGTTTTTGCATCCTGGACTTTCTCATGACTGCCTGTAATTATTTTTGACATTGGGCAAATGGAGAAAGATGAATTGGCAAGAAATGCTGAGCATCGTCTGCTATTACTGAGAATTACTTTGTGTGTTGCAGTGTTGGGATTGAAGGATGCTGATTTGCACCACAGTGAAAAGGACTGATGAGCCTTCAAAAATTTTGGCAAGATTTTGAAATGGAGTCTTATTCCTCAAACGGGAGCTCATTAAAGGAACAGACTCCTTACCTCAGAAAATAATTAAATGCAAAGAAATAAAGAAAGAAGAAATGTATACAGTCATTGACAGGTGTCGCTTTTAGGCAAGCAAAATTCTTCTCAGAAAATATTGCCAAAAACTCAAAACAAAGCAAAACCTAAACCAGCAAAGCAGCACATTTTCTTTCCATCTTATTCCCTTTTGCCAATGACACTTTGAACCCAGACAGAAATTCTTCTGACTCTATCAAGAATTACCTATCATTGGTTAAGCAGCAAGAAAGAAGAATAGCAAAACAAAAACTACAGCTAAGATAGTTGTTCAGTCAGTACGGATAATATGAAAACAGGCTAAAGGGAATTAGAAATTGGTGACACACATTCTAAGAGAACAAACACACTGACTTAATTAAAGGAAGACTGAAATTCTAAGATTCTAGAGAGACACACAAATGTGGCCATACAACACCAGAAATCATAACAATTTATGCTATACATTCAGTGTACAGTTCCATGCTATAAACAGTGAGAAATAATGTTCAGTTCACCAGGAATCACATACCTCTCTTCCCTTTGGGAATCCCAGAAATTTGGAAGTGTTATGAATTAAAAAAACAAATAAATCTAGTATTAAAAAATGTGATATACTGTGTTAGAGATTACTGATCCTTTTTGTCAACTGCATCATCAAACACTGAACATTTACTTAAACATTATGATGTGAAGTCACGATACTTAATCTTCAGTTTTGAGTAGGTAATGTAAAATTTTGTGATCCTGTTCTCATATATATATTTTAATACTGAAATTCTGCATGCTGTATAAATTTCAGTAAAATTGAACATTTATTACATGAAAGAAGAAAGGGGAAATAAAATTATCTTTATTCTTTTCAATCTGTCTTAGATTAGACTGAAAACTTTTGCTGAACTGATTTTTCTGAAGGCATGTGCAATATATTTACCCTTCCGAAAAATACCACATCTCTGACTGCAAATAAGTAGTAATCTTTGAACAAAGATGTTTAATCATACATATATGATTTTATCTGATTCTTCTGTGTTCTCTTCCACAGAAGTCTTAATATTCTCACAGTAATGCAGGTCCGCAAAAGACAAAGACAACAATATATACATTTTATGAGTAATCATTACAGAGTAACAGAGTGGCAACAATAGTGTAGAATATGACCTCCAGGGAATTAATTTCAAATCATCAAAACAGCTGTTTCTTCAGTATAAGATAAAACATCTATAACAAGTTCACACATGACAGATGTAAGCTAAAAACTAGATTCCATAGTGTGATATAAAACCAGATGTTTTGAATGACCATACTTATAACTATATATACTAAACCATGTTTATCTCTTTACATATTTTCCCAAAAAATATTTATTGAGTTTTCTGAGAACACTTTAAAAACAATTTCCTGAACCTTCAAAAACTGTATTCATTAATTAAATGTAGTAAGATATATAATTGTGTGTACCTGGTCAAGTTTATTTTTGTAATTCCTTGATATAAAAAGTGCTATAATTCTAAATATTCTAAATATTATGGGTTTTGTATCATGAAGCAAAAGAGAGTAAGAAACATGAAATTCTTCTATTTTACTTCTTCTATCTTATAATGCCATTTAAAATAGTGCAAGTTTAAAAGCAGTACTTTTCCAATCAAGAGAAGAGCAATGTGAATGTGATTATTATAGCCATCATTATATTCACATTAAAATCAAGATCTATACGGCATGATGAAAACTAGCATTCAGTTTTGTTTTCTTTCTATTTTGAATGAGAGGTGAAAAGTTGGAAGGAACAACTGTATAAGACTATGAATGTTTTCCATACCATTTCATCACCTCCAGCACAAAGATGCTTTCTGTATTTTCTGCACTTTAATTTTAATTTCTAAACCTACAGTTCAATCAAGCGAATTCAAGTAGAGTTTTATTTCACTTCACTTTTCATAAGCTTCAAGTCTCTTATTCCTCTGTAAATGTGAACTGCCTTAAACATATGTCAGAAAGTAAAGCTAAAATGTTTCTTGACAGAATTGCTTCGCATCAGGGGAGAAAAAAACCTAGGAACAAACCATTCTCTACAGCATGAAGTAATGCAGTTATGGCCTCACCTCTGAATGATGCTCTTCATTCTGCTGCAATACTTCGATACAGAGTTCCGCAAGGTGAAGAATCTCTTCCAGTTTTCTAGCAGGTGTTGCTTGGTTCATGGTCTCTATATGAATATAAAATGTAAACCAAAATTGCTTTACTTCAAATAGGATTTAACAGTAAGAGAAATAATGGCAGAAAGGAATGGGAATGGTGCACAGTTACAGTTTTCTGAAGTGTAAGAAATTTCATATGTTGGGGACAATCATTTAATAAAAGGAAATGCAGCTGAATGTCCAGATCACTAGAAAGACAAAATATTTAATTCTCACAAGAATCACTGATCATTATAAACATTATGTGAGAACTAACAGGTGCATCAGTGTATTAGATGCTCAACTTCTGCAACAAGCAAGTTCTAATTCTCTTCAAGGTCGGATATACAAAGACAGCAGACAGTAGAGACCCTTTTTGTTATTGTGCCATCAGTACAATACCGTCTTGCTAGATGACTCACTGTTGTCATCAGTAAGATTCATGCATTTTGCAGCAGTCAAAAATTCCAAATGTTTCATCTAAATAAGACATTACATTTTAAGTGTGTTTATAAATAAGAAAATTACAAAACACAGTAATTAATCAAATAACTAATTATTCAGATAATTAATTTTCTACCCGCTGTCCATCAGTGAGTGAATCTGCATTCTTTTCAGTACTAGAGTGAAAAATAGCACTATAAAATAAAGTTGTTAGAACTGATACAAACCTACTAAAAATACACATAAATGTTAGAAATGACATGAGGATCACTCAATCTACAGAGTAGACTGCAAAAATAAAGCAAACAGAGCTAAAACAAATGTAATTAAAATTCTTACAGCTCAGTTTAATTTTCAATTAGAAAAAATTTATAGGACTAGATCCCCAGAAAAGTCATGGGAGATAAGGGAAGACACCAATTGAAATGTTTTTAGAATCATAATTTAATCAGTGAAAGTAATTTCTCCAACTACATAATTTGTATCATTAGGAATAACCAGTATTTGCTATCTGAGCTTGTTTACTTAACAAAGCTCATCCCTAAGCATAAACCATGGGATGGAAATGATGTTGTATAATAGAATCATATATAAAGTATAGTCACATTAACCAGGTTTGCAGAGGACTTATGAAGCTGATAACACAAGATGAGTGAGGGTCTCAGGAATCCTATTTCCTCATTTTCTGTGCATGTTCATAAATCACATGAATAGAAAATCACACAAATGTACATCCTCATATGCAGAAAATTTTGCTGACAATTCTTTCCCACTTTCTGCATTCATCATTATATAGAACATTTGCAGATTAATTACAAAATCTACATAATTTTCTGTGTGTCAGTAAGAAAATCAAACTGCATGCACTAAATATTTTTAAAACTTAAAATTTCTGTCAGGTTAAAACAACTTTTTAGACATCTTAAAGGCAGGTGACCTTGTCTAGTTCTTCAGCACTAACACACTGATGCACAGTACCTTGATGAAATATATAGCTTTAATGCAATTTTTGAAGAAACAGTGGATTGGAACCTCCAGCAAACATCTCCTTAAAGGTGACTACAAAATCACATTGTTTTCATGCAAAAACCAAAGTAGGCAAATTAGTTACTGAAGCAACTAAAAATATTTTTTTTCAAATCTTATTAAAATAGACCACATAAGCAGACAGGTTGAAATATGATTTCTAAAACCACAATCTAACTCAAGACATAATTATTGTATGAACATGTACCAAGCACAAAACAAACTCCAGAACACAAAACTACATTCACAATCTCAAGATCATGGTTATTAATACTGTATTAAATTTGCAAATTTGATACTGTAGAACAATTACATGAATATAACCACAACTATATTAATGTATTATGTCAAATAAAATTAGAAAGAGTTGACCCAGCCCCTATTATTTAGGTTATAGTATAAAGACTACTGTTGGATTCAGACTTAAACAGTGACTTCTATGCTTATCCTGGACTGAAACTACTGATTCCTCTAGTGGTGTGTCCTCCCCTCCCTGAACAGACAGCAAGTACTATTCATACAGCTGATACATCACTACCAGTATCACTGATGTTAATGAGCCTTAGGAATAAACAAGTGATATTAATATAGAGTATGACTGGCATATCTGATTTCAGCAAAAACAACTCATTTTATTACAAATTCAGCCTGATCTTCATAGACCTTGCCACTAACCAAGTAAACAAAACCATTACTTTAATAATTGCATCCATTCCTAATGAAACCAAATAAGTTGAAAACGATTCAAAAAATATATCCTAGAAGGGCTCCTAAAATTAGTAAGAAAATAATTCTAATCATTGTATTGAATCTGATGTTGCATTTTTGCATTGAAGTAAGTTCATTTATTATACACCTGGAATAAGCCTAAAATTGTCTATTGAACAGACATCACTATCCATAGGGAGACCAGGAGAAGGACCATAGATTTACTAGCTAACTGTGCGATTATCCTGAACCACCTCTGTAACGAGATCATGACAAAGAGAAACATGGTCTCAGGGAACTAGTAATTCCATTGGGCAAAGCACCGAGGAAATGTAGTTCTTGTCATCTATGTTGAAGTGATGAACTTTGATCAGAAATGTCATTGAAAGGTTAAGAATTCTGAATTTCAATCAGAAATGGCATTGAATGGAGAGTCCAGGAGGGTTTTTTTGTGTGTATTTGTTTGTTTAAAAGGCATAATAAATGTAATAAAATGAAACATGAAAGAGGGGATCAGAAGTGTTCCCACGCAGGCAATGTGGGAATACAGTGTTCCCACAGTGGGATAAATTGGGAAGGAGAAGACCTACTTATGATCAAGGATGATGCTGGTATAAATCAGTCATGATAAATTATTTAAGCCAGAAATTGTGAGGATTTCAGACATTATGGGACTAATGTTCAGTAATAGTTTTTTCAATAGGATTAGTGTGTCTAGGAGGAAAAAGAGGATGACAACTGTACATTTCCCTTTGAAGTCATTATCGCAAGTTTCTGAATGACGTTTCATGGCAGGAATGACTAAAAATGTGGGACAGATTAGGCTCAATGACTTGTTTCAAGTTTGCATGAAATTCCCCATGCTTTTTACTATTTACTAATTTACTCTGAAACTATTTATTACTTGCTAAAACCATGAAAATTACCGTTGATGTTTCATACAGATTTTGACAACATTTTAAAAACCATTATTTTCTTAGAGATTTATTGATAAGAGAAGGTGATGGTGAATTGCACTCACTCTGCATCCTTGGACAAATCTCTAATATTGTTGTTGTTTACAGAGTCACAGAATAAATCAGTATATGCAATTTCAATTGGATGGTATGTGCTTCCCTACATTTTGCTTAGAGTCTAAAGCTTCCTTTTCCAACTGTAAGTTACCACACCAGTTAGCCTTTTTGCTCTGTATCTAAAGACCTTTCACTTTCCAGATCTAGTGAATATGTGTTATGGATAACCACCATTTACATGGGTGTATAAACAAGGGGCTATGATGTAATTTGACAGAAAATGAACTAAATATTAACTTTTTTAACCAAACAAGTAGTATATTTGAAATATGAGTATTAATAAACTGTTATGTGGAAGTTTTAGAACCTCCAAAACATCCAAGCAAAATACTGTGTGTGTCTTTATAAGCATAAAAAAATTACAGGAATGGAAATCAGTGCTGTCAGTTTTCATTATATTCATGATGTCCTTCTCCCTACAATTACTAAGGGTTGTTAAGATGTGTTTACACTGCTCAAACTAACATGTTGCAGCAGGAGTTGAGTCAGTAAATATGCTGCTTGACATCTTTTAGAAAATAAACAGAAAAAGCCATCAATCATCTGGTTTCAGCTTCACATTCTGTTGAAATGAAAAAGCAAACGAGGCTTTGCAAATAATGGATGATTTCTTAAGTATGCATTATCAGTGAGTCACAGAGGTACCAAGAAAATATTGTTAAATGAACTAAGTTAACTAAAATGCTACTGAGATGGCAATTGCTTCATGGACTGATAGCACCTAGGGCCACAGGGGACTGTCAGATCATTCAGTCTGACCTCCTGTGTCACACAGGTCAGAGAACTTCTCCTTGTTCCTCATTTCTTGAGCCCATCAGGATGTCTAAAACCTAACAACAGTATGTCTAAAACATAACTTTAAGCTTGCTTTCCAGAAGAGAGTTTATCCTTGAAGACAAATGTACAATTAACTTACTTTCTTTTTCTCCCCAGCATGTAAGCTGTTAAACGTGTGTGTTTAATTTCTCATTGGCATTTGCTGAGCACAGGAATTTGCTGATTAAGGAGGTGATTCTCCTCCTCAGGTATGAGTACAGTGCAGCTAACAGGTACCTGTCTCTGGCCTGACAGTCTCCCCACTGTGGCACAGCATACATATATCCCTTACTAGTTTTCCCTGTCCAGTATTTCATGCTTCCTCCTTTTCTTCAAACAAGGGTATCCAGACCAAGACACTCAGAAGAGCCAACCTGTCTCCAGACCAGAGTCTCCCACAAACCAATAGCAGGGATATTGGAAAAAAGGCAAGTATGCTGAGAGACACACACCCCCCCCCCAGGTTCACAGTCCCAGTGGGATTACAGTTACCTTCACATCCAGACACCTAGATGTGACTGGAGACTTCTGTGGTGATGCTGCAGTTTAGGATTTGGTTCAGTTCATTTTATGCCAAATTGCAACAGGACATCCAGTTTGCATGTTGATCCTTCATGTAAAACAATTGGCATTTGTTTTAACTTTCATCAGCACTGTTGCTTTGGTTGCTGGCAGCGCTCAGCTGTTGTGCTACCTAACATTAATGCTACCAGCACTAAAGCCTGAAGAAAGTGCAAGATGTCTACTACTAAGTGGAGGTGTCTGACTGTCAGCTAATTCATTTCTATGCATGTGCCAGCATTAAGCCCACAGGAGGGCAGATAATGTGATGACTGCTGGCTGTCAAATTCCTTCCAGGATGTGCACAGCAGTGCACAGCCTGAGCAAGGTTTGGAGTTTCTGAAATAATATTGTCTGTTTGGATATTGTACAGTGAGACCTAAATCTTACGTACTTCTCAAATCCAGCTGTAGTGCATGGAGCCTAAATGAGCTGCCTTTTATTCTATACCAGCTCTCTTGTCAAGGCATCTGACTGATTCACTCCAAATAGGAGCTGAGAGTGAACTCATACTGATGAAGAGGGGATGATAGGGAAGCCTTGCAGTAAAGCAGGCCATATCATAATTTGAGCTGTATGGAGCCAACTCTGCTCCAGTAGGGCCCATTAATTCAGATTGACATGTAAAACCAGAAAGATTGCTTCTAGACTTGTATCAAAAGCAGTACAAACATCAATAAACTGGAATGAATATGTCAACAGACCTGAACTGACCCTGAAGAGTTAATCTGCAACTGGGATAATCCACCTACAGATAATTTTGATTTGCCTGTGGTGGATTTTTCTTGCAAATACTCACAGAATTAATTCTGCGTGAAAAAGTCTGGGAGGACATCCTATATTCTTCTGATTAAAAAAAAAAATAATCTTGCCTTATATAAATAATGGAATTTAGTTTTAATTATGAAGTGAAAGTAGTCTTTCCATAATTTCATTCTAAGAGTTCAGTAGCATTTTTAATTCTAGGGACAAAACCCCTTTAGAATTCATTACCATTATCACCTATATGCAGAGACACTATGAGATCTGTAGAAAGTTAAGAGTTCACATCTTCTACTCTATAACCTATCAGTTCACAATGTGGGTCACACTACAATATTTTCAGTTTTAAAAATTAATCATAGTAATCGATCAAATTACTTTTTTTGGAAAATCACAGGTTGGTTTGTTCTTTGGGGTTTTTTTTGTTTGTTTTTTTCAAAAAAGGAAATCTTGGGTCATGGAAAAAAAATCAAAATAACAAATCTGAAAACAGAAAAAACAGAAGAAAAAAGGCAGAGATGAAAAGAAGCCTCAATTTTTAATAGCACTTAGTTTATGATTGTTTGTATTCTGGTTTTGGCAACACAGATACAAGCAGTTTGTATTTTCTTCCTTTCCCTCACTTCTAATTTATCTTCAAAAGAGGAAAGAATTAATGTTCTCAGCATTTTCTGTTCCTGTGGAATAAAACTCAGAGGTAACAAACATGGCAAACTGAATGGCTCCATGAGTGAAGAGACCTGAATAACTGACATACTAGACTGATAGAAAACTGGCACTTGTAAGTGTAGACTTAGTAATAAGTGATTTCAAGAAATCTAATAATTTTAAGAGTCTTAGTTACTGAAAGATGATAACAAACCTAATGCTGCAGGTAAGGAAGAAGGAAAAGTGATGTTGACAATTATTAACTTTAAAACAAATTTTGAAGAAATCACTGAGGACATAAAATGAACAGAAAACAGAATAAAATGTAACACACATTTGCAAAGTTATGTTGCACTAGACTTGTGCAGTAGCTTTTCTTGATTGGATATTTTCTTAGAAAAGAAATTCAATAGATCTGATTTATTCTGACTTTAATAAAGCGTTTGATACCATACCTCATGGGAAAACTACCAGTTAAGATGAAGAAAATGAGGATTAAAAAAGAAACTACATGTTGGATAAAGAAGCTGTCTCAAGAGAAAGGCAGCAGATAGAGTTGAAAAAGAGCAAAGAAAAGTTTACTGAGGAATTCCTTCAAGATCCATCTTAGAGCTGAGCTTCTTTAATATTTTCAAAAATGGCTTCAGAATAAATAATAGGATAGTATTGATAACAATGTTGTAAAACACTTGCAATAGACAGCAGTGTCAAAATGCAGGAACCAGAATTGGATAATCCCAAAGAACGTGAGAGAGAAACAAAATTTAATACTTTAAGGAGGGCAATCTATTTTGACACACAAACAGCAATAAACATTTGCTATAAACTGGGAACTTGTCAGCTGGAAATGATCAAAATGCTGATGACTGAGTTGAATTAACTTTTCAATGAATGGCTGAGTGCCACAAGTATGATACAGACGTCAAAAGACAAGTATTCCATGAATATATTAGATTAAGCATTGCTGGTAGAATAGTACTACAGGAATGACTGCACAGTTCTTGTCACCAATGTTTAAGAAGGTCGAAATCAAACTTCAATAGAGCTTCTAGAATGATAAAAATGAAGAAGAGGAGGCTAAAACTCTGAGACAAGGTGATGAAAGCCTAAGTCGCGTAAGTATAAGACAATTGGCTAAAAATGTATCATAGTGCTAGGAGGAATTGGAGATGATGAAATGCTAATGAAGGAGGGAACTATCCTCCCTTCATTAGGGATATAGGACCAGGTTAGTATGCTAAAAACTAGGACCTAATTTGACTGTAGGGTGATTCCTACACGTTTAGAGCAAACAGGACTTGAAATGGCCTTCAATGGGTGAAGCACAGAGTGGAAAAGGCAAAGAGCAGTGACAAAGACTGACTCAGCCCAGATGTTAAGAGATGATGTGGGGGATGGATGAAGAAGAATACTGCAGAACTCAACAGATCAACTTGTGGCTCCAAGATTGGTGTTACCATCAGGGCTTTGGATTTTTCAATCATGGGTGGGTATACAGGCCACCAGATCTTTTGGCATCAGATGGGATGCACCTGTCCCAGAGGGGGAAGAGGATCTTGGGGCAGGAGTTTGCTGGGCTCACTGAGAGAGCTTTGAACTAGATTTGAAGGGGGAAGGGGACAAAACATTGGCCCATCTGAAGTGCATGTATACCAATGCGCACAGCATGGGTAACAAACAAGAGGAGCTTGAAGCTGTGATGAAACAGGAAAACTATGATGTAGTGGCTATTACAGAAATATGGTGGGATGTCTCCCATGACTGGAGTGTGCCAATTGATGGTACAAGCTCTTTAGGAGAGATAGACATGGAAGGAGAGGTGCTGTATGTCAGGGACTGCTATGATTGCTTTGAGCACAAGTACAGTGAAGACAGGGTGGAGTGTCTTTGTGTTAGAATCAGGGGGAAGGCCAACAGGGCCAGGAATGAGAAGTGGATGAAATATTCTATAGGTACTTAGAAGAAATCTCATGATCACTTGCCCTTGTTCTTGTGGGAGACTAACTTTCTGAACATCTGCTGGAAATACAACACAGTGTGGGACCAGTCCCAGAGATTCCTGGAATGCGTGGGAGATAACTTCCTGACACAGCTGGTGAGTGAACCGACCAGAGAAGGTGCCCTGCTGGATCTCCTCTTTGTGAACAGAGAAGGACTGGGGGATGATGTGGTGGTTGGAGGTTGACTAGGGCACAGCAATCATGAAATAATAGAGTTCTCTATTCTTAGAGAGGCCAGGAGAGGGGGCAGCAGAACTGACATCCTGGACTTCCAAAGGGCTGACTGTCTTGTTCAGGCACCTGCTTGACAGGATCCCTTGGGAGATGGTCCTGAAGGCTATAGGGCTCCAAGAAGGCTGGGCACTCTTTAAGAAGAAAGTCTTAACGGCAGAGGATCAGTCTGTCCCCAGGTGCTGTAAGAGAAGCTGGCAGCAGAGAAGACCACCCTGGCTGAACAGGGAGCTCTGACTGCAACTCAGGGAGAAAAGGAGAGTTTACAGCCTTTGGAAGAAGGGGCTAGGGTCTTACAATGGTTATGAAGATACTGTGAGGCTATGCAGGGTGGAAATCAGGAGGGCTAAAACCCAGCTTGAAATTAATCTGGCTTCAGCAATCAAGGACAACAAGAAATGTTTCTGTAAGTATGTGAGCAGCAAAAGAAAGATCAGGGAGAGCCTCCATCCCCTGCTAGACGCAGGAGGAAATAGGGTAACACGTGATGAGGAAAAGGCTGAGGTGCTTAATGCCTTCTTTGCCTCAGTCTTTAATAACAAGACCAGTTGTACTGAGGGAATCCAGCCTCCTCAGCCACAAGACAGAGACACGACTCCCCCACAATCCAGAAGATAGTCAGTGACCTACTGCATCACACAGACACACAGAAGTGTATGGGACCAGATGGGATACACCTGAGGGTGCTGAAGGAGCTGGCTGGGGTGCTCGCCAAGCCACTTTCCATCATTTACCAGCAGTCCTGGCTGACCTGGGGGGGTCCCGACAGATTAGAAATTGGCCAATGTGACGCCCATCTATAAGAAGGGTCAGAAGGATGATCCGGGAAATTACAGGGCTGTCAGCTTGACTTTGGTGCCTGGGAAGCTGATGGAGCAGCTCATCCTGAGTAGCATCACACAACACATGCGGGACAACCAGATGCTCAGGCCCAGTCAGCATGGGTTTATGAAAGGCAGGTCCTGCCTGACAAAACTGATCTCCTTCTACGACAGGGCGACCTGCTTATTGGATGAGGGAAAGGCTGTGGATGTTGTCTACCTTGACTTTAGTAAGGCCTTTGACACTATTTCCCACAGCATTCTCCTGGAAAAACTGGCTGCTCAAGGCTTGGCTGGGCACATGCTTTGCTGGGTAAAAAACTGTCTGTATGGCCGGGCCCAAAGAGTTGTGGTGAACGGAGTTAAATCCAGTTGGTGGCCGGTCACGAGTGGTGTCCCCCAGGGATCGGTTTTGGGGCCACTCCTGTTTAACATCTTTACTGATGATCTAGACGAGGGGATCGAGTGCACCCTCAATCAGTTTGGAGCTGACACCCAGTTGGGTGGGAGTGTTGATCTGCTCGAGGGTAGGGAGGCTCTGCAGAGAGACCTGGACAGGCTGGAGCCATGGGCTGAGGCCAACTGGGGGAGTTTCCATAAGGCCAAATGCCGGGGGCTGCCCTTGGGCAACAACAACCCCCAGCAGCGCTACAGGCTTGGGGAGGAGTGGCTGAAGAGCTGCCAGTCAGAGAGGGACCTGGGGGTGTGATTGACAGCTGGCTGAACAGGAGCCAGCAGTGTGCCCAGGTGGCCAAGAAGGCCAGTGGCATCCTGGGCTTGTGTCAGCAATAGCGTGGCTAGCAGGGACAGGGAAACGATCTGACGCCTTGAGTCAGCACTGGTGAGGCCGCCCCTCGATTCCTGTGTTCAGTTTTGGGCCACTCACTACAAAAAGGACATTGAATGACTCGAGCGTGTCCAGAGAAGGGCAACGGAGCTGGTGCAGGGTCTGGAGCACAGGTCGTATGGGGAGCGGCTGAGGGAACTGGAGGTGTTTAGTCTGGAGAAGAGGAGGCTGAGGGGAGACCTCATCGCCCTCTACAGCTCTCTGAAAGGAGGGTGCAGAGAGCTGGGGATTAGTCTCTTTAACCAAGTAACAAGCGATAGGACAAGAGGGAATGGCCTCAAGTTGCACCAGGGAAGGTTTAGACTGGATATCAGGAAGTATTTCTTTACAGAACGGGTTGTTAGGTGTTGGAATGGGCTGCCCAGGAGTTGGTGGAGTCCCCATCCCTGGGGGTGTTTAAGAGTTGGGTCAACTTAGCACTGAGGGATATGGTGTAGTTGTGAACTGTTAATGTTGGGTTGATGGTTGGACTGGATGATCTTCATGGTCTGTTCCAACCTAGACAATTCTTTGATTCTGTCTGTTCAAAAAGGAGTATCAGGACTTGGATCTAACAATCCAGGGTTTCTTTTCGAGACCTCTGCTCCAAAACTGACATCAAGGATATTTGTCCATATCGTCTTTCCATTTAGTTGCCCAACAGAGACCAAGAAGGTGTTATGCAGCTATGCAACTCCTTCGTTTTTGTTTGTTAAGTGAAATGAACATGCATGGAGAGCTTTAATCAAGTCCTCTCCAGGTACAATGACTCTCTCCACTTGCTTACTCAATTTCAATAATGTTTGTAGTGTTCTTATTTTTAAGCCAGATAGATCCTTCTCATCCTTGAGGGCATTTACATACTACCCTTTCTTTAGAAACTTGCATGTAATGAGTATGTTAATGATTGATGATGTCCTTTAAAAACCAGCAAACTGTTGAGTTGCTCCTGACCTTCTACTGTATGGAGTTAACAGTTATTCAGCTTTTGGCAGTCTGTCTGATAGAAAGAAATATTGGGATGACAACTGTGATTTGTCTTTGAGCAACTGCACACTACACAGTAACTATATGCTCTGGTTTTTATAGAATCTATTCTCATTCCTTTTATTAGAGCTGATTGACAGAAGGAGACAAGTATACTCAGCTGCTACAGACTTTTAAAAATAATGAGTTAAAAGACAACTACCTAATAATTTAAATCATTACAGTCTGTCTATTGTCTCAGAGATTAATATCTACAGACAATGACAGATACTGCCTTGTTTGCTTCAGAGCCACTTACAGTCTAATTCCTAACCCAGTTTCTTTATTTATCCCCAGCAATGTAATGCCCTTGTGCCAATAAATGTATTTACATGTAAGTTTCCATCACTTCTCTTAGGCAATGACAGCACTAGCAGAGTCCATTAATCCTCAGCCATTTATATTTCAAATAAATTTAAATGGGGAAACCCATTCATTTCTAAGAAGGAATAAATAAAGTATTTTATTACTCTCTGTGTGTGTTAATGGATGTGTATAAAATATAAGTAAAAAATATGAATTCTGTATAAGGAAGGCCAACTTTTTTTGAAGGAGAGAAAACAGGTGAGAGAGGCATGCAAATTTCTGTAAGCTGTTAATTGGAACTATACAAAATGCACGTGAAGAATGCCATTTGTCTCTGGCCTCAGCATCTAGCAGGTCAAGTTCCGTTCAGCATTATTTATAGGTAGAGTTAACTCAAGTTAAATTCTGAATAAGTCAGGAAAATATGCCATAGACAGAAATGATCTAAAATGTACTTTCAGGTAGCAAAATCTCAAAGACACCATTTGCTGAAATGAAAATGTTTTATACTTAAAAAGCAATTTTCATATATTGATGCTGTGATCATCTCATTGCCAAATTATAAGACCTTTCTGCAAACTACAAGGGCATTATATGAGAGTTCTTAGACATAGTTCAAAATTATAATAGTAGGTTTGCTGCTGGTTTCCTCATAATGGCAATTATACTGACTGAACAGATTAGCTACTCCATGAGAATTTCAGCTGTACGTGTCATAAGGAATGACATGCTGAACCCTGTATAAATGTCACTGCAAATGTAATTTTTATTGAAAAAAGCTGTTTTATAGTCATAATAGTGCAACGACATGGGAGTGCTAAATAAAATGTCATCCTGACTGCAAACAAATCCTGTTGATGCAAGTGCTGCTTATACCACTGCGCCTGCCATTAAGAAAGTAACCACCGTCTTCTGGGAAAGCATTCAGAGTCTTGTTCAATTGAGACTGTGAAAATGAGAGCACTTGGGGAATAGACCCGGGAACCTGGCAACCACGCTGCTGAAAAAGGATTCGCGCAACAAAAAGAATTTGCATGTTCACCTCTGTATTTCCTAACAAGGACACTCCTGCAATTCAAGATTCTCTATACAGTATCTAGCGTGTAAGTTAAAAGGTAAATAATAGTTATCAAGAAATAGTTTTTCTTTATTTTCTACGACAATGCAATATATGGTATTAGGGCTAAGCATACTGTACAACAAGTTCATGATGATATCTGTAGGAGCTTAGCTAGCAACACCAACAGGAGCAGGATTTGGCCCTGTCAGTCAGGCTAAAATATAATTTTATTTGGATTCCTTTCAGCTACTTCATCTTTTGTAACAGAGAAATGGGTTCAATAGAACACAAAATTCTGGTGCAAGTCTATTTACCCCTTTCAATAAAATTAATTAGAGTTGTCTGATTAATTTCCAGTTGCATTTTTAGTCAGAAACAGAAATTAATTAAGCAATTAAATTATAAACACAGTCTATAAACCTCTAGCTTTAGGCTTTCCTCTCATCCATTCTCTAACACAGTTACATGCCAGGTCACTTAAGGGACAGCTTTGCTGTCCTATCTTAAAAACTTGGCAATAGTTTCTTGCAAAAAGTTTCATAAACGTAATGTAAAATGACTGAAAACAGGTACAGGTTTTTTTGTTGGTTTTTGTTTGTTTGTTTGTTTGTTTGTTTTCTGTGCTTGTAACTGTAGGCCATCTGTGCGTAATGTTCTACATTTCTGACATAATGAGCCTAAGAAAAAGTAAGAATAGAAAGTGTGTGGCACAAGGAAGATTTGTACTTGAGGTGATACATGTTACATAAAAGTGTACAGTTGATGTTTTAGAGTGTAAAGATCAAAGGACACAAGCTTTAAAATCAGTTTTCTCATTTCATAAATTAATTTCAACATTTTTCTAAATTTCTAATCTGAAGAGATATTTTCTTCATTACCTACAGAAGTAAAAGTACTAAATGGACTATTTGTGATATCTAGCTTTAGATACCTAGTAGGGAAACTCTCTTAGGGTGCATTTGTATTTGATGGTGTGAGATAGGTCCTTTCATAGGGAAATTGTTGAAGGAGCCTCTGAATCACCTGCTTAATGAACCTCTCCTTGTTGATCAGGAGTTGGGAGATTACCTGATCAATTGGAGTTCGTATCAACTCATCCTAACAGTCTGTGGCATGAATACTCATACCATCATTACACTGTTTATATTTCCAAGGCATTTAAAGCTTTCAAATGAAAACCAAAGTTTTGGGAACCAATGGAATTTTTTGAATCTTCAGTTATGAATACAGATTTTTTAAAAAGTATTTTTTTTAATAATTTGCTAGTATTTTTTTTTTTCTTGTTTAATGGCTAAAGAAGCTGTTCCTCCAAAAATGGACCATCTTTTTCCCTTCCAGACCCTCAATGGCAAGGAGCTCTACTTTGGACTACTTCCATGCAGTCTACAAAGTCATCACCTCAGTCTCTTTCCATATGGAAAATAATTTCATCCTGAGAATACTACCAACTCAATGCCCCTTCCCATAACTGTGGTTGATATTATTTGTGGAAACCCCACAAAGCATCATGAACATGCTTCCATTGGGTCTGTGTGTACATCTTTAAAAAAGGTAAGACAAAGCAGTGCATGTATCTTTTTCACAGTATATATACGCACAGTCACTCATACTTCTATGCAGCCAATACTACTCAGCCACAAATATTACTTCAGCTATGCTCCTTTTATGATCACTCTTAAATATTGCGATATAAGCACTCAGAAAACCCCTCTCTGTACTACTGGACAATATACACCACATCAGCTTCATTAAATTAGGAACATAAAGAACTACCATCCTCCCAACCTTTAGTTGTAACTGGAAAAATAAACATATCACTAAATAAAGCCATGTGAGAGAAATGTAAAACCAGCTTTACAAAATTAGTTCTATCAAGACCTTCCTCAATAAATCCAGTAGTCTCATTACAAAACAGGTAGCATTTTGCTGATGACCATGAAATTACATTTCTCTAAATACAGAAACTGATTTTGAATTTAACAGCCAAACATTTCTGCATCAATTAGTTACCTATCTTTCACAGAAACAACAGTTGCATCATATACCAAAATATAAAATTATCTAAACTGCTAATAAATATGCACATCATCGTTAACTTTCAGTGTAAATGAAGAATGCATGGACTATACCACAGAAAAATGAATTTTAATGTTCACGTGTTCTGCTCAATATTTTTGTATTGTTGAAATCAATAAAAACAATGAAACAAGACACAACACACATCTATAATACATGCAGACATGCACAAAAATAGTAATCACCTGTGTCCTTTTCTGCTGTTGCTAAATAAAAAAAAAAAAAAAGAGAGAAGAAAAACATCATTACAGAAGTATAACTATTTAGACTTAAAACCTTAAAACCTTCAGTATATCAGTGAGTCAGCTCACACAAGTGATGGGTTTTATCAGCTGAGAGAGAAATGGTGTATGTGTTTAAGTAGTGTATTTTTATTTACTAGTCCTATGTAGTCTCTATTTTGGGGTCATGGGCTGAGTTTGCATCCATATTGTGCCTGGGAATCTAGACACATAAACAATAGTAAAAGAATATAAGAAAGTGAGAATATAAGGATATTATTTTTATTAGAGTCTTCTTTGCACCTCTATCTTTTAGGTAGCTACTATTGGTCTATAGCTGATATTATCATGCAATAGTCTCATTTTCACTGACTGATACGATGTTGTTCACTGAAGAAAATATTCAAAGAATAGGAGGAAAATCCCAAAAATTTATGACAGATACATTTGAGGACATTAGTAATGATACAAAAATAATTACTACATGCTTTCTGTGTGCAACTTGAAAAGTAAACAATGCAAACACTGACAGATACATTTGAGGACATTAGTAATGATACAAAAATAATTACTACATGCTTTCTGTGTGCAACTTGAAGAGTAAACAATGCAAACACTAACTAACATGAATTATTTTTAAGAGAAGAACATAATTTCAGTGCACAGATACAGTAATGCTCCCATAAACCTAATGAAGCAGAATGGACTGAAAACTACTTTGAAAACTATTGCTGAAAACTATTACATTTATATTGGCAAAAATGTAGGATATTTGTAATGACCAGAGTAAAGAGAGAGAGCAGTACATGTCTCATTGCTACTGAAAACCAACATGTTTTAATTTTCTGATATCATGATGCTGGAGTCCTTCACTTTCAATTAGTACTCTATCCTCAGAAAAGTACTCAACCTATCTCTTATTGAAGTACTAGACTTATATATGCAAGTATCTATTGTGCGGTGGGTTTACAATTACGTGAGTGTAAAAATACTTACAGAAATACAGTTGTGTGTCAACCAAAAGACAATAAACCCTAAAAGGAATTTGCAAATCAAAATATGCCATGCGATGGACTGCTGTTTTATGTGCTGTTCCAGCTTACTGCAATGTTAGGAGTGTGCATATTTTAAAGTCCAAATTTGCTACTTGCAGTGGAACTGCCAAATTCTCTAAGATATAGTTAAAATCTTGGGCAAGGACATATTTACATCACTGTAAAAAACTTTACCAATCCAATTTAGTGTCAGTGAGTTTAGATATCTTTTGCATGGTTTTGTCACCTTTTAAAAATGTTTATATTTTTATAGCCATTATTTCAACAGGTTTGCTAAAAGACCTAAAAACTGAACATTAAAAAATCCCCTTTATGAACACAGAAAGACACAAACTAAGGAAAACAGTTATTTTTGCTTTTTCATTTTTCAGAACAGATTTAGTAGTCATTCTTGTTTCTTTAACACAACATGATATCATAATTAATTATGATAAACTGGTTACTAAGATGGTTTCATGTTGTTACTCCCATGATATAATACTGGTTGCTATAGTGATGAGATGGGTTTTTTGTTAATCATTTGTGAGATTGGTTAACTCACGTTTTTCAGAGAATTTGAGCAGAAATGGAAAAAGGAAAAAAAGTTGGTTTTATAATATTGCTAAACATATGAAGCTTCTTTATTTTGCTGCTATGATAACTCTATTTCTTCTCATGCATTGCTAGAAATACATACTATTTAAAAAAAAGCATAAAATTTGGACATTTTTAAAGCAGAATTAATCCTCCATGTATCTTCCTGATAATTGACTCTACCTCAAAAAAATCAGCTATATAAATGTGCACAGAGTGTTTTCTACTCCTGAACTTATCTGTTCAGGTATATCTCAAGCTTTCTGCGCTTTATGGAATAGAACAGATGTGTCTTGACAAGGCATGTGACTATTATGACTTTCTTTTTGTTCTGTATAAGGTTTACAAATAGTAAAATGACATTGTTTATCCAAGCCATTTTTTTGAGCAAAAGCTTTGTTAATTTCAGGATATACTTTCTAGAAGGTACCTAAATTCCAGAAAACCTTCTGATTACCATCAAATTTGGTATTTTGTCCCATTAATTCATTCAGAAAGGATGTAATTAAGGTTTTAATCATCAGAATATTATTATACATTCAACAACACAACAGCAAAACTAATCAGACTTATCTGTCTGCCTTATTAGTACATCAAAAAAGAATCTATACCCAGAGTTTTCAAGCTTCAAGGTATGCTTGTGACTGCTGTGGAGGAAAGAATTTCTTGTCAGTGGTTCAATTAACAGAAATAGTTAGAGAAATAAAAAATAACCCATAAACAACCTTTTAGATTTATGGAGAACTCAAAAGTAAGAACAAAGGGCAACTTAAATTAGGAAGTCCTAGTCTTCCATTCAGACAGGGTCCCAGGAGGCATATTAAAGCAATGAATAAGAAAAAGCTCCATAGTTCACCAGCTGAGATTTTAATGAGACATTTCCCCTTGCTGTGGAAAGGGTTTGTTCTGGAAAGGGAAAAGACTGCTCACACAATATTCAGTTAATAGGCATTGTTGGCTTTTACAGCCACTTTGGCAGTTGATTGCTGTACTAACCTTCTATTTTGGCATATTCTGTAAGTCGAGTGTAATTGATCAAGGCAGCCCTCTCCAGACATTTTCTAACCACTTTCTTCACCTCTTCTGCTGGTATGGGAGTGGCAATATCTTTCATTAAAACCTGCACCAGAGACAATTATAATACTTGGTTACAGTCATTATCCAAAGCCCAATGAAAAAGATCCTAAAGTTACTACAGATCTGATAATGATTAGAGGCAGACATCAAAAAGGAGCTATTTCAACTGGCGGAACTAGGTATTTGTCTTTGAAGGTTTCTGTTCAACCCCGGTTTGACTGTCTATATAGTATTTATATACAATACCTCTACGGTTTGGCATTTTGCAGCATGCCAGTCAGTCTTCATTTGCGTGATGCCAAGACCAGTATAACAAGAGTATTCTGTGGATTGGCTGGATTATGGTTGCTTGGTTCTCACCTGTGGAAAAGCTTCCACCACTGCATAATTGTTGACTCTTCAACAGTGTAAAAGAGAAACTGTGAGCACCACCATCAGAGCTAGCTAATACTGACTTGCTTTTCTTCCCTCATAAAGTTATTCAAATTCAACATGTCCTTGATGTGAAAAGTAGTCATCCATACTAGTCATCGAAAACACTGAACTTCTGCTGGAATATTTTATTATAGACAAGTAGAAGAACAGATTATATAAACCTTTTCAAAACCTGTCAGCTTTTAAAGCCTATTCATTTCTAAAATATAGGGCTTAGATAAAATGGATCGCCTGTTGCAAGAGAAGTAAACTGAGAATATATACCTCTTCATATGAATGCAACAGTATATACTCTGGATTATGATAAAAAAGGGAATAAATATTGTTAATAATTCACTTGCATTTTTACTTCTATACTCCATTTCAACAAGTAAGTGTTAACAAAACTCAGTATGTTTTTACCACATTTTAACATGAATAATGAAATTTCAGATAACTCACAACCTTTTAAAGATGCTTTTTGTCCAATGGCTCCCCAGATAAAATACACCCTTATAATATATCTAAATATATATAACATATCTAACATACTTATATAACATACCTAAAAATTACTGTTAAAGGGAGGGTACAAGTGATAGGGTCTGGGGAAGGATATGGTAGAAATAGAAAGACATTGCTGCAAAGCAGACTTCTTCCATTACTTGCACACACCTGACATATCCGCCTTTGTTAACCTACTTCTTTTTAATAAATAATTTGTGGATTATCAACAAGGGAAAATAAAGTATTCAAAAATATTATGGATTTTTTTTTCAAGATTTTAAAAACCAGGTAAAATAAAATGTTTCTAACCCACAAGTATAGGAATGCACATTTATTCTCAGTCAAGACTGACAATGGTATTGCTTGAGCACCAGGTAGAGTACCATAGCCATTTGTAACAGCAGGAACCGTGAGAGGAAATAACTGTTTCATATAACACAAAGGAATCTACACAGCACTATAGTCACTAAGATTATAAGTCAAAGAAGACATATACCCACACTCTACATGTTTTTGAACATGGCAGAGGTTTTCTAAGATAGAATCTCTATTCATGAAGTGTTCTGCAGTGCAGAACTGACACTCCCCAGGACCAGATCTCTATGATTTTGGCAAAGCTACACAGACTGGGATCTAAGCTTTTTTTGAATTCATACCTTCACAAGGCTCCTACTGATACAATTCCTCTGGAATCTCTGCTGGAATACAAAGTTCTCTTTCCTCAGAGATTACTGAGATGCTTTTACCATTACCAGGTCTTCACTCTTCCAGTCAATACATGAGGATTTGCTGGGCAGGAGCTTATATTTATAGCTGTCCATGTCAGTTTTGCTGCATATATTTTTTTTCTTCTTAAATTGACTCAGATTATGCATTTATGGAAGATTATTTGGATTATATAGAAGTTTTTTAATGATACATATCAGTACAGACAACATCATCGGCATAGAAACCATAGAAAGCAGGAAAGGGGGGGCTGTAGAGTAGACCTGTGCTACTTTAGGGATAATGTTGGGTAATTATTAAATTATAAAGAAATAAAGAGTCACTACAGTGGCTTGAAGTGAAAGTCTAATAAATAAGTCCTACAGAAAACAGCTGTTTGCCTCTGTAGAAGACAATGAGAAAAAACCTCCCAGTGAACAATTAAAACCAGTAGTAAAATAACTCAGAAGACATGAGTCTGCTTTCAGCAGCCTGAAGGCAAAAGAAAAATGCAGGCTTAGTACTCAAGCAGAATTTAAAATATATTCTTAAACTTACCCTTTCAAGTAATGAAAGTGTGGCTTTTAAAGCTCCTTCAGGGCGTCCAAAGGGGAAACAGTATCTTAAAAAGTAAAAAAAAAAAAAAAAAAAAAAAAAAAAAAAAAAAAAAAAAAAAAAAAAAAAGAGAAAGAGAAAATTATCAGAATTGTAATATATAAGTTAAGAATTTACTTTGGGGTGTAACTGTACACAACTTGCATTAAATTATGTTAGCAGAAGACTTCCATACATGAAGTACAAATGAAAGCAGAAGCCCTCTTCTGTATTCTACCATGGAGCATATGCGTAGTACAGCAATATCAGCCCACCAGCAGCTCAGAAAAAATTTAAAAGCCAAAAAGCATCACCTCCACTTTCTCAGCTATGAAGGACACTTAATGGTCTCTGATGAGCTTAATTGGAAAGAGGCAGTATTTCTCATGTAGTCATGACAGCTACTGGAGATGTGAAGTAGCGCTCTGTTTATTATATCTTGTTTTAATATTGGATTAAGATAAAATGTCAGCTATTTGGGAATACAAATGCCTGCATATATTCCACAATTTTCTCTATTATATTATAAATAGCTTGGAAAAGCATTTTATGTTATCTTAAACTTTAGCAGCTGCAACTTAAACCATACCCACTTCTGTCTCATCTAAAATTATGTAAATTAAAAAGTAATCCCATTCATAGCTTTGTTTTTCATTTTTGTCTACTGAATTATCCAACATAACAGCTCAATGAGGCTACAATGCTTAGGCAACTGTAACCTCTCTTATTCCCATTTCTAAAATCTTGCTGGGATATCCCCAACTGGAAAAAGATTTTTTACTATGCTGAGAGTATTCTTATTATTACTCACTGAGAATGGTAATTCTAATGTTTTCCAACAGTATAATATTTTCTAATGATAAAAGGATTCAGACCAGTGAATTTTAGATATACATTTTGGTCACCAAAATAAAGCGCTGCAAATGAGGTCAAAAAAGGATTTTCCACAGTGAGAATTCCAGTATTTGGTTTGCCTCATTTTATTTCTTTCTTACTGTAGTGCTAACAATTTCTGAGGACAGGTTAACAAATTAGCAAAGCAGATTTAATGACCCTTAGGCATTAAGTAATTTTAAAACATAATACAACTTCAGATGTTTTGTCTCCTCCTCCCTTTGTGGGATCTCCACAATCCTTCACTTGCCTTTCACACTTATACCTATCAACCTCTACTGGTTTGGCTGTGGCAAGAATGTTCCCACAGCTGAGGGGATCTTTAAAGACAGGGAGACATAGATGGTGACAGTAGTCAATTCAATTATTAGACATATGGATAATTGGATCTGTGTCATCCAAGAGGACCAAGCAGTAAGTTAGTTGCTGGGTGCAAAGTCAGTGGACATCAGGAGGTGTTTATATAAGTTACCTAGGGAAGAATAGAGAAGGAGCAGCATTCATGGTGTACATTAGACCAGTAACACTCAGAAGTGTAGGAGGAACACTACAGAGATAAAATTCATGCAGCCAGGCAAGAGGTTAAAGTTCAAGACTCTCACAGCAGCATTCTCTGAAACATTGGCTCTTCCACATTTGATGCCTGAAAGGCAGACAGAAATCTGAAGTCCCAGTGGGTAGGTAAAATGAAAGAGAGGAAAAGTTTAAGTACCTTAAGAACTGGGAAATACTTTAGATGAGAGTCACCAGTACGGGATGGGCTGACTGCCTCTTAATCGTAATGGAGCCAGGCTGATAGCAGTTAAAATGAAGAAGTCCATAGGGAAGTATTAAAACTGGAAGCGGTGGGTTAAGTAACAGGCATAGGAGAGCATTTTTTTCAGATGGGTGTGTTCTAGTGACCTAGGTGTAACCTAGTGACCTAGGTGGGCACAGAAAATGTTCAGTGCTTCTCTGAAAAGGCGTGAAGAAAAATACACTCTTCAGTTAAAACTGTCCACAATGACAGCTGACCATTGCATGCAATGCTAAGCAACAGAGTGAGGGCAAAGCTCAGAAAGAAGTGCTGGTAATCCTTGAAAGTCTGTACCACTAACCCTCTAATTACTATGATGAGAGTGATTAGGAAATGTTAAGTGAGATTAGAGGAGCTGCAAATTGATGACAAACAGTAACAGAGATTTCAGCTATACACATGTACACTTGATCAATGTCTCATTAGGATGAGATATAATGATAATCTTTCAGGAGACAGTTTTGAATTGCTTCCTTGGACAGCTAATTTAGGACCTGCAAGAAAAGATGCCATTCCAGATTTGGTCTCAAACATGAACAGGACATAGTTTGAGGAGCAGAGCAGCAGAGGTGTTCTGTTGTAGTGACCATAAACCAACAAAATTTAATAATGTAGCAAAAGAGAACAGGCCAAAAAAAATTCAGTACATGTACATTCAGTACATGCTTTGCATCAGTCTTTACTGCTGAATGTATTTTTCAAAATACTGAGCATTGCACAGTTATCACAACAATTTTGATGGATAGAAATATGGAGTGGTTTTAATACCATGTTTTCTTAAGCAAGCAATCTCACAGTCAAGCTTATTCTTTATTAATTAATGATACAGGTGATCTTTTTCCATTACTTGGGTCAAGGTTTTATTTAAAAGTCTAATGCCAATTCTTTATCAGGATGTCCTATATTGAGACTATATACGCTTTATAAATTCAGATTCCAGGGCACTATTGATTCTTCCTTCTACCAGTGTTATGCCAGTATCTTCATTTAAGTTGAGACATTCCACCTAACTTTAGTTTCAGTCTTTGTTCAGAGAAATATATAATAATTTCTCTTTACCTGGCAGAGCATTGTTTGTCTATGTTGATTAAATAGGATTTAAGGAAAACCTGACAGTCCTCTGAAGGATAGAGGCTTTCATCTATGAATGACACATTTAATTGCTCTCAAAGAGGAGTTTCTAAGGTTGTTTGAATTTCCTCAAAATCTACCAAGACTAAGGCAGAAAGATCCTATGGTCACTGACAGAGCTGAAGCTCATCAACATACTTTAGTGTGTAGGTAAGCAGACATGATGGGTTTCACCTTTATTTGTTCCAACTCAAATAATTATTTAGACATTATTATACATTTTGTGATTAAGTCTCATACACATGAAGGCCTGAACAGAATTACTCTGAAGATGCCCAGCCTCTCTTGTTCCCCCATCTCCCTTCTTTACATATTCAGAAGGCTTCTGCTGCTTCAGTATTATTTGGGTCACAACTAATCTCACTGACTTCATCATTGTGTATGAGTAAAAGTACCTATATTAATTGGAAATTACAGCAATTTTGTTTCTAACATAAACTTGACAGGCTATGATCATAATATGCCAATCAGGCCAAACAGGCCAGAGATCTTTTCCCAGCTCCAGTACAACTTTTTTTTTTTTTTTTTTTTTTTTTTTTTTTTTTTTTTTTTTTTAAGATTGTCACAGAAACAAGTTTTTCTTCCCCCCGCAGATGATGTTCTTTGTCAGTATTCTCCTCCTGCCTTTCCAAAGCCTGGGTAGTAAGCACTCTGTCCTTTGCTGCTCTGTATCACTTCTCTGGCAAGTGCTATTTATTTTCATGGAAGACAGGAAATAGGAAATGAGTCAAGGAAGAATCTTTAAAGCAAATAAAGGAAGGGAGAATAATTTTTTTTCCCCCAAAGGACTACCTCCCTTGAAGAATACTAGTTCTCTTTAGATTAATACAGAGATGAAGTCCCAAGTGAAGATTTTTATGTCCTCTATGCTCAAAACAACCTATTTCTCAACATGACAGATACCTACTAGACATTTACCTCATCAAACCAGAGGTGCATCCAACAAACTTACAGCCAGCCTTACCAAACAAAAGAAAGCTGTTTCACACAGCACTATTTAAACTGTGGGATTGGTTGTCATAAGGTGATACAGAGACAAAAAATTTTTATAAATACATTCTAAAAAAGGATTAGATTGACAGAATAATGGAAGATATGTTGTCTTAGATGATAAACTAACAGATTTGGTGGTCTACATACCATTTTAATGCTAAGCTTTATAAACCATCAATTGCTAGAAAATAGAAGGAAAAATCACCCAAGTTTGCTCACTTTCTTGTACTCCTTCCCTAAGCATTTACCGGTATTGACAGTCCTTACATATGACAAATTCCTTATTGAGGGTGATGGACCTTAGCTGACTCAGGAAAGATAAGCATATCATGAAACCATTAAAATTATATTAGTCATCAATAAAAGTTTTAGCTGCCATCTATCAAAGATGTTATCTCAGATGACTCTTCTGATCAGTACTAAACCAGAAATTGGTATGGCTCAGTCATTTTCATTCAGACAATTTTCTCTCTTAAGAGTTATAGAAAGCTTAAATTTTAAAAGCATCAACAAAAATCAGACCTAGATTATTGCACAATCTTTTCTATCATAGAAAAATACAACTTACATGATACACAAATAAATTTCAAGCACAATCACTTGTGTCAATAAATTATTCCATATTTAATATATTCAATATACCTTTGCAGGTAGACTATTATATTTTCACTCTGCTTGTTCAAGACCAAAATTGAACACCATGAGAAAATTATTCCAGAAAAAACCTTAGTATTCATTGAATAAACTATAGACTCACCTGAAATGACTTATTTGGTTTTCTAAAAGGGAGGAAAGTCTGTCCTTAATATCCTCAAACCTTTCTTTCTCTTCAACAGATACTGTTCCAATTCCATCTGGCCTGTAATATTAAATATTTCATAATTATTGATATCTCTTCATGCTGATTTCTCTTTGAACTGTGATCTTTATTTTTCAAGCTTTCAGTTAACAAGTGTCTCACTCTCCTTTCCTCTTTCCCCTTGCCTTGAAGGATATACAGTAACTTGTGAATACAGTTAAAGAACAGACAATAGACAAACAATTTAACTTTTGAAGTGAACTTTTAAATTCAAGTCCTAAGTCTCTACCTGATCCCAATATGAACACAAAGTCGCATATATTTCTTCCAAATAATTCCCAAAGATATATATCCTTTCTCAAGAAAATTAGTACTATTGGCACAATAGAGGGGCCTACTCAGATCTTGTTGAATTTCAGCTCCTTGAATCTTCCAGATACTTTCCCAGAGACACAATATGGTTGAAAGTGATTTTAAAATATAGATGGGAGGCAAACAACAGTGAGAAAAGCCAGAGCAGGCAACACCTAGGAATCCCCTGGCTTAGAGTGAGCATAGATTTTTTGATTCCCCGTCTCATATTGACAAATAGCAACATGTAACGAAGACTTCCATATAAATATAGCATAAAGGATACAACAAAAAAAATAGTCTTTAATAAACAAAAGCACTGGCATTTTTTTAAACATAAAATTTAAATCCCAATAATTAATAATAAGCCATTAATAATAATAAGCATTAACACGTATGTTAAGCACACACTTAGTCTGAAGTCTTGGCCTAAAGGTGTTATTAATGTATTTATATTGAAATAATTTTGCCATGCAGTCACAACTTCCTCACATATAGCATAATTTTAAAAGAAGTATCTGAAAACTTCCTGTTAATCTCTTAACTTTCAGCTCCAGAGTAACAAACCAGCCACTGCTTTCCACCTGAGTTTATGACTCTGACACTAAGTGCAGATCTGCCCAGTACCTCCTCCAGAGCCTCCAAAACTGTTTTTCTAGACTGAGAAAATTTCTAGAACTGAGAAAATTGTAGTATAATGACACAAAGAAAGACAACTTTCCATGAATGTTCTAAGAATCATTCTAGGATTCTATGAACATTTTGTTTGTTAAATTGTTACTTTAACTTTCTGCGATATATTTATATCTAGGAAGGATAAGTTACCACCTGGTCATGACATAAATAATTCTCTCACCCTTTAAATCACTTATATTTGTGATCTGTCAAGTCAAGGTGGAAAGAATGCCTGAACTCCTTAAATTATTGTGAAGACAACAATAAAAATCAGATATGGTGGAGATATGAGTAACCAGGCACATCAATATACTATTGTATAAATTTGATGTGAAAGAGCAAATAACTTATCTTCTCTCTTTTGACGGATGCCAGGATACTTTACCTCAGCCTTCTGACAGATGGAATGGGCTCAAATTTAAGTAAATTGCACTGTCTGATTTCATTGTCAGGAGAGATCGTGCTCTGGAGTGATAAAGCAAATAGTTCTGTCATATTAAACATCACTGAGGCATGTCATATATATGACAGAAAAGACCTAAGGGTCCAGATAACAGTAAGTGAAAAAGGTGAGCCAGTAGGATGTCATATCTGTCAACCTGAACTAAGGCTAGGATCGCCACGTACCAGGGAGCTGTCACTTCACTGAGTCTGTTGTCATAAAGAACCTTGTTGACAACACCTAAAATTTTCAAAACTGTTAAATATATCTTCAGTGGATGTTTGCATAGGAGCCAATGTCCCAGAAGAAAAAGAGAATACACAGAAAGGTGTTAGAAAAATGTACCATCTATAGCACTGAAAAACTTGCCTCTTGAAAACATGATTTTAGAAAACTGCATAAACTCTGAATCATTATTTTGTTTCTTCCTGTTAGCCTTATTGCAACAAGCAGAATATAGAAATGCATTTTCACAACACAGTTCTAAGACACATATCGTGCTGGTAATCATCTTTTTGCTACTCTTGGGAATATCTATCTACCACTGAGAAAAAAGAATCCACAAAAAAAGAATCTGACTCTAGGATGAGCTGAGACAGAAAAAATGAGATACATAGTTTAAAAATTTCCACTAATTTTGTCTTCTAGATCTTTAATTGCTTTAAAGACAGAATAGAATAAAATAAAATAGCACTGTTTTGAGCTGGTTATTTTTATTTACAAATTATGTGCCTGGCAAGAAAATCAGACTCAAGTAGTCATTTGGTTTTCAAAGGATTAGGCCATCCATAAAGTATGCAACAAATGAGCCTTTCCTACTGTCCCAAACGTTATGGAGAGTGGTTTGGACTTATTTTGTCAATTCAAAACCAGTGTTCAGCTTTCTTATTGCAGTGTGGGACCTCTCTTTTAAGAACTCAGCCAAGAAAAGTGATGGATTGTCTTAAGAAGAGTTTTCATTTGAACATTATCTTCTCAAGAAGGTAGAGTGAATTTTCCTTTCCACCACATTTTTTTTTCCCTCCTTATTCTTCACAACTGCTTTTGGGATTAGAGAACTAGGTGAAACAGTGAACACTCAAAATCTGAGTAGCCTTCTCTGTCTCACTTATATTAGTTTTCCATTTTTTGAGAACTCTGTCAATTGGATTTGGATTGGTCTGTCTTGTCTGCTTAGATCACAGTCTAACTGGCACAGATGTAATGTTGTCTCTGGTCACATCTCAAATGGTTTAATTCACTCGGACTTAAATATCAAAAGAGATTTGAAACAAATATCTCATGAACTACAGCTGGTAAATTCAAGTGGGAAGTAGTTGTTTGACCATAAGACACTTAAATAATGACACCAATAAAAGAGGTTGATCAGAATTTTTAAAGAAACTTCTACTGTGACAATCTTGCAAGATTTCTGTCATGATGGCAGTTACTCTAGGAAGCTAACTGATTAGGTGGTGGATTTAGGTTTTCCTCTGGGAATGGACTGTTTTTCCTCACTTGATCTAATACTTTAAGGCTTAGAATACCCTCCAGAAATATTTTGATTTCTAGAGGTCTTAAAATATGTAGTAATTTGCAGAGGTCACCTGATGAATCGTACGATTAAGACTCTTGTGAATAGGTAAGGCATGTGAGATTAAAATGGTATACCAGTTCCAGTGGGAATTAGATATGGATGCTGGGTTGACAGTAGATTATTTCCAGCCCTCAACTTTGGAAACAGCTTCTCCTAGTGGCTTCTCAAGAGAGTGAATTGTTACCTTAAGCAAGATTGCTTTGTTGAGACAGCCTTGTGAAATACTAACTGAAAATTACTGACTTCCCCCCCCCCCGGAATATCGTCAATACTGGTGCTTTTAACATATTTGCATATTTTAAAAATGTTTCAAGCCTTTTCAATGAGCTTTCCTCATTAAAAACATAGACCATCACTTTGGTCTGTCATGAAAGAAAAGAGTATGAGAGGAATGCACAGACTGATATTCTAACACGTACATGCATGCACATACATGAGAACAGTAAGGCTGACCAAAAGAATCTGCCAGTGAAAAATGAGAAATTATGATGAAAAACAAAATACAAGAAAAATACTTCAGCTAAGTCTTACTTCAAGACATTTATACAATACACTACATTTCAAGGGCGTAGGAAAAACAAAACCTAAACTTAAATGTCATATTCGCTCCTAGAAACAAATTGTTTTAGAAGACTTCAGTGCTTTCTAAGAGCACTTGTTTTTAAATTCAGGATGCACAATAAAATGAAAGAACAGTGACAGCTTTCAAATTAACAAGATAAAACTTTGACATCTTGTTTCTTAGTAAACTGTAGATTAAATTGTTTAGGATTTTGGTGTAGAGATTTTATTATCTATTTATAGGACTTTAATATCCAAGGACTTTAATAACCAAATTTTCCTTTAAATCACAATTGTATTAATTAAGGCTTTTGTAACGTCCATCGTTTATGTTAGACAAATCTAAGAAAAACAATTATTTACATTACCAGCTTTGAAGCAGGCAGAACAGACGTCTTTATATTAACAGAAAATGAAGAGAGCAAATTATCACGTGGCATTTAAACATTGCTTTAACCAGCAGGCACTTGAAGACTGAGCATTTTGTTGTTTATATTAACTATTCTTCAAACATTCTGACAAAAAAAAAAAAAAAAGGCACAATAGAGCCTTCTGCTGTATGCATTTCTCAGGCTGATCCTACATCTGCTTACAGGTCACACCCTCCTTTTCACAAGTGAATGAAAAAGACCAATTCTGACGGCCACTAAAAAAGATTAAAATGATAAATCGGGTTAATTTTAGTGATCTTTTATGCGGTCATATTTTAGGTGGGATTCATTAATGCCCTTCTACTGAAAAGCTAAGCATGTACTAATATAATACCTTTTTACCCAAAGTATAAGGGTATGTATAGGCATTAATCAGTTGAAACTAATGACAAAAAAATGTATCATGTTTAGGGAAGGTGAAAGTGTGTAATAGCATTAGCTGTTCCTTCACTGTCTAAGATGGCAAGTATCAACTTAAATATGCAGAACTTTGTTCTAATATTTATTAATAATGTGTGAATTGTGATTAATTTTCTACTGACAATTTCTCTGAGGCTTTTCAGAAGCAGATCTGTTTTGATACATTGAAAAATGTGCCTCTGTTAATACAGTGAGGACACATTTTATTATAACATTATTATAGTTATTGGCACTTTCCAACACAGGACAGTATCATTCCTTAAACCAAAAGTGAGGTCAACATGACTTCACTTGGTATCTGCAACAGGGTGAGGAACATTGCTTCTAGCTTTGAACTTGTGAGAACTCTACTGATTTCTTTTGGCCATTTACAACAGTAATATATAGAAAGCTCTGTCACTAATTGAACAATATTAATTAAAAAAAAACCAAACTTAACTATTTAGAGGCTTGGGGGTATGACATGCATAAGTGAACCACTTAAAAAGGAGAATACATATTAAATTAAAGAAGATTTACCTTCCTCTGTGCAACATATACCTTGGAGATGATCAGCTTCCAAAAATGAAGGAGGAACTGGATGATGTAAGAGGCTTGGGACAGGGCAATACATAAAACTGAAAGACTTAGTGAAAAAGTTCTATTCTCAGCATTGCCCAATGAGTCTCAGAAAAGGGGAAGATTACATTCAGTTGAAGAAAAGAGATATAAATGTCCAAGGATCAACTAGTTTCTCCGTTTCTGAGAGAACACTGTTTCTCATCTAGAAGCACAAACTCACATAGCATATCAAACCTAGAAGGTATATTTTCTCATTCTGTTATTCTGGGAAAATGGTGACTTATAACAAATAACTTCTGAATAAAAACATACTTTCGAGTATGAGAAATCCACTCTCACCATTTCCATTACAGAGGACTGATAGAAAAATGAGACATATTACAAAACTAAAAGACTCTTGTTGAGTCTCTAGATGTTGTATCAAACATGAGAGAGAATTTATATAAGATGCTGTTAGACTGATGGAATATAACTTCTGATATAAAACACTTCCCTAAAGATCCACTCTGTAAGGGATCTCAGGCTCCTTCCTCCAGCTGTTGGACAGCTGTGGAACAGATCTAAGATTAAAGCAGAAGGCCCAATTGCCATTAAAAATCCGTGAAAGAAGACCTCGCACCTTCTATCATTACAACACAGACAGAACATGTGAGGTTGAGAGTGAATAAGAAGCACAACAGAAATAGGAAGCATTTTCAACTACTTAAAACTGAATGATTTCACAAAATTCTGCTAGCAATGGTTTCTTGGGAAAACCATCTAAGAATAAATCTACATGCTCTTCAAATATTTTTATATACAAAATTATACATATAAACTCATAGCACATTTGGGAAGAGATCAACTGGACAAAACCTTTCATGTCAGATGGTGACCATGTGCAGATATATAGTGAAACTACTCACAATTTCTGGAATTTTAGATTAAATCTTACTAGATATTGTTTATAAAATACATAAAATGAAGGAGAAACCAGGAAGATAAAGATAACCATACTTTAATTCTACAGTTAATTTAGCCAGAAGGAAACACCTATTCAGAAGCTCCACAAAAAATTATTAGAAGAGACAGAGCAATGTAATGACATTATTTTCCTTATTTTCACAAAGTTCCTTGTCCCAGATTTGAAAGTGATGATTTGTCTGAACACTCTTTTATCACTTGACATAAAGTATAAAATTGCAATAAATGGTTCTTATCACAAAACATTGAAAAATGAAAAGAAATATATAAATACATAGCGCTCTCTGAAGTTTCCATAGTTTCATTTCTCTTATGTGTTCTTTTACTCCACTTTAAGATATTTCCTCCAAGCATAACAGGAGCAGGAAGCCTATCAGAGAGTCTACAGTGCCAAAAGATGACAAGGATCTAAAAGGAGCTCTCAGAGAGGGCAAGGCTATTGCAGGGATATGAAATGAATTCTCTGCATCGGTGTTTATTATGAAGGAAATTAAGACGACTCCTATGCTGGAACTCTTCTTTGTTCATAGAAAAAAAAAAAAAAAAAAAAAAAATTTTTTTTAGATATGGAACAAATTAGAAAAATCAACAGCAGTAACTTGCCAGGGCCAGAACTGAATTACCTGTGGATGTGTGAAAGTTCTCACTGAGAACTGCCTTCCTACTGAGGAATGGGAGGTAAAGAATGTGAGATCAAATTAAAAATCAGAAGTTTCCAGGGAATCTAGGGGGAACTACAGGCCAGTAAGCTTTACATACATCCCAGAAAATTAGAAGGAACTATAATATAAGGATATTTCAAGGATAAAATTAAATAAAATTTGGTAATATTATCTACTGCAAAGAAGTCTGTATGGCTTTGAAGCCATAAGGCAGAGAAATATTACCTTCTGATCTTGAAGTTCTCTAAGGATCAAAACCAGTGGGTGAGCGTGACCTGATGAGTACCATGGACCTGGATTTGCAAGAATTTTTTGTCAGATTCCCTAACAAAAAGCTTGTAAGGCAATTAAGCAGCCACTGAGTAAGAGTGAAAGTCCTTACATTTACAGTGAAAAATGAGAGAATAGGAATAAATGGTGTATATCTGCAATGAAGGCAAGTTACCAGTAGAGTTCTGCAGGGATTCTGTGCTGAGACCTCTGTTATTTTACAATATTCATAAATGGCTTGGCAAACAGTAAGAATTCAGGTGATAGTAAATGTAATGATAGTTATGTCGCATAGTGTGAAATTCCAGAAACACCCTGTGAAATCAAGTAGCAATAAAAGAGCAAACGATGATCGAGGTAGATAAATGTAAGAAAATTCAGGACAGAGATCTTGGTGTTCAGATGGATAATTCCATGAAACTGTCCCTGTCCAGTAGCAGTCAAAGCAGCAAATCAACATTGAGAATTATGAGAAAAGGACAAGGAATTAGCAGAAAACATCCATCTAGTGTAATCACTGCATGGTTCACTCATAGGTTTTGAATCTTATATAGCAAAGAGATAACAGAGAATTTTTTTTTTTTTTTTACTGTCCTCTGACTCTTCCAATAGAAACAGAGAATGAAATGAGATGTGTAGGAGTCAAGTTCAAAGCAAGAGTTCTTCAAGCAAGAGGAGGCTGAGTTCTGGAACTTGCTGCCAAAGGTGTTGAGAGTGCAAAGGGCTTACACAGGTTCAGGGGTGCAATGGACAAGTACCTGAAACAGACACTCACTCCATGTTACCAAACAGGCATATTCTGACCTGCAAGGAGTTGGAAACTGAAAGAGCAGTAAGAGGAAATATTGCATATGCTTGCCCTTCACTTACTCCAAGCAGGTCAGTGCTGGAGACAGATGACTGACAGGCTTAGAAAACCTTACTCAATATGACTGTTCTTCTATGCAAACACACATGCGCTGAAGATTTCAAAATGAAGGCAGAAAGAAACTATTTATTTTTGGTTATAAACTGATTTTTGCAGCATTACATTCACCTTCTCATATATGAACTTCCAATAAATCAGTTTTCTTTCTGAATAGAAAAAGGTATAACCAGAGAATATGCTTGAATTTTGAATTTTTCAACTCAGTCTGTAACTCAGCAGGTGGAAGGAAGTCACTTTGCACTTCATGTGATACCCACCAGCATCCATTTCAGACAAGAGGGACTGAATAGAAGTCACAGCATGAAAAGTAGACAAAAGTGAACGTGATGGGGAAGAAAACAATAGCTCCTACCTGGACTGTTGACTGAAATGTCAGCATTCAGGAATATCCTATAGCTCCTTGTTCTGCCCATTTCACTTTCACCAATGATACACAAGTGTATGCATAATAGCAGTGTGAAAAGTTCACTTGTGAACTTTAATGGGGATTATATAGTGAAACATTTCAGAAGAAAAACATTGTGAAGAGGAACCAAAGGAGATGCTATTGTAAAGTTACATAGCACCATAAGCACAGCCAATGTTGTTTTTATTTACTGCATTTATTTTATTTACAAGCTGTTTTTATTTACTGGAGGAAAAGGGATCAGTTGATTCAAAAACACTGATGTGATTTTGTTTAAACACTCACCAATGCTATTTTACTAAAATATTTTGCTTTTTGGCTATTTAGGAAGAGAATGTCTTAAGAATGTCATCCACAAAAGCAGAAGTACCTTTTCTACATAAGCAGTTTGTCAGCTCAGTCATAATGCCCTTCCCAGCAGGAAAGGCATGAATGAGGCTTGAATTCCTCAATCTAGGACTCAGTTTATTGTGTTTGACCCTGCATAAACATTTCTGTTCCCAAACCAACAACATTGGCATCAGAGGCACACTAAGTACCAGTATGCTTGATAATCCTGTCAGAACTTGTTACCTATATCTTTGTCTCAGGAAATAAAACAGTTGGGGACTGTTCTCTCGTCCTGAGACCAGGTGGCAAGGTCTGTTGCATACAGAGGTCAGTTCAGGTCTCCTCTATGCTTCACAGTGTCCCTGAAGCTCTAGGATAACAATTTATGTGTTTATTCCAGGTGTTTTGAAATAAAACCATGGCTATTGTGTTATAGTCTGCAAGAGCATTACAGCCAGCAGCATGAAACAGTTCATATTTCAAGTCCTAGGGTGCAGCAAAAGAGCATACGGAATACCTGAGGGTTCAAAATCTGCTGGAAGAATTCCGGAGACATATGAAGGGTGGAAAGAGACAAAGCTGATTCACCCTTGTTCATAGTGTTTACTGGAAGCAGTATTCAGTACATGCAATCCCAAAACCATGCCTGGGATCTTAGAGAGTGCCTATGACTAATGTACAGTTGGGGTCCATTGTATGAGACTGCTTCCTCACCAGTTTTATTTAGCAAATCAGATGCAGTCATTGGTGTGCTTAGTGTACATCCTGGTATGGCCCCGGTATATTTTGTAGATTTGCCCTGATTTGTGCTTGAGTTTCTCTTCACTAGGCTACCAGAAATGAAGGTGAGTGACATATTTATCTAATCATTTGACTGATGTCGCTAAATTGCCTACTATAAAATTCATACCTAAAAGAAATTGATAATCTGAACTACAGATATGGCTGCATTTCTACATGCTCCTCCATCACCTGACTTCAAGATCATTTTTGATGATCTTTCTCAGGCTAGTGGAAGGTCTAAGATTCCTCTGTGAAGCAAAGGTGAAATATAAATTGACTACATCATGCCCAGAGTATAAAGCTCTTTGTCTTTGTTCTGTGGTCTTTCTAATTCTCAGCCTGACTTATAAAACTAAGATGTATAACGCCAGGGATCAGCCTAGAACTTTGGCCTGTCGTGCATTGTCTGTGAAATTCTTTTTTCCCTTTTACTATTTCTTAGTGCTGCGGCAAATGAATGAGTGGATGTATTATGTGAGTATATGTGTGTCTGTCATCCTCAGTGAGTGTGTCTGCTTCTGTCCTTGACTTACTTTTCTTCTTTCTTCATGTTTCTTTTTTCTTCCGTTTTACAATATCTCAGTTCTAGTCAGACCCTCTCTGTTCAACACTTCTTTTATTCCTAAAACACTCATAATGCTATTCAGAGAATATCTGTACAGAAGGAATAGACAGAATACAGAGTGCTTACCACTGTGTAAATGATGTGCTCCCTGAGATATTTTCATGCACTGCACGCACTGCTGTCCTTCACTTAAAGTATGAAATAAAAAGAAATGTATCTACCATTCTTTTGAATTCTTGAAATAAGTTTGAGCAATTATCACTGTGTATTTGTCTTGTTAGGTTGAAACCAGTAATAAAAAGGCAAGAAACAACAAAGACTTAGACTCAATAAGAAATACGAATACGTCAGGTTCTTCAGGAACTGACAAAAGAAGCATGCTTTTACAGAGAATAGGTTACCAAGTAAAAGCCAGAAAATCTCCTAACTTACCAGTATGAACATTAAGATTCTTTGGAGTATTTCAGGAACATTCAAAATCATTTTAATTTTGGATATTATTATCAAGGATTACATAATATGAATCTCCCACTTCCAAATCACTCAGGTCACAAATGCCCAGCTCCTGTTCTCACGGATGAGGCTTTGTCTGAGCCAATGAAGGAAACAATATCCTTTTTAAGGATTGCGCCTTCTTCACTGGCTCGAGGACAAGTATAATGGCCTTTGTGACTGACTGGTTGCAAGGCAACATAAGCACACATGTTGGGAAGAAAACCTCTCTCTCCCCTGATCCCTACCAGGATTCAGTTTTGGGGATTTACTGACAGCATCATAGTAATTGCTTTTGGGGACTGTAAATAGATTTTCCCCTAGTGTCATGACTGGATCAGTTGATGGGGGGAGATCTACTGGGTTTTCCCTTGTTATTTTTTAACTTTTTAAACATATTTCCTACAGCAGTATACAAATCTAGTGTAGGGTATAAACACATGCTGTCCTGTAATTTGATAGACTGCCTGCTCCATTCCTCACTCTAGTACAAGGAAGACATGGATAAACTGGAGCAAGTTCAGTGGATGACACCATGACAGTCAGAGGCCGGGGCACTTGCTATAAGGAGAAGCTGAGAGAGCTGGGCTTGTTCAGTCTGAAGAACAGGTGGTGTCTAGGGGACTAAATGACAGACCCCCCCAGCTGCTACTGGGAGGTTGACAAGAGACAATGGCTGTAACTTCACTGAAATAAGACAGGTTCAAACTGGATAAAGACCTGACTGGGTAAATCCCTGAGCAACCTGGTCTGACCTCACAGCCGACCCTGCTTTGAGCAGGAGGTTGGTCTAGAGATCTCCTAAGATTACTTTCAACCTGAGCTATCCAACGATCCTATCTCCAATACCTGCTGTTTAAAAGCAGAGCTAGTTCCCTCACAATTTGGAATAAGACATAAATGAAACAAAAGCTTCTTTTAAACAATGCACTTAGCAAAGCAACAGCTTAATTCTTTCCAAGTCTTTCACTTGCAAGTGGAAGAAGACATCATCCAAAGAGCATCACTATGACCAACAGCTCCTGAAGCAGCCTACATCTTTAGTGGAAAAAATTCCAGAAGTGTCCTAGCTTTTTCTGGTCACATCACATTCCCTGTATATGTTTTTCCCTGTGGCAGTACAGACAGAAGAACTCAGTATATTTTGATTAGTTGCCAAGATACAGACTGTAGAAAAAGAGTCACAACTTCTCTTAAACTGAAAAAATTTTTAGAATATTCACTGGAAACACCATTCACTAGCACAATATAAACATGGAATGAAAGGACTACCTTTTTAACAGGCTATCCTTTAGCCTTGCATCAGCCTGTCTATACAATACCCAAGAAAATACACTGCATTAAGACAGCATAACTGCAAGGAGATATTTTTTGTCTAAAATAGTAATAAGTATAGAACCTCTAATACCCCTGAAGAAATTTTAATGAACTGATTTCTGTTGTGTGCAACTTCCCTATCTGGTGAATGCAAGAGCCTATAAATACTTTTGATTCCTCCTAAGGCTATGAATTTAAAAATATATTATTAAATTACCTGTTACCATGAACATGAGAAGCACAAAATGCAAAACTGTAGTGGAGCAAGGTTGGATCAATGACAGAACCATTTTCTGAATGTTCAATCAATTCATTGAGATAGCAAAGATGGCGGTGACAGCCTCTCACTCCATAGCGAGCACAGTATTCGTCTAATACAAAGACTTGACCTGGGCTAAACCAACCCTGAAAGAGAGAGGCAAAAAACCCACAACAGTTTGAAATTTCTTTTTCTGCTCACAGTTTTTAAATCAAACAAAGAACAGAAGCATATATTTTTATGTGGATTACATAAACTTTTTATACTATTATGGTTTATATCCGACTAATGCTGACGGCACTGGGAGCTAGATCGAACAATAGCCCTCTTGCTGAAAGGAGTAAATGTCAAGAAACTATTTGCACTTCTGAGGTACCACTACCATGAAATATGTAGCTTACAAAAACATGCTAATAGGCACAGATTCAATGACATTGAAATCCAACATAAAATAACACTTCAAAATAATTAATTTTGTTAAAATACTTAATTATAAGCTATGAGAGAACATTTGGTTAATGCTGAGGGACATTAACATGGACATTAAAACACAATTTCTGGATGGTCACTTCCCTGTGGCTGTAACTTTACTGGGAGAGAATCACAATTTGAATATTTAACTTGTTTCTTCTGTAACATGCATGCACTTTAACAACTTTTTAACAACTTTTGCTAGTAAAGAGATACAAAGCTAGGTAGTTTGTTAAAAGCCATCTGAGTAAGATGAGTATGATTTCACTTTAAATAATAATTAGATTTTCTGGGGCATACTGAGGGCTTCCTTGGGCAGGCTTGATGAAACCAGAATGTGTAACCCTGACACAGACACAAACAACGTAGACTCATTCCCACCACAAAAACATTCCTGAGTGAATCCAGAGTGTAAAAAAAATCATTGATTCTTGATGTAGAAATGTAAAACAGAAGAAGAGGCTTGGTTGCCTTGTCTCACAATATGAAAAAAAAAAAACAAAACCAAACAGCACGGTGAGCTTCCAAAAAGCAGCAGGAGAAAAACATAAATCTTGGGAAAGTACAGCTCCTTCATAGCTGTTCTAACTAAGCATTTTTCTTTGTTCTTTTCTTAATTGTGGTGACATTACCCTCTCATCATCCCTGACAAATGGTTAAGAGGGATTGAGGAACACCTGAACTCAAACATAGAAATAACTTAGATAAGCAAAATAATTTTGCAAGTCATTAATTAATAACACCAGTTTAGTAGTTTAAGAACAATATTTCCTTATTGCTTGTGAATACTTCTGCAAGCTCAGATGTCTAATATTTATACAAAGTATCAGCAAAAATATTTTAAACAGTACTTAAAAATATATTAATGTCAGGTTTAAATCCTCTATGTTTTAACCTTACTAATTTGAATTTAACATAGTATTTGAAAACAACAACACCTCAAAGTTTTTTCATAAATGTGTTCGCTCCTGCTTAATTTCCTTGAAGTCAATGTTTCTACTGCCTTTAAAGAGCTTCAGCTGCTTCTAGAGAACACTTAGCTTTATTACAGCACCCAGAACAGTACTCAGTGTTTTAAACTAATATCCAGTCATGCTGCCATGGTTCCTGTGTTTCACAATGTTTGCTAGAAAATGTGGTATTTTACTGAAAGAAGAAAGAAAAGAGATTTTAACTGAATTTCTGCAAGAATATGTATCCTAGCCCTAGATATAATAAACAGTGGTTATTTTGACTGCTATTCTGTCAATATGTTGTCATTGTCACTGATACGTCTCTACATTTTCTTGGAAAACATGACAAAATGCTGTATGTCAATGCCTAGCACTACAAAAGGAAATAATTAAAATTTCTGTACATTCTTATAGGGAGAAAATTGTGACAAGAATATACATTTTTAAAGAACTCATTACTTGAACTTCAGTCTCTGTAAGAGATCTGTTTTAATGTGGTCATTTTCATATAAATATGTGCCTTCCCTGCCCTTGTTCAACCCCATACCATGCATAAGTCTCACAAACACATCGCAACTATATGCTACAGAGTATTAGATAACTGCCTATTTTTTTATTGTATAATTGAAAAAATATTAAAAAAAGAAGCTTCCCAATACAGAGAATGTAAAATTAGTTTAGGTCATATAGTAATTTAATACAGAACCATGCTTAATATAAATTCTTACATATTTTTGGTTTTATTTTTACAAGTTGTATACGTGCTTACTCTATATTTATTGAAGTAAGGGGATGCATTGTTCCCAAAAGTGATAGGAAATGAGTTCAGGAAAAGAAAAAATCATGCTTAAATGTGCACGCATTCTATTGCTACCTTGATGTTTCCATTTTTTTAAATTAAAAATATAGTTAAATATGCAATTTAACAAAAAAAAAAAAATCACCCATTCTACTTATTGAAAGCTGAATTTTAAAAAGAACAATAAGAAATACATCTGCTTTATGGTTGCTATAGCACTGTGTATTTCACCTAACCTCTTCTAAAAGTTCCTGATTTCAAGGTTATATTAAGTGTCTTACTATATTATTATTATAAAAAAAGATTTTGACCCCAATGCACTGTTAGAAAGCTAACCATTTTCTCTTTGAGTGCCAATTACTTTGTACAGATGTACCTTCAGGCCTCTTTGATTCAGTGTGCAACCCACAGACAAAAAAAAAAAAGAGTCCTTTAACTTTTTCTATACGTACTTATCTGGTAGTATTTTAAAAAGGAAGCAACTGGTCATCAAATAATAATTTTTTTCCCCTTTTCTACACTTGCAAACAAACCTAAAAAACCCCATTATTATCTCTATATTACATGACTAGTCAGACCAATAGAAAAAAGAAGTAAAAAAAAGTTATCCTTTTTTGTTGCTGTTGGAAGTAAAGTGAAAAGAATGATGTGCTATAAGGCATTTTAGGTCCTTAGAGATTAATATTTCAGGCATGATATCAGGTGAAAACTAAAGCCTCAGGAAGGTACGAGGTCTGACCCACACAAACATGTTTAGCAAGTGTGTATCATCTGATGAACTTCCGCAAGGTTGTTGCTGGTTCTCCCTGCTGAAGACAAAACCTGAAGCAGCCCCATTCTCAACTCCTAGACCATAGAGCATAGAATAGAAAATGTTGTGTAGGAAGGGGAAACTGCAGCTACAAATACAGAAGCATGTTATATTATCAGTGTCTTATATTTTATAGCTGTCTTTGCAAAAAACATTAATTTTGATACAGAGATCACATTTTACTTGCTTTTGTTTAAGAATTATACTGACATTTTTTTATTTTCAATTCAGGTAATACATATATGTCCACATATCTATATTGCCTGTGGTTCTGCTTCCCTTTTTTGGGCATTTTTGCTTCTTCACACCACAGTGGAATGTATTACAAGACAGGTGAAAATGTCTGACAGGCAACTACATTTGTACCTTAAAATGCCTGTACAGGTGTGAGTAAATCCTACCACAGGAGCTCTTACCATGATCAAAACCTTCTGTTTTTATTCAAACCTCCATAAAGGACATGATGAATTTCAGCTCATAAAATCAGAGACAGTTTGGGTCTCTTTGCTTTCTATTGAGTGGCACAGCAGCAGCTTGCAAGTGTGTAATTTTCAAATTTGAAACCAATCGATTGGACCCTTTATTCCAACTACAACTGCAGCTATTGAATGAACTAGGAAGAAAGGACTACTTTGTAGCAACTATTTCTCACTTTTTATATCTATCTTCCAGCCAGTACTCACCAAACAAGAATAGGAGTCATTCAATCTGTGATCCAAGGTCTGCCTCTGAAGCAGTCTAAAGAGGGAAGCATGGTCAAATTTGCAGGGATTAGCAGAAATAAACTCATCCATGCCATGTTTCTGACCACGGTCTGTATCTGTTCGTACAAAGGAAAAATGTGCAGAACAATACATGTGAGTGAGTGTGCAGATTTACAAGGTACAGAAGGTGTAAGTCCCAATATATAAACTTGAAAATATCTCAGAGAAATAAATCACATAAGTAGATATTTGCAGGTAACATTATAGAATCTTGTTTTTTAATCTGAAGATATTACTACTGAATTATTTTTCTATCATACCAATCTATGGAATGTAACAGTGAAAAAAAAAAAAAGTTGCTACCCACTGACAATTTAGAAAGGCTACCAGAAAACATAGTACATTAAAATAATTCTTAAAGTAATGTTTTCTAGTGGAGCTCTTCAAATGTTACAATTTACAAAACAGTGTTATGAGTATGAAAAATTAGTGTTCTGTAATTTCCTGGGTTTGCGTGGCTATCTTTCTAATTTTATCAAAATAAAATAAATATCCTTCCCTCTATTGAAAAAAAAAAAAAAGGTTTATGCACTTATTTCTTCAGATAAGAAAGAGCATCTTTACTGCAGATCAAAGTACCACTTATAGAAATATTCATCATGGCTTGAAGCCTACTTCTCAAACGGCAAACTGGAGCAGAAATGAACACACTGGCTTGAGCTAGGTCATTTCCAGCCTTCTTTTTGTACACAGCTTTTAATGAGACAAACCTTAATGTAGTAATGGCAAAGAGCTCCTTCAACCTTCCAGCAAAGAGTAGTGAAAAAGGGAGCAGCATTTTTGTGTAAATACATGGAGAAAACATACCATCCCAAATGGCACTTCAATCAAAGGCCCAAATTTATTGTTCTTCACAGATTGCATCTTTGAACGCCTTTAAACCCCGCGGGTTTATCAAAAGAGAAGCTCTAGTGATTGCTTTCATTAATGCTATGTTTTGTCAAAGTCCTCAATGTGAATTATCTATCAAGTATGGACAGAAAAAGCCTTACAGTGCCCAAAAGGACTAGTTATGTATTAGCACATTAGCTGTCTTGGATTCTATAGACTGTACTGGGGTGAACAGTCCTATCAACTTAAAAATTGACTTCCCTTTTCAATACGGTCTTAGTTCTTTGTTCCTTTAAATTCAAACCTAGCTCTTTTTATATTCGTTACTAGAAAAGTATAGATCTAAGTGTATCCTAAATGCAATTTTGAAAACCTGCATAGTACAAATCTAAAATTGCTAAAGAAAAGGAGACAAAAGTTTATTGATTAAACCCAATTATAGAGTCAGGTTCATAATAAAACTCAATATTGATCTGTGGGCATGATGCTAACATAATCAGTCACATTTAGAAATTTAGCCCCAGATCATATTGATCCATGTCAAGTCCAACTTTCAGCTGTATTTGTGGATGGGAGAATTATTTAATTCAAACTGAAGGATCTGCAGCATCACATCCTGGAAAGATGCAGAAACTAATTCATATCACTTGGCTTTGCATTGTCAAAGCAAGAGTCACATCCATGTGACAGATTTCACCAAGGTGGATGTAGCAAATTAACAGTATGACAATACATCAATGGTGTAAGGTATGAGACCAGCATCTCAGAGAAACAGCAGCATATATTTTTAATGGTTTAAGGATGAGTAGCATATATGATTACATAGATTAACAATATTTCCATGAGCATTAGACTAGCCTATCATTAATGACAAACAGCTCATATTTTTGACAAAGGTACATGAAATGCTCTCTTAATTAGTGCAATTTAAATGTATTTAAACACATGAATTCAAAGATAAATGACACATTACTGAAAGTACTAAACTACAATGTGAAGTTATATATAGTTTTCAAAATGATCCACACACAGACAAAAGTTTTGCAAATGCAGTATCACATTAAATGTATTAAATGTCTGGTTTCTACATTTCTTGTAAGTTTTCCTTCTTATACAAATACCTAATTTATTGAGCCATTATTTACAAAAAGATGACAGAAAAGAAAAAGGATTCATATTTATTTCTGCCATTAGTCTCATGTACAAATTATACACAGCTGAGTATTTCTTAAATTAACTGGCTTGATTTTTCTCTCTGGTTAACCACACAAATATAAAAGATTCCCCCTTTTTAAAACAAAATCTGTGTAAGCACTGACAAGTAATTAAGTATTGAAATCAGGAGACTGGATGTTGCAGATGAAACTGATTTAACATTCTGATACAGTCATCGAGATGATCAGAATGTGTAAAACCTATTGAATACAATGCAGCTTGTGTAAGCAGAATCTGCTATTACATAATTTGGGCAAAGTAAGCAAAAATATTTACTTAAAAGTAAAAAAAAAAATACTTAAAAGTATAAATATTTGCTAGATTACATTCTACAGAAAGATCCATGACAGATCACCATATTTTTAGGAGAATGAAACAGCACAAATAAGATTGTCAAATAGTAACAGAGGTCTGTTACCAAATATATTTTAGCATCAAAAACCCAAAAACTTACCTTTGCCAGCTGCAGGCAAGCAGGGAACAATAGAAAAGTAAATCTAGTGTAATACACTACATTTTATTTTACTGCTATGACATAAATACAAGACAACTGGTAAATATTTTTGAAACAGAATGGATTTAAAAAAATATATATATGAACTTGATCCAAGATTATGAGGAATGCAAAAATGTTGTATGACTGTGATCTAAACATTATTTAACACCCTACTTTTAAAAATCATTAGAGTGTATTTTTCAAATTCCTACACAAATGAGCTTTAGATGTCCTGTTCAAGCTACATGCAATTTCAAAAAAGACATTGAGTGATATATTGTGATATACAGTTAAGAAAAAAAACAATTCCATTTTATTGTCTACAGTTTCTCAATCTTGGGAAACAGTGTGAAGATATTTAGGGAGAACTTTGAAGCAGTAATACGTCTGCTTTTTCACAATTATTTTTCTTCCTTTCTTAATGGAACTTGTTCTCCTGCTTGCAAGTTGCCTCAAACTCACTGTTTCAGCTTCTATTTCCCTGTTACACTGTCTGTTTCAGGTTGTGTATTTTTTTCAGCTTTTGGAAAACTACCTTTTTTTTTTTTTTTTTTTTTTTTTTTTTTACATCGGGAACATTTTGACTCTTGATCATTGACCAGGGCTCCAAAGTGCTATACGCTTAGAAGCACAGGCCAAAGAGACAATCTATGCCCCAAGAACCTTGTAATTTAAATATCAGACAATGAAGTAACAGTTGGAGAGAAAATGGCAGAATATGAGAAAGCAGGTGGCCCATATGGCCTGACTGTCAGGCTGGGGATAGCACGCTATGGACTGCCAGTATTTTGCCAAAGGACAGATTTGAAGAAGATACCAGATAGTTTTTGTATGTTTCTGAGTAGCACAGGAGAAAACATAAAGGTGACTTACTAACTAAGGTGGTGGAGGCCAGTGTTAACCTTTTCTTTCCAAAAGGGAGATGGGGGTAGTTGGAGGCAAGCAGGAATGGAACATGAAGGGGGATGGGGGAACATGCAGGCAGGGTGGAGTTACTCCTCTCTTTCGGGGGCAAAGTGTATGATGGATATAAAGCTGCCAAACCTACTGAGAAAATGTCAAACGAAAAAGTATCTTTTTTCTGTTTGTTTCTAAAAGATTTAATTAATTGAACATACAGATACAAACATTTCAGGACTATTTTAAAAGCACTGCTTTACAGGAACATTACCAATTATTCCAAAACTGAGTAATGCCACCATACAGTTAAGCAGTGGTATTTCTTGTGTTTATGTATTATGACACTAGTACCTTAATATTAATCATAATCTGGTTTTCCCACAGAGTCTCTGATGTAGCCAGTTTGAAGATTGAGAGTGATACAAATAACATTTAAAAGAAATATGAAATTAAAAATTTATTCCCATATCATTAAACTATGCTAGAGAGAGAAACTTTATAGTGCCTATCATGAGTATATTCAAAGAGACTCAACACGTTAAATTTTCATGACTAATCCCAAACAACTTCTTCATTTGGCAAACTGCCTGCACTGTCTTCCTGATTACACAACACTGACTGCTCCACTTGGATGATTTAATTGTCCACAGAAGTTCCCTATGTGATACTCTTTTGGTCAGATAGATGCTTCATTTGGAAATGTCTTCAATGTTATCATTGAATTGATGTCTTGTAATACCAATGCATATCTGTGTATTTGAATCCCTTTGCTACTCCCTTGCTATTTAATAAACAGGATGTCATGTTTTTTCTATGGGCTCTAAACAGCATTTTTATGAAAACTGTTATAATTGGTCTCTGCAAAATCTCAATTATTTTCCTTTTGTGAGTTGTTTTGATAAGTGACATCATTCCAAAAGAGAGATGAGGAAAACTATACATCTCAGATCAAACGATTCCTCACCTAACTCAGTTTTCCAGTATCTATCTTCTCTCTTCTCTGCAAATATTTTCACAGAGACCATCTCTGAACTCATGGTGGTGTAGGATCAGAATGATGTTTGGCTTTGTGATTCTTCATTAAGACATGACAATCCCCTCATGTGCTGCTGTTACTCCTTTGTTACAACCAAGTTATTAACAGTGTTTATCACTTCAGCAGCTCTTCTAATTGTATGAATAGATCTCCTAATACATTCCTCATTAAGAAACGGAGAGCCTCCTGCACCTTTATATGACTCAGATGAATCTATTTTTAATTGGTGCTTTCTCTGAAACATTCATGTCCTTGGGGAACTTCTGTTTTTTTCTACAATCATGGATCCTTAAATACTCTGTCCTTTGCATTATAGCACGCTTATTCAGTATTGTGGAACTGAAGAGCAGTCTCTTTTTCTTGATCATTGTTGACTTGTCTTCACTTTTATTTTGGAGTCAGTTAATACTACAGAAGTGCAGTACCAAGTTGCTTTACTTAGAAATTAAGAGATTGGCTAGTATTAATTGTAGAAGTTGGACAGGTACAATAGTTTGATTCCAGTGCCACACTTAAATGTGTATTTGCCTCATTGGTAGTATAGAATATCAAGTTTCTTCTAAATGCAGTACATGAATGATCCTAAACTGCTATACAGAATCAACAAGAAGAGACTACACACTCAGATCAGTTAGAGATCTGTAGGGTGGCCTTTTGGAGTGCTGCTGCTGTGCACGTGCAAGAGCAACATTTCCATTTTCTGCATTTGTGATAACTGCTGTAAAGATCAGTAAGACCCTGGCTGTCGTCTTATAATCACGTCTAGGTTGGTGTTGGTTTTTTGTTTTGTTTTGTTTTGTTTTTTTTTCTGGAGTTCCTGATGTGTTTGTTTTGATCCAGCTCTGAGGTGGTTGTGTTTTGTTCACCTCACTTTAGGCACTCTTTTGTACAAGGAATTATCTTACATAGAGCACCAATAACTGCAAAAAATACAGCCTTTATTATACAAAAGGAATCTCTTACTCCTTCCTTTCTACTATTTTCTTTTATACAAAAGAAGCTCATGGTATAGATTACAGGAATAATTCTACCACAGCTTACCAAAACTCTTTCTTAAAGAGTTTTGAACTTGAGAATATAGAAAACAGTAGAGGCTTAGAAAATTTACATCATTTACACTTATCAATTGATTAAAAATATTAAATGTTTAATATTTTTGCCTTTGACAAGTTATCATTTTCAGTAAATAATGTAATGTTAACTTTGGAAAGTAGAATTTTGTCTACAAGGCCATGGAAAATGGAAATGTTAATATTTATTACTAGCAAAAAATTTACCTTACTACAGCTAGGTATGTGGCATAGTAATCATCATATGATGTTCTAATTTCTTTAATGACAACTTTCAGTTGTTTTTTTTTTATCTATCAAGAGAATTTCAGGATTAGAGAAGATATTTTATAAACAAAATATTTAAGAACATTGAAACATGTCTCCTGAAGTTGTTTTTTTCTCCACATCCAGCAGTTTAAAGGCATTTAAATTTTTTCAAGTTATTGAAAATGCTTTTCGTACATTTTATCAGGATGAGTGAGTTGAATTTATTTTCTTTTCAGAGGATGAGGAAGATGGGAACAGACTTTCAAGGCCTGAATATTATTAAATGACATTTGTTTTGCAAAGCTCTAGCTGGTTTTCTGCTTTCTGTATGTGGTGGGGGCATTATATGATATGCTTTTAAAATTAAAACAATGTGATCTTGTATTGGCTAGAAATGCTTACATGATGTATTAATTGAAGAATAAGCTACACAAAAAAAATAGTTCACAAATTCTCTGGTCATAACTGTATTTCTTAATACTAAAAATGTATCATAATAAAGAAAAAAATGGAAATTAATTTCACTTAATATATATAAACTAGCTCTCACATACTTGGTGTTATATCTTAATTAAAAATAAAATACTCAACTTCATGCAAACATTTGTCTAGGGGAAACAAAATGAATTTAGGAAACTGAACATATTTAAATCTGACAAAGGGTCAGCTATAGATTCTCTTTAGGACTAAAACTGTGCCCCAAGAAAATCATCATAGTATATGTAAATGAAGCAGGAGTCTTAGAAAATTATTTAAGGTTGTATCGGTAAACCCTAAGTCTTGCGGTTTCATAAAAACTCATTAATTTGATCATGCCCATTTCTTCCTCAAGTGCAAAAGACCGGATAATAAAATTTTCCTCATGTAAGCAGAACTGGAGACATTACAGAAATCAGTCAAACATTGATTCTTTCAAGACTAAACCTCACAGTAAATGAAATTTCACAAGTTACTGTGTTGAAAAGAATTCTATGAATTAATTACAAAAATGCCAGCATTGAAGTTTATTAAAACAAATGCCAATAATAATTTAACCATGGATTTTTGATTTATATACAGTTCAGTCATATCAGTTCGTGCAAGTTGCTACATAAGCATGCCAGAAAAATACATGATATTTTGAAGCTTTTGAGCCTTTAAAAAACTCCATTTTTTCCTGTAGTTTCCATCTAAGAACTGTAGTCTCCCTAACTAACTAAGATAATATCAACACATGTCAATCTTGGTTTTTTAATTCTTTACCACTAATTTTATGTCTGGAAACATAATTTCAATATATCCAAACTTGTACTTCTTTGTACCGTTTTTTTCTATAACTTTCCCTGCCCTGTAGTCAGTGTTTTTTATTTGCTTTAATTTTCATGTAAACACAGTGACTAAGAAGGGAAGCAATTCCTTGGCTACTGCTGACTGCAGTCACTTCTGTCCTTTCTAACTGATGCACACGAAGTAGAAACATTAGGAGGGGAACACAGTGAACTGCCAGTACTCAGCCCAGACCCAGGTAACGGGGAGGAGTTGAACAGAAGCACTTCTTGGCTGTTGCCCCACATTTGCTTTTGCAGTGTTACTTACATCCTACAAAATACTTCACCTTTACATCCCCCCTGATAAATGGTTATTTCACCGTTCCAAATTGTTTCATATTAGAAATTCAACATATGTCAGTGCTTTTGTGAGATTAAACTGTTTTTTTCAATGTTCTTGACAGCCCAGTCGGGATTTTACATAAGTGTTACTGAGTTTAACAAGAACATTTTACTGCCTTCTAATAGCAAAATGGTAAAAGATTGAATGGAAGTCTGTGAGACAGAGTGATAGCATGATTGACATAGGAGAATGGTTTTGGGTCAACATGCTATAGACTTCAGACATTAAACCAAGTTGAGTATAAAACATTTATCTCTTCTATCACTCCACATATACACATATATGATAATGTGGAAGGATTATTGCATGCAGTCACATGATGTTTTAAAAATTTGATGGCTATTACAAAAATCCTTGGATTGCACTCAGCCTCCAGAACAGAAAAATTATATGTTTCTTATGTGCAGATATCTAAATGACAGAATACATCCAAAGAGATTATATGAAAATTTCAAGATATGGTTAATTATGCCACCTACCTTTATTTTCTCTGAAACAATACTTTCCTCAAAGAAAGGTGAGGAAAACTTAAATGTGATTATTTTTTGAATTTTTTTTATATGTAGTTTAATATTACACTGAAGTGTGCAAAAATCCAAACAGTCCATCTAGTGCCTTTCACATCAATGTACTGTCTTCACAGCAATTTTAAAATGACTAATATATACAATGTACGATAAAATGACCTAAATCTATAAAATTCTGAGAAGATTGATGCTTTTATATTCAATACTACACTGCCTGGCTATTGAAAAATATAATGTAGACTAAACACCATCTCCATGGTAATATGTGGGTCAAATGTAATGAATATGAAGCTAATTGCCGTATTTTCATGGATTATAATAAAAATAATGACCTGTAAATCAGGATTTCCCTCGATGGTAATAATAATCTGAGTTAAAGAGGTTCTGACTAACAACAAACTTCTAGGCACATTTCCCTAGTGAATGAGTGCTGCTTAATTAAACTTTATTAAGGGAGCTGCTACATATTTTACCATCTAAAATCAAAACCAAAGCCACAAAAGAAAAAGAAAGCAAACTCACAAAGTGGGGATATATCTGTGCTGACAATTCCTCCTTTAGGATTCATCTTCTGAGCTTGACTTGCAGGAATAGGCTTATATGATTGACCTGTGGCTCTGTACATGGCTTGGACCCAGAGTATTCTATCTTGCTCATCATCACTGGCAAATATCACGGTATCACCTTCTTTGACAGCATTGAAAAACATTCGACCACCCTGAAGACCTGGAGCAGGAAGTAGGAAGGTAATCTTACTAAATACAAGTTACTTTGAGATCACTTTATTACTATTAATGTTTATTACATTATTGGTTTTCCTCTGTGTATGTGTGTGGGGAGTTGGGTGTTAAAACATTTTACATGTGTTTATGACCTAGAAATATGATAAAGTCTAGAGCTATAATGATCAAATGGTAATACATGGAAGTTACAGGAGAAAATATTTCCATAATACCATTTCCAATTCAATTCCAATTTATTTCTTATTCATCTTCTCTTCATCATATGCTATTTTGCATTTCTCTAACATATCCTCCTTCTTGGCATCATTTTCTTAACTGTAACCCCTCATCAACTTTATCTCTTCTTGAACAGAGGCAACTCCATACCTCTTACCAGTGTTGCTCCTCCTTCTTTGTCCCTTTTTTTCATTCCAGTGTTTTGTTCTGAGAGTACATAACCAGAACAGCACATAACACTCGAACGTGTCTGCACTGAGGAATTTTTAATAACAACATTGTTTTGGCTTTCCAAACACCTTCTGAATATTGTTTGCATTCTCAATTATTTTAAACATTAGGCCAATGCTTCCCAAGATCAGTCTTCCAGCATCTTAGAAGCTATATTCATAATAAGTCAATAAGTCAAATTCATAACGGTCCACTGTGTAGGTAGAGTAGAACTGTTTCTCCACATGTGTAACTTTGATTTCCTTCTGCCATTTTAATACTGACTTGTGCAGATTTTTCTGATATCCTCAAATTTATTTTTGATCACTCTAAGTAATTTGTGTTTGGCAAGCACTGTCATCATTCACCTTCTTTTCGAAATCATTCATGAATATACTTCACAGTACACTGCCACATGACTCCACCATCAAAAATAGAGAGAAATGGGAAAGAGTGACTAGAATTAATAATTATTTCCTTGTATCATATGTGGTCTTACAATGTTTTAGGCAACCTTAGTGTAAGTTTACTGTTCATTCTTCTTAAAACAAGATTCTTTCTAAAAGCATGATTCTTCACACCAGAAAATCCTAGTGGAATAATTGCCAAAGAACCTTGGGGTATTTTGCTGCTAGATCAAAACGACCAAATTGAATCAGCTGTTTTACACAAACATATCATACTTCAAAATCATGAAAAGTACCTGTGTGAGGAGCTGTATAATCCACAGTGTATCCTTCGAGCTGCATCAGTTCCTGAGGCTCAGATTTCTTTTCTCTGTAACTGCACATCGCAAATGTGTATTGGCTAACCTGAATAAGAAAGGACTTCTTAATTCCTGAATTCCATTCCAGAATTGTATAACACATGTACTATAGTCTAAATTAGCTTTCAGTTGTGCTGAAGAAACAAACCCCATTGTACAGTGTAAAACTTTGCATCCTTTTCCCTTCATACTAAAAAGAACGGAGGGAAAAAAAAAGCCATAAACACATCTCTCTGAAGTTTCCTGGAATACAATGTTATTTTGGCTGTTGCTTTATGAAAAATTGAAAGGAAGCAAATTAGGTTCTTGTAGAGAAAACACTTAGTGCTGTGGTATTGACCAAACTCAGTCTACTGTGTGAGAAAAAAAGTCCCGTAATCCAAAAAGCTTGAAGAAAAGAACTTTTATGTATAAAAGTACTGTTTGCAGAAGGAGTGACAAATGTAGCTGTAAACATGAAAACATAATCTGGCCAATTACAGTTAAAGATGGTAAGTACTAGAACCTTCAGTTTGATTTCATAGTCTAATTTCTGCATGATAGTCTATTTTCTGCATCTTTTGCACCTGTGTTCACACCCATCTGCAGGTTGCTTGGCTCACTGGACACCGTACTGTGTAGGCCAAGCAGCTTGCAGCTGGCATGAACAACATCAGTTGCTTCTCATCAAGTATAATTATTAAAAAAAAACCTAAAGAAGGGAATCTGTCACCATGAGGCTTCAGACTCACTAGAAACAATAGAAAGTGATAAGGAGACCTGAGGAATAAGTGACTGGAGAGATAAAGAAAGGAATATAACAGCTGGGAGAGGAAAAGCAATCACTGAAACAAAACTGAGATGTTCCCACCCTTAAATGAAGAGCTGGAAAGACTATAAAAGGTGACTAGAAGAAAGAGCCTGTGAATCTGTGAACATCTGAAACTTAAGGGAACTGAATTTACATGGGCCTCTGAAACTCTCATCTCCAAGGACTGGATACCAGGCCAAATGACTTGTTTTGAACGATAATATAATTTGTTAGATCTGTAAAGTTATGCAAGCATCTAAGGACAGGCAAGGAGCTGTCTGATAGACAAAGGACAGTCTTTATTGCAGTTGCTGACTGCTCAGCTAAATTGTTACCTAGATTTATTGCTTTGGCTACAACTCCAGGAATGATAATTTTTGAAGTAAAATTTTGACAACTGATTTCAGTTTCATTCATATATTCATCGGTGTTGTACCTGTACACCACTCCACCTCAAAGTCTTCAAGTTGAAAGAATTCAACTGCTATTGACAAAAGATTTTTCACTCTTTGTAAAAGATTGATATTTTTGGAAAATAAGGATATATATAATCTGCATAATGCTCAAAAAATACTTAATTATTTTAAGTATTTGGGGTTTTCTGAAGCAGGGTTATGCTGTGCTATGTGCATGCAGTGTGTGGTGACTGAACATCCTCTGACACAGCGTGTACAACAAGCAAAAGGAACAAGCATAATATCCCTCTCTGCAGAATTGCCATCAGGCCTTGAACACTGAACTGGTGTCTCCAGAACCACAGCAGAAGTCTACGGGTGAGAGAAATTAAACATAAGTATTCCAGTTTAATGAATACGTTAGTTAAGTGAAGGCAGTTTTATAGGAGATAAGAATTTGAGACACACTGTCAGTCAACTAAAACTCAGTGCCAGCTTTCCACATCAAATTTAGTATATTCACTTAAGTACCAATGAGAGCTAAATATAAATAAACACAAAAACCAGTCTAGCCCATCACTTCCAGAAATTCAGATTTTCAGGCTAAAAGGGACTATTACAACCAGCCAGTCTGTCCTCCAGCATGACATACAGGACAGAATTTAACCTCACTGTTTGTGTACTGAGCCCATAGCTTTGTTTTCATTTATGCTATGTTATGCTGGGGCATGGGATGATGGCCCTGGGAGGCTGAAATGGGGTCCTCGGCTGTGGGCAGGGTGGGGAGGCCCTGGAGGGGCTGGGCAAGGACAGTTGGGGCTGGTGGTCCCCTCGGGCCCTGACACAGGGCTCAGCCCCTATGCCATGTCATCTGCTCTAGGCCCAAAAGAAATATCACCTTGCCGCGATCGAGGGATGGGACACAGCTTGATGCAATCCCACATCACCTCTGTTACAACCTGGTATTTCCTTGTTTATATTCCCAAGAACCATATTTTCTCTCATGCACAAGCACAGAGGGAGCTGTTTGGTTAGTCCCACACCTGTAAATCCTTTGCAGTTAGCATTGTATTTCATGAGAACTCCCTCCTTTTCTTATAAACTGAATGTATAGATCTAACTTCCGATACCTGGCACTACAGTAAAAACATTTTTCAAATTGTTCGATTTTTTTAAATGAAATAACCTTGCAAGCACCCACACCATGCACATATGAAAACAACCCCGTATAATCACACTGTACAGACAAACTGAGTCATCAAAAAGGAAGCTCACAGAACTAATCATGGAAATGCACAGGATGCTTGTTTTTTTCAGATTTTTTCAGCCACTATATGTTTTTGAAGATAAGCTTGTGGAAGATCTGAACTATGTGTCTGTTCATTTTCAACCTCACCTCTATAACAAGACAGAGATTATAATGCTGCTGATTTTACTTTGTCAAACGTATTTGAAATGCATTATCTTATTTTAAAGGAACAATTTATTAAATGATATTCATGTCACAATCAGCCTTACACTTCATCATGTTGTTGAAAATCAGACATTTAAAAGTCTTTCTACCAAAGAAGCAAATAGAAAAACTCCAGAAAAGTTTGCTAGGGAAAAAGAGTCTCAACAAAATAAAGAAATACAGAACTTGACTCATTTGTTTATATTCACAATCTTATAAACTCTTTTCCTTATGGTTATTGGTGTCTGCTGCCAGCTATTACAGAAAGAACCACCAGAACAATTTGACATTACACTTTTTAATACAGAACTATGCCTGGGTTGAAGTGTATTATTAGAAGTTAAAGAAGCTGTAGGTAGTCTTTCTTTAGAATTCAGCAAATTAGTATCAATGCTTCATGGAATAATAAGTACTTAAAAGTCAGAACTATGTACAACACATTCTCAGACAAAACCAGAATGAAGCCACCTTCTTAAATAGTAATTCTTGACAGAATAAAAGGCAATCCTCTTCCTACAACTGCATTTACCTGAATTTCATAATTTTCCAGAAGTCCAAACACCTGACTACCAGCTGTTCTACTTACACTGCAACAAAGTGGAAAACCAACAACCTATGCATGCATGACAGATAGGCATAGAGATGTAGACACGACTTATGAGCTGTGTCACTAGAGGATGTCCCCATGGGGCAGAAAGAGCCTGTTTTAATATGTGGGAGGAATTGTTACTGCAAACCTGGAGGCTGACTCTGTGGTCCCTGCTACAGGGAATCACTGAGCAGCCCTCTTCAGGAGTTCAGCAGCAAGAATTACCCTGTGTGGTTGGCATGTTTAAAAAAAATAAATTAAAAATCCATGAAAAAAACCCCTGACTTTTCAAACACTATAACAGATAAAATTAAAATGACAGCAGTGAATCTGCATTCAGATTATTGGAGGAAAATATTATCAGACAGCAAATGAAGTAAAACACAGCATGTCCAGCTGAGGCTTTTTACCTAATATGTTATATGTCCCCGTTTCTAGCTTGAAATGAATAACCTTTTAGAGAAGTGACTGGATTGTACAAGGAAGAAAAGCAAATATAATGAAGAGGTTAAAATTTCCAGACTTTATAACCTTTCTATAACATTGAGCTGTTCTTTCAGAAACCACTAACAACTTCTAATAGGTGTAGCAATAATGAAAGTATACATTACTCTCATCACGCACCTGGAAAACCAACATTATTAATCTAATTTCACATCTGAGTTAAATTTCCAAAGCATGTGTAAATCATACTGATGTGCTCTGTCTTAGAATTGAATTTCATGCCCTTAATATTTTACTAATGTAAGCTAAAAGCTAATCTATAGAGGATGACTCATCAATATGTCAATAATATATCAATACAGCAGACTGATATTCATTACTTAATGCTTATTTCACACATATTGACTTCAGTTTATTGTTGGTGTATGTATCATGGTTGAACTATATAAATGAGTCAGAGTTGTCTGGATAGTAAATATTGATTTAACATGGTATTTTTTTATATATCCTTTTTGTATTGATAGCTGCTTTAAAATGAAATAGATGTCTAAATCCTACCACAGGAAAATTCCTGTAATATTCTCCTCCAGTATTTGAATTTCAGCATAGAAAGTAGAAGATAGTTAAATTAAAATTAACTTGGCCAGAATAAACTGGTCTCCCAGATGGCTCCATATCACATTCACATAAAGACTATGCGTCTCTTAGGTGCACACTTTGAAACTTAGATGACACCTGTGGCTTAGAGGAAGAGAATAAGGTCTTTCTTTTTGTGAAAGGGGGGATGTAAAGTAGGAGGAGTGTTAAAGGAAAACATGAAGGACAAGGGAGCATCTAGCCTTTTTTTTTTCCCTGTAACTTTTAAGTTATTTTCCCTTCACATCCATGACAACAAAAATCCTATATAGAGATCTTCTCAACCTTTACAAATCTTAATAAAGCCACAAAAAGTCCTCATCTCTTCACAGAGGACCTTGGTAAAAACAGAATCCAAATTAATTCAGTAGACTTTCCATAAGATCCTCTTCAACCTTACAACCATTACTTACTGATTATCAATACTCAAGACAATTTCTATTGAAGTCAGGGAGAACATTGTGCTGAGATCAAGCTTAGCAAGAATAATATGCAAATACTCCCATATTTTAACTTTATAAAGACCTTGTTCAGGATTTTTCTTTTCATCCTTACAATTTTCATCCTTACAATTTTTAGGAGTGGGAGAAGATGAAGTCAGTGTGACTGACAGAGTGGTAGAGAAAGCAATCAGGCTTTCTGTAAATAGTTTTAGAAACTTTATTGTTAAAAAAGGCCTCGTTAACAGGCTTCATCCATTGTATGATGTTTATTGAGACTCACACTTTAACAGTTTGTTGTTAACAAAACAAAGGACACAGAAGAATAGTGTTTTCTGATCTGACTCAGAAGAACATCAAATTTGTAACTGCAATCTGAAGGCAAGCACAAACAGAAAATAATGAGTTTCCCCAAGACTTACCAAAATCATTCATTTCTCAGTTTTGACCACTCAAAATCTACTTTTCTATTCCTATGCTATTAATCTCATGTTAATGTCATCATTCATTAGCATGTTCTTAGCACTTACAGTTCTAGGTGCAGACAAAAAGCTATGAAATATCAGTCACACATTTCTGAGGCCAAGGACAATTGCTACACTAGATTTTCTGTAAAAACTACATCATTTTACCCAATTTAATATGGCAAGGAAGAACAAAAAATAGCATTATTCAAAAAATATTTACAAAGAAGTTCTTAATAGTAACTACTGTTGCTTTAATTTTAAAGGCAGGAAATCTTTTTGAGATAGAGTAAATTAAAGTGTAAGTGCAAACCACTTTGTGAAATACAACTTTATGTTAAATCAAGTGCTGCTAGAAAGCTGTTAACAGAATGTTTCAAGGTCACAACAATTTAATTCAGAAATTTCTAGGTTTCAGCTGAAACATTGCTTAGTGTAGGGACTCATTTATATATGTGTAAAACTCAGACACTTTTCTGTTTACTACATATGTAAATTTTTTTAAAAAATATCCTGGACGTCTATATGCTGTAAGAAGCTTGGAGTAGTGATGCATATGTTGCCTGAAGACACTAATTTACTAATGGCCCTAGAAACCATACATAAGAAAATTGATAGTCTAAGAGCACTTTTAAATGAAATTTCATGTCAGACTACTAACCTGAACAAGAACAAAGTAGCGTTTTTTCCACCGTTTCCAAACCTTCTGTCCTAGAGCGTACAAATATCTGTAAAGGAAAAAATAAAGGGAATGTTTTTTTCCATTAATAAGAAGCATGATATTAGGAGGACCCAATACATATGAATATATTCATTTGTTCTACCTACTAAGATGCTTTCTCAGTGTTGTCATGTCTAAAAAGTTATTTTGTCTTCTATGTACTCAGACCATAAAAATGCATATATATTTCTTTTCACTCAAAATAAGTCAAGAAGCAGAAACAAAAGATCTCATGCTTGAGAAGACTAACCTGCTTAACATTTATATTTCACCAACTGCATATGAAAATACAAAAAAGTGGAACATTTTGACTACATAGAAATACTGAATGTTAGAAAAGCTAAACTCCCCAACATATTTTATCCCATTTGGTTTCCATAGAGTTGATAGTGTTTCTCTAGTCTGTGAGAAGTCAGTCTCAATATCAGCTTGGGAAATGCTCAAATAACAAAATGCCAGCAGACATGTAAGACTAAATTTTTTTTCCAGAGTAAAATAATCTAATGTCCCAAACAGAAGCACTTCACTATAAAGACTCTTAGATTACAAAAAACTCCTTGTCATCTGGGCAGTTTCAAGGCTTTGAATCAGATGATGTAATCAGGAATATCAACTAGTGAGATGACAAAACCACTGGTGTTGATACTGTTTGGTGGCAGAGGAAGCACCATCATTACACAAGAAGCTGCAGCAGGTTTTATGGCATTATAGTGACACTTTTTTCTGTCACTCTAGTTATGTTGCACTGTTGTGGATGTTGTAATTAAGAGCCTACAAGTGGTAGGGAACTGCTGCTTAAATCCTGACAGGAGAGCAAAATATTACCTATGAGATGTCCCTTTTGGCTGGCTAGTTTCTCTCAAGCACATGTAGTACATCAAGGTGGGTCAATTGCAGAACAAAGATCCAAATTGTTCAGACCAATGAGTGCTGGCTTCACAGGGCACTCTCCAGAGGATGCTGGCACATATACTTTGGAGAAGTTATAATAACTAGGATCAGAGATGGTTGGTTGGATGATTGGTAGATGGACAGGTGCCTTTATGGTAACAGGATTAAGTCTGTTGCCCTCTATTTTCTGATCACTTCTGGGGCTTTGTTGCCTGCTCGTTTTTAACTCAGTCAAAATCAGAACAAAGAACCAAGATCTCATGTTGAACAGGCAAGATACAAGCAAAACCTTTTTTCCACCTGTCCTGGGCATACACTCAAGCACATTCTTTCCCACTTTAGGTATCACAAAGGACAGATTTTTGTCTAACATTAATGTTCAGCATAATGCTTACTAACTGTTGTGGTTTGTCAGATTATGAAGTGGCTCCCTCATTACTATGATAACAATATCTTGCACTTCTTCAACTCCCGCTACACCTGTGTTGAAGCTCTGCCTTGCTTTTTATTTGTATGAGAGAGAGGACAACTGGCTTTGTGTACATGATTACCAGCTGATGTAGCCTTCTTTGAATAGCTCAGATCCTACCCCACTCTTTTAACTTCTTAATTCTGTGATTATTATAATTTGAATAAAAAAAGGAGAGGAGTAAGTGTTATATCAGAAAGGGTACAAAAAAAGGACCTACTAGGGTTTATTTGAAAGTTTTTAATGTTTTGCAACTAAGGAAGCATTTACCTCACAGAGTGATAGACGCATATTCCACCCCCACCCCCACCCCCCAAAAAAAATATGAACTATTTTGCTTCTCATATCTGTTTCAAAAGAACCACGCATGTTCCCCTAAATTAGAGCATTTACTTTCCCCAAAGCACACCACATTGCTATTGCCCCATTAATCTCTTTACTACTGCTATAGGGTGGAGGGGGCATGACTGATGAACCTCACTCAGCCTGGATGATTAATGACTCAGGGGGAGAAAAGTAAATGGGTCCACAGGTGGTCTTTGGGCACTCTCAGTCCTAAACCTGCCCTGTTCTTCACAGTGACTGCCACTGCATCCCTCAGAATATCGTGTAGGTTTCTCTGATGTATTTTGGAGGACAACTGCCCCATGGACTGCGAAGACCAACTGAGAATACACAGTCCTCAAATGCTACAGTATAAAGATAACCTGACCATGTTTCCATTCCCTTGTCATGTCTTAAGTGACTTGTAAAGGAGCCATAGATTCTTCTTGCTCGAGAGTAATCCCAGCATCATCATCAGCAAGTAATCCTGGTATCATCAGTGGAAGTGTCTTTACATTCTAACAGAAATGGCAGAAAATGAGTAACCCAACCTTACAAACACCAGGATTAATCCATTATTTTTCATTGTTAAATGATCCTGGTATAGAAAGATGCTTTTAAAATAAGAGATCTTAAAAGAATATTTGCTATCAGATAAAAGGTTGGTTGCTTTTTAAATTATTTTTCATGTCATATATACCACATAAGGTCCTGCAGTGCAGGGAGAACTATCACAAGTTACAGTAAATTCAAAATTATACAATAGGAAAGCATACAAAAAATAAATTAAATAGCAACATACACTTTTTATTTCTCATATAAATCACTTCCAAATAAGGCGTTAAGTAAAAGCTTCCTTGGAAAGTAAACGAGTGGAATATTAACTACCTAACTTTAAAATCCGCTGGTTTTATATAAGATTAGGTAACAAAGAAAATTCATAACACAAAGCTGGGGTTTAGTACAGAAGTGCAAAGCCTTATGTTACTTGGTTTTACAAATCACTATAAACACACAGTTATAATCTTATGTTATTAATCCCTCTTCCAGTGCCATTTCTAATAGTGACAGGTTTCGTCTAATGTAGAAAGTTTCAGCCATTTGCAAGGGATATATCCTGTGCTCATCTTAAGCGTGAATGCTCCTGAAAGATGAGATTAACACTCAAGAGTCTAACATTTATATCCAGAAGGAGCCAAACATCCAAGACTCCTACAATCATCTTTGAACTTCCTCTTTCCCATCTATTTTCCATTGAAAAAAAATGGGAAACAAAGGACCTAAGAATCTTGTTAAATTTGGACAATAATATCTACAATTTGTAGAAACTGCAGTTGATGTCTAGAACAGAAACAGCCTATAAAAGTCACTTTCCAGAATTAAATTACACTTGGGTTTCACAACTGGAGCAGAGAATTAATAGGCTAACAGATTCAGAAGTGAAACAAGTCCTAGAGCTAAATTGAAGAATGTTTTATTTTTAAGGTGGGGAAGAGCATAATTTTTCAGGGATCTCAGGTAAATGTCATAAATCACAGCAGACCCTCACAGTTACCAACTCCCATAGCTGCAGCCTGCTATTTCTCTACCCATATGTGTATCTGTATTAATCTATAAGCCCCTCTCACTCTCTCCAGCCAAAAGAAATGTGCACAAGATGCATAGCGATAATCGTTCAGACTATTTTAAACACCCTCAGCAGCAAGAAACACACAACAGCCGTTCCTTCAAACACTGTACCTTTCTTTGGGTAAAATACTCTGCATAATACAAAGAAGCAACTGATATTCACAATTAGTCAATTTCATACTTCTAAAAATTAACCACACCATTTGCTACAATTTTTCTCACTCTAATTTGGGTTCCAGAGTTGGGATAATCTAAAATAATTATTGAATTATTACAGTTCAGCCATACAATGAGAAGATACTGAAATAGTTCCCCTATCCCCAGTATCTCAGCACTGAAATAGTAATTGCTTATAATTAAATAGATTTATTTTGACTTCTCTTTAAGATCATGTTTTGAGTGTGTTTAATGAGTAGGCTGACAAGAAGTTAGGAATGGTTGCCACCTTCTGATGTACATAGAAACAGATAGAGATGCCAGACTTTTATTCAGAAAAAAATACATTAATAAGGTATATATATACATAAATTCTATATCTGTATATATGCACATTAGAAAGCATATTTATAGTTAGTATGTATATGCTTGTCTGAGTCCTTCAGTCTTTTATATTATTCACATTATTTCCAGTAACGTAAGACTAACACATCTGCTTTTGTACAGCACATAGAAAATAGGACCTTAATGTTGAGTCATTAAGTGCTACCCCAATGTAAAGATTTCTTAACACAGTTTTGGAGTAATATGAAAAGGCAACCAAGTGTACAAACCATGCTGAGAGTTTTGCTCTTAAAAACAGATCTACAATTTTCTTTTCTTCAACATTATCTAACACTGATTTCTTTCTCTTCACTCACTCCCAAACTAAAAGGCAAAAATCAGATTTGTATGAAGTCACAGATTTACCTGATTATACCTCACAATGCTTACAATATAGTAGAAAACTCTAAAATTTAAGGTTTATTTTCCAGGGAAATAAATAAACCCACAAGAAATTACATTTCCACTACAAACCACAGAAACACTCGGATAAAAGTGTTTTAAACACCACTCTGTCTCAGTATAATTTTCTCCTCCATAAATATAATAAAAAAATGAAAAAAAAAGTCTGACCATCACACTATTTTAAATATATAAAGGTTGAATATTTTTCAAAATGCATTTCCTAGTGCTACAAAAATACAAAACCATATCGCTAAACATTATAGTTCAGTTTCAATTACGTGATAGCATAGACAGGAATGAAGATAGCAGCTTATTTGCTCTAAATCCAAGCTGCAAGAGCGCAGGGTTCTACTTTTTGATGAAAAAATCTGCACTAATGAATAGCTGAAAAACATAAACGAGTGTGGAATACCAGAGCTATTCACTGCTGGAGAAATGTGAAAGGACTTACTACTTCTACAGAGATCATTTTTAGACTGGCCTTTTTATTCTAAGGAATGAAGCAATCTATCTACATCTTGAATGATAAAATTCTCTCCTTGTAAAAGGCTTCATTTATCACAAACAATGAAAAAAATATAGAAAGAAAAATCAATACATGTAGCAGTTTAGTCCAGCAAAGGCCCTTCTTAAAGAGAAACCTCAGTCAAGGTTGAAAGAGCAATTAATGCAGTCTGAAAAATCTGGGCCACTCTGATAGAGTTCGGTTAACATGTGGCAGAAGTAATCATCCACTTGTGAAAATGATTTTCAGTTCATTCTCAAACACCTTTCAGACACTCATGATCCCATTTAACTGACAACAATACAGGCTATCTGTGGGCATCATTGCATTTGCTGTGAGAGCCAATGGGGACCAAATGCCCACAGGCACTTTCAGTCATCCCTGCACACTTGCATAAAAGGAATCTTCCTTGCATCGCATTCCTTCTTTTATTTAGCCCCTCAAGATTAAGCCATTTTTTTGTCTTCAGTTGAGGAAGAGAGAGAAAACTGATTCAAGACAACAATATGACTTGGGTCATAAGAAACCGAGCTGTAAACATTCTCGGATTCATTTTAGTACTCTTCGCGCTCTTGAGAAAGAGAACTAAATAAGCCTTCAACAGATGGAATGAAAAAATCAGCTTAAACTTCTGCTTTAATTATGCCTGCTAAGGATAAAGAAATGTTGAACAATGTCAAGTAATACAAACATCACAGCCACAGAAAATGGTTCCATTCATTCCAATGAGCAAGATACTCATAATAGGAATAGGAAAATGTGTTTTTTTTCCCCACTAAACACATTTCACTTACAGTATAAATGGTTATTGGTATGATGGAAGATCAGATATCCCTAGATTCTTTAACAGTGGTATCTTACTGCACTCCAGAGCGCTTCAACATTTGTGAATATGCATGCCACTACTTATGAAATCTGTGAAGTAACTGCAATGGCAACTTGAGAATTATTAATCCAATTTATGTCATATCACGAAACCTATTTGGTATGTAAACTGGGAGTGTTTGTCAAGACAGAAAAACATCCTTTAGCCTTGAGCGAATTCCAGGCAACAAAAGAATGAAATCCTTCAGATGCAACATAAATGTAGAAAGTGCTCTGTTTCTAATATATATCTAATTTTAATGCAAACAGCACAACTGCAAAACATCTGGTTGTGAGGAGCAGACAGCCACTCTGTGCTTTTTGATGCAGCTTCCTTTGGACTGCTCTAGCCTGAACCATGGACCAAATAGCTACCAGTGGTTGAACACCTGGAGCTCATCTCTTAGTTTAATTTCCTCTAAAATTGTAATAGCCTGTGAACACAAACTGTTCCGTGATGTGCAACAAAACAAAGCACAGTAAGCAAGAACAACTAAGAGATTGTTTTTAAAAGTGAAAATCTGAATTTAAATGCTAATGTTCATGTAGTAGAAAAAGTTTCAATTGCACTGTTCTCCCTTGAGCATCCAATTTGGCTGTGGAAACAGTTCTTTACATTGCCAGACCTTAAATCAACTCAGAAGCATCCTGAGCACCCAGAAGCATCCAGCCTAGACATCTCTCCATTCCACTAGAAGCACATGACACTGCAGTCAGAAAAACTGATGACACTTTTTCCAGCCAGGCAGTGATATTATTTGTTACCATAAAGCCTAAATGGCCGAGGACCTGTTAATATGAAAAATCTACTTCTGTTTCTAGGTCATACGCTGCCACTGATGGAATCAGTCAAAACACCCTGCTCAGTGTCACACTGGTATAAAACAAATCAATGAACTAAGCTGCCATCTGAAGCAAATACAATTCTGGAGTCCCAGTGTTGAAAATAGCCCACTTTTGGGAAGAGTGACAGAGACTAAGTAAGATCAGTGAAGTCTTTTAGGAATTATATTTGGCATTGGTAATCTATGGCTGGTTATAGATTTCACTGTTTAGAAAGCTATTTCTTAAGTGATATAACTTTAATCTTCTAAAGAATACAGACCTCAGCAGAGCTTTTTTTTTTTTTTTAATAATAAAACATATAAGCAGAACAAGATGCATACATTTCCACCCTAAAAACTGTCAAAGTATTTTCATAACATTTGTTGTCATCATCACTAGTATGTTTTTTTAAAGTCCTTATGAATTAGTATAAAGAGGTATATTTGATCCAGCAAGCCATAAGGAAATGTTATAGCTGGTACCCCTATATGTGATTTCAAATGAAGTACAGAAATTATGATCATGAATTAGTCTAGTACTTTCCTTCAATTTATACACACAGAAGATGTTTATTCAGAATATGATGTTTTAAAACATTTTTTAAAAATTATTGACAGCTAGATTTTTAAAAAATCCCTAAAATAATCAAATAAACCCACTACTTTAAAATATCACTCAAGTTTTGAAACAAATCATTTTAACAAGTCCTAACTTACCTATCATTATTTTCTTAATATGAACATTGTTTGACAATTGAGTAGTGCTTTATAAACTTCAAGTAATTACTCCTCACATGTCCAGTGAGGGAGGTTAGCATTATTACATTAGCTTCTGTGGGAGTAAAACCGAAGCAGAGAAAAGCAAGAACGGTTCAGAACCTGAGGTCCTAGCACAGCAGAAGAAACATTCAGGAGAGCCTCAGACCAGTCCTTATATTCCAGACACTGGAAAGTGCATTTCAGAAGCCTGTAAAGCTGTTCAGCCTTTTTACTCTATATGTTAAAACATGCAAATTGGGCATGAATTAAAAAAAAAAAAAGTTTCAAAGGGAAACAGCAAATTAAATATGTTTGTCTTTGCAACTCCACTATTCCACTTTCAGTAACCATGTTTCCTTTGTATTTTGTATGGATCCAGTATGCAGGGCATATTTCATCTTCAGAGCTTGGCAAATTATGCTTTGGAAGTGCTCTTCTGTCTCCATTGGCTAAACCAGACTGCTACAGGGCCAAGACTCTAAACAGGCATTGAAGTTAGCTGCCTGAAAATATATGACATGAAGGAGGCTTTCTGTACCTAGGCATCATGAAAAGTAAATGGAAAATGTTTGTTCTTTCAAGTCTGACAAAAAGTACTCATTCTAAAGCACAATTCAGAATAATATATAATAGTTTGCTCTTTTCAGTCAGTGCTATGAGGTAAAGCTTCTGTGGATGCAATGACTGAACTTAGCTTATAAAGAACAGAGACTGTGTTGACTGTAAAGATTTAAAAATCCTTGCCACACTTGGTAGAAAAAAAATTCTTTTTAATTGTGCTACTACAAAGCAGTCTAGACTGAAAAATGCTAGAGTTAAGAAACAGTGTAGAAAATGCAGTTACCTTCTTGGAATTCAATACTATCTTTGAAATAGCAGTCTCTCCCAGCATTGCAAAAATAAAAAGCTTTTTATTGGGAACTATGTGATTTTCTTCTGGATTAAAATTTTGGCACTTCATGCTCTCATACATTAGAAATCTCCCTTTTAATCTACCAGACTTCACATAAACACTGGAACCAACGAATACCACTTCTCTTTTGATCAAACATTCAACAGCAGAAAAACACATAATGCTGCCTCTATCAGTAGATGCAGACTGTTTCCACTGCATCTCTAGCACCTATAAGGAATGTAGAACAGTGCCAGACATTAATTTTCATTCTCACACAGCAATGTAACTGTTATGGTTTGTTTCACAGAATCACAGAACCATCTAGGTTGGAAAAGACCTTGAAGATCATCTAGTCCAACCATTAACCTCACACTGACAGTTCCCAACTACACCATATCCCTCAGTGCTATGTCGACCCGACTCTTAAACACCTCCAGAGTGGGGACTCCACCACCTCCCTGGGCAGCCCATTCCAACACCTAACAACCCGTTCTGTGAAAAATACTTGCTAATATCCAGTCTAAACTTTCCCTGATGCAACTTAAGGCCATTCCATCTTGTCCTATCTCTTGTTACTTGATTAAAGAGGCTCATCCTCAGCTCTCTGCAACCTCCTGAGGGCGATAAGGTCTCCCCTCAGCCTCCTCTTCTCCAGACTAAACACCTCCAGTTCCCTCAGCCGCTCCCCGTACGACCTGTGCTCCAGACCCTGCACCAGCTCCGTTGCCCTTCTCTGGACACGCTCGAGTCATTCAATGGCCTTTTTGTAGTGAGGGGCCCAAAACTGAACACAGGAATCGAGGTGCAGCCTCACCAGTGCCGAGTCCAGGGGTCAGATCCCTTCCCTGTCCCTGCTGGCCACGCTATTGCTGACACAAGCCAGGATGCCATTGGCCTTCTTGGCCCCCTGGGCACACTGCTGGCTCCTGTTCAGCCGGCTGTCAGTCAACACCCCCAGGTCCCTCTCTGACTGGCAGCTCTCCAGCCACTCCTCCCCAAGCCTGTAGCGCTGCTGGGGGTTGTTGTGGCCCAAGGGCAGCCCCCGGCAATTGGCCTTATGGAAACTCCCCCAGTTGGCCTCAGCCCATGGCTCCAGCCTGTCCAGGTCTCTCTGCAGAGCCTCCTTACCCTCGAGCAGATCAACACTCCCACCCAACTGGGTGTCAGCTGCAAACTGACTGAGGGTGCACTCGATCCCCTCATCTAGATCACAAATAAAGATGTTAAACAGGAGTGGAAACGTTAAACAGGAGTTTCCATGAACTCATGGTGTATTTTAGGCATTCCTGGATAGGTTTGTGAAAGAGAACTTCCATTGCACTGAATGTTAGTATATGCAAAGAACCATATCTAGCTCAGAAAGTCCTTGTTCTGCAGACGGGTGGAGTCTGAAAGAGTACTGAGACTACTCTTATAAATGTTCCCAGTCTTCTGCTGCTGGCCACAGCTGGAGACATGGTACTGGGTTAGATGAACATTTGGCCCAAGAAAACAAGGCTAATCTAATGTTCTGACAGTCTGCCTTGGAAAACCTACCAGTGCAGAACAACTGTAGGTGATCCTTTCATCAAAAGTCAAAGTCAAGAAAGTACTTTTACACTCCTGGCTGCCTTTGGTGACAACACAGGAGTAAGAACAATGAAGAAAGCTTTCATATGACCCAGTCAATCAGTTCTCTTAAATAGCCATTTTAAGAAACTTCACCATACAGAATACAGGTAGAATTTTAGAGATGCCAAAGAAACAAGACTTCTGATTCCATGTCACTTCAGCTCTTTAGAAGAAACTTTCGCTTTGAAAGAAGGTAGAATTGGCCACCCAAAAGCATATTCAGGCCTGTACCTTGCTCCCAACAGGATGTGGAGGGAATCAGGAACTGGATGGAAGCATGCAGTTATACATCCTCAGAATTTTCTCCTATATTCATGCTATTATGGGCTCTAGGAGTTTCTTCATCTAGAAATGGTATCTCTGTATTTTCTTGTTAATGGATTTGTGTTTCAATGAATTTCCATAATGGCTTCCTCAACGCTTTTAAACTTTCAAAATCTACACCTAGTAGCACAGTTCCACATGTCAACAACCTGTGCCTAGAAGCAGCTCTTTTAGTTCTCTATGAAACTGCCACCTGCTAGTATTATTTAGCAATTGTCTTGTGGCACTGGAAGAGACAGCTTCCAGTGTACAATAATTCCATTAGAATTGTTAACATGATTGGATGTTTACTTTTGGACATGCCATGCAGAAACAAACAATATAAACCTGAATTCCATAGGAGCTATTCTAGGAAACAACAGATGCATCACTGAGACATATGTACCCTTTAAGAAACTTACTTTAGTATCCCTTCATGGAATTCAGGATTTTAAAAATGGATTAAGATAATTAGGAAAAAAAAAATCCTAAAGAAACGTTAATAAGCTACGAATATCTTGAAAATGGTTTTGGTTTGGGTGGTTACACACACACACACACACAAGTGATACACAAGAAAGATATAAGCTTATAACAACATCGTGGATTTGCTCTTTGTTGAAAGTTCCTTAACATAGCAAATATATAGAAAAATAGTAATATTCAAATGCACTGTCCCTGCATGAGTGTTATTAAACTGGAGCTGATTCACATTTGGAGCTGTAGAAGTAGGACTTCAGGAATGCAGAATTTACCACCTGTGAGGGAGCATCAGAGCCATCTACTGGGGTCAGCCCATTTCTGCTGCACAGGATTGCTCTGACAAGCAACTGTCTCCCCAAAATATCAATACTAAAGTGATATTCCACAGTAAAACTGCTGTTACATAAAAATAAAATTAAAAAAATCCATAAAATCAAAGAGAAAATATAAGTTGTAACACTGATGAATTGGATGTGAGGGGAGGTTTGAGTGGTTTCTGCTCACATGTTTTAGAAATACTTTTTTAAAAATAGAATTTATTTGTATGTTACACAAAGAGTAAAACACCTTCTTTGAGTGTTTTGGTGATCAATTTAAGTGGAACAAAAAGTATAATTAATCTTTTTAGTATCACCTGATTATTGTTCAAATCTGAGATTGAGATTTTTCAATCTCTTATAGAACTTTATATATATTTAAACATGCATATATAAAAAGAATAATTTCCTGCTATAACTCGGTCAAGAGTTAGAGAGCAGAGTAGTTCCAGTATCTCTTAAACCTACTGGAATAGGTATCTCCACTCTCCAAATATTTGATTTACCAAAATGCTATACCAGATTTTATTGGAATTTGCAGAGCTCTAAATTTCAAATTAATCATTAATAACTCCCACATTAAATATTGTAAATCCTTCTTCTAAAATAGACTGTATATATGTAAATATTAAAAAATTCACTTTTATAGCTACTAAGAAGCTACACTTGGAAACTTCTAAAATTATCATGCAACTGCTTTATATGTATTGGTGACGAAAATATGCACCCTTCTCAATTCTAAAAGCTTTCACAAAACAATATAAAAATTCAAAAGTGAGACTCATTTAGCAGCATAATAATCATCTTCCTATCTTCTCCCTTAATTTAACCATGCTGCCCTCCTGTGGATGTCAGGGTATATATAATGCAATAGCTCAGTCTATGAAAATCTAGTTCAAACAGCACCTGTTTGTGACTGACTCGATGAGGAAAGAAAATGCCACTGTGTAACCACAAAACGTGGTTAAATTAAACTTCAGGGAAAGAACTGTGAAACTTATATTTGAAATAGTTTAAAAATGAATATTTTAAATAAGTAGAATGTCTTATTATTCTACAAATCATGTCTATATTGGAGCACACAGTCATACATATTAATACATTTATTCTCAAATTAGGGGGAGAACATTCATTTCATAATGACGGGTCACTTCATACACTGAAGTGCCAACAGAGTTGAACACATATATTACAAAGATCATCCAACAACTCAAAAAGCACGGAAACCATTTTCAAAAGTATTTGATAAACTGTACAAGTGCCAGTTGGTGAAATTGTAATTTTTTTCCTGGTACTGAGATACCAAATACATATTGAGGAATTATTGTGTCAAAAATGTTGTTTTTAAAGAGAAAATATAAAAAATGGTTTGGAGTAGAAGAATCTAAAATTAAAGAGAGGTATAATCAATTATTCAAAGACATTATCTCATGCAGAAAAATGTATTTTTTCGATCAACTACACTTCCGTAATTTCTCTGTTCTAAGAAGGTCTGTTAAGATTTAACTGGAAATTAATTTATTATGTACTAAAATGTTTATATAATTTGAGTTTATCTATGCTCTGTTAGAGTTGTCAGACTTGTTAAATCAGTGGTTTAAAACAGATCAGTACGGAACAGATACCAAACCCTCTAAAGTACAATAGCTGGAGTAACACAATGCTACTATTTCTCTTTTAGACTAAATTTTTAAATGCTGACAAATTATGATTAAAGTCTTAATGATAAAGAATGCTTAAAAGAATGCTTAAAAATGCACTTCTCTTTCCAAAAAAAAGGCTAAAATTTCTAAGAGCTACTAGAGTGATACTTTCTGATTCTAAAATATGTTAGGAAGTAAACACTTTAGAATCTTTTTTTTGTCTTTAACTCAGAAATAAAAAAGTGAAATGCTAAATTTTAAATCAAGCCACTCCCTGCCAAAATATTTATGTATTATTGAAAAGACTGTGAAATCAATAAAAAGTCTCAGGAAAGCAAAACACTGTAAGAAATTGTTTTGGACAAGACAAGACATTTAGTCTAGTCACATGCTATTTTGTGCCAATTAACAAAGTTGCTAATGTGCCATATCAATAAAAAAACAATTGACCTAAGTAGTGGGGCTAATTAAATGAAATTAAATAATTAAATGCTTCTCAATATATAATAAAAAATTATGGCTGAAAGTGTTCCATAATGTTGTCTTTTTGTTTTCCTATTATCTGCTTTTCTGGCGTGTTTTAATCAGTGTATCTAAATGCATGAAAGATAGATAGTGTCCAGATGTTAATGTGTTGGTGGCAGGAATCAGGTGTTCAATTAAAATTTATTGAGTGTGCAAGAAAAAAACCGAAGCTGTCCATTAAGTAGAATACATACAGCTCAATTAAAAATGAATGTAGTATTTGTGATTAAATTGAACACTCATATTCTATAATGGCAATAACATTTTATATTACATGATTGCTTTGTTAATCTTAATCATGTAATTCTAATATAAGGATCAGAGTTACTTTCTGTTTGAAAATTGATTCATTGCTTCTCAATATACAAAATAATAGGAAAGCTGCATTTACACAAAATACTGGTTCCTCTGATGCTTTTTATTTTATTTTTTTTTCCATAGGTAGTGAATGAAAGAAAAGCAACTGTAACGTTTTTGGAGATCCTAGACTAGAACGTGTTCTCAGTTACTCGCAATATTTGTTATATTTAATAGCAGCCCCAGTTGTGTTGCATGCATAACAACTCCAGTTTTGTTTGAATTAATTCATTACTTGAAATGTGTTTCTAAATGACTTGACTGAAAGATCCTTAAAATGACATCTCATGCCCATGGTACTGGTTCCCAGCCAACTACCCTTAACCTAAAAGGAATCCTTCTGTAGTCCAAGTCTTCAGACCCTTTCTTCACACTTAGGCTTGCCCTTCAAAGCTAAGACTTAGAATCAGATGAAAAAGGCTGGAGTCACAGACACTGTTTTAGAAAGAGACTGGCTGTCAGGTGTCCAGCTGTGAGAGGAGTACATCCTGAGATAGTCTTCTCTAGGACAGACTTCTACAGACTGAGACAAGTCTCTTACTCTCTTCTACTTGGCCAATGGCATGGTGCATTCCACTTAAAACTCTGAACTTAAAATGATTTCAGAATTTAAATCAGTGGTCAAAAATCACAAATGCAGGAACACATGATAAAAACAGTAACTTCTAAGCCACTGATTTACTGAGCAAGTGTTACTAGTTTTCTATTTGGGATTGTGCTCACTCTCTCACCAGAAACATACAGTTTTCATGTCTGGAATAAACTCTGAAGAAAAGCAGATGGTAGTTTTGGGTTGTCAATCTTCTAACGTTATCAGAGGAGCAATCCATGTAGTAAAGCAAGGGAAGCTGGTCTGACCCAAAAGGAAACTTAGCAGCAGAACTCAAACCTACACCTACCAGAACACTTCTGGCAATTTGTCCCTGGTTTACTTCAGACAAGCAGCATGAAAGATAGTCTTAGAGGTCTTTTTTGTCTCTTGCTCCAAAGACAAACCATGCATAGGATTTAACATAGATGCATTTTTCATTTACCTGCTCTTTTTTACCATTTATGCATAAAGTGGGAAAAAAAATCTCACACATTATGAAAAGACAAAGCAATACTACACTGCTCAACAGAGTTAATTTAGGATGGGATTAAATTAAAACAGGTTTATGACAGTAAGCATGCCGAAAAGATTATTTGTAGTGCAGGGCGAACTCCCTTACAGTTTTTATTTATATAAAAAGACAGAGCGAGCTAATAATGCAGAACTCTGTATGAAAGCACCACTACACCGATGACATTACAGAAACCAGCAGCCTACCAAGGTGATGCCATCATGTTGCTTATTTGGGGATGTGAGATGAACTCGAGGACCCTGACAAAATGGTACAGTATGGTACACAACTGTGTTGACATTTAACATGATGTGGACTATTTAAAGGGAGCTGGCTGTGACGAATATACGACTTTGTCAAAAATGAAACACAATAATGTAATCATTGAAATTATATTACTGTGGAGAAAAAAAAAAAACCACTAAATCGAATTTTTAAAAAGTTACCTCTGCCTTTACATCCAGTATTGTAATAAAATTATTTCTGCCCATACAGCATAGTGTATTATGAATTGAAATCCATCCACAGACATGGTATAGCACAACTGACCTTACAGTATCTAACCAAGCCAGTATTTGGGCACATAGAGAGGATTAGATTGGTTACATACTATTAGTATTTTAAATGAATTTTTCTGTCTTAAGGGTTTTTTTTTTTCTGTTTTTTAAGGGTTTATATCCCAAAAGACAAAAACTAGGTGAATTTACCTTTCCTACAAGTAACAGATGGACAGTGCAAGTGACAGAAGGATACAACAGGCAGGTGGCATGCCCCCATCCTTGCAGTTAATAGTACTGGCACTCTCTCTATAGAAACAATGCCAGGCTATGCCAGACCATATGCAGTATCAATGTATGTCAGGTGGAAATAACTCTTAAATTCTGTGTCACAGATTAGTGTAAGGTACCAAGAAACAAGTCAGACCACCTGACAACAATTTCACACCACACATATCGTGCATCTTTCACCTGTATGATATGTGTGCTATGCTGATTTGCAGTAGAATAAAGCAATATAAACAATATATAAAACAATTATTTCAATGATGTTAGGTTCTGCAGTCTGAGAAAATATGAAGATTGCTTAGGCGATTATGGGAACTATGTGGCTATGGGAACTCTGTAACAATAGCATAAAGAAATTTAAACTAAAGAAGTCAAACTGAACATTCCAGTCAGACCAGAGTCTCCTCCATTAGAGTGCAGATCTACTGGGAAGTTCCCGCTGCTCTGAACTTATTAATAGTGCAAATTTTAGAATACCTCTGATATAATAACCATTTTTTAACTGTTCATCATTTATTGTAGTAAAAATAAGCAGCCTATTCTGTGCTCTTATTTTAGTAAGAGAAATGATGCATAGGAAAAAAAATGACCTGCCTATATTTCACTTCATGTACATGTAGTGATTCAACTGCTCAGATCATGATCTTCCATGTGATGACTTAAGACACATATTTGGCTACAACATAACGACATTAATTTTTTTTAATACTACCTTCAATCCAAATAGCACTGAATGGTCAACTCATCTATTCTTCTTATCTTGTATATGAAAAACTTATATGTAAATTAAACTTAAACCAACATTATTACTTAATGGTTTAGAAAAAAAGCCAGTTGCAAATCATACTAAAATTCAGATTTTCTCAATTCCTCACCTACAATTTAATGAACTTAAGGTCTATTTTCAGTTAAATATTAGTTCATTATTTGGCCTTCTAAGTTACCACCAGCTTTCTTATTTTTAATGAAAATATAGAAAAATTCCTTTTTATACATTAATTGCTTTTTAAAAAAAATCAATAAAGCAAACATTTACATGCATAAATGTAAGGTTTCACAGGGGCGTGCACTTACTGTGTTTTCAGAATTGAACCTTTGCTTGAACACTTGACATGGGCATCAATATTACCCGATTTTGCTTACTTGAATGAAGTACCAAAACACAAAAAAGATGCATCTACATTAGTATCTTAGTCTGAATAAGGAATGTACTTTTGAAGAGAATCCATCGCCCTCCCCCAATTGCAGCACTTGGTTCACATTGCAGAACTGATTCAGAGCATGTGAACTAGACTCCTCTTGCATGAAATGAAATCAGATGTGGTGGTCAGATAATGAATCTCACATATTCCAGCCACTGAAAGGAAGTCAGTTCAGGACAAGACCAGAGAGAGACTCAACTAAATCCACAGAAACTCCTATAAGGTAATTATCAGGCCCTCCGCAACCACTCAGTCACTTCACAGATCTGTTTTGGGCATACTTCACACTTGGCTTCCTTTGTAGTCAAGGAGGTACATGCCAAAGCACAGCTCAAGTCTTCCAGATTTCCATCTCTTTGCCTTAGGTTGCATAATTTTGGTAGCCATCAGTGCCTAAAGATACATTATAGGTGCCTCAGTTAGACAAGTCCAGGTTACTGTTCTTTACACCATTCATCCTTTAAGTCTTCTTCTCTCCATGGTAGAATCATCACATGCATTCTGCCATCTGGGTTTAGGGCTTAATCTCACCTCACTGCTACAAGTAGCTAAAACGTATTCAGTCAACCAGTCCCTCTCATGCAGTGCTGCTGCTTTCAAATTTCACTTGAGTAGCTATGAATTAGGCTTCAGACACATAAACTATGATGCCAAATCCACAGTGATGTGCAGCACAGCTCATTGCCATCTTTATGGTCTCAAAGTGACCTCTTCTATAACGTGATAAACTGAAAATTACTGCCAAAGTTTTTTCACTTCTTTTTTTTTCTCACAGATGCACACAAACACCAGGAAGTTTAGGTGGGAAGAGATTTACAGTTGAGAACTGCAGACAGAAATTTGACAGTATAGACTAGAAAAGTTTACCTAGCTATTCTGTGGGTCACTGAGATGCTCAGTCATAGTTTCTGAGATCTCACATGATAAGAAGAACCAATTGTCATTTACATCTGAATGCAAGGCACGTTGAGTTAAACCGTAAGAGACAACGCATGCCAAAAGAATAAGAGTTTAGAACACAGTGAGACTGTGACATAAGTGCATTAAAGAATGCCGGGGAGGGAACAAGGTACAAAAAACCCCAAACCAGTATGCAGGAAATGGACCAGTGGCAACAGGACCAGCTCACTCAAACTGATTATTTTGTGAGGCTGAATAAGGATTTTAGCAAAGATGAACCAAAGCAGAATTTGACACACAGGCAGTATTGATTGGGGGATTCTCTATACCTAATCAATTATGTATACTCAAGTCTAGTGAAGGCAGGGAGATATTGAACAAGTATTGTTAAGGTTGTGTTCTAAAGACAATACATATACAAGTGAATTTGCATAATTTTGCTCATCACAGCTGAAGAAAACCCATCTTAACATTTTCAAAAACATGGAGCTTTTTCAGTGAGATATAAGAAAAAGGAATAACCTATATGAACATTTGTAATTATTTTTAATGTGAGAGTAGATTTAAATAAAAATTTATGTATTTATATGTTTATATATATTTATTTGAATATAAATTACATATTCATGAGGATAGATACTTAAATCTATTCTCAATTCTTTTACTTCTTCATGTTTTTAAAAGCTTTGAGTAAAAATAAAATTAAAAAAATTAAAGAAATCATTATATTTTAAGATTTCTGACTATTAATCTTGTTTAACCCATAGATCTTTTTCATACAAAGTCTGTTGTGGTTAAGCTAAGTGAGTTTGAATCTAAATTTATATCTCAGCTTTTACAAATATTTCAGATTAATTACTATGGAATGAATGAAGAATGACACCTTAATTAATAATGCTTCTCTTGGCAATTAGGATTCTCTTGGCTTCTCTTAGCAATTAAAGTGGCAGTGGCGTATCATTAAGGTCTTCAAGATTCCTCTGCCTCCACAGAAGCAATTACTGTATGAAGCACTGAAAATCAGGCTCATAGCTATAATCTGTTCTCCAAGGATCTAGCAGCAGGATAAACACTTGTTTCTTCCTTCCATAGTAATTTTCCATTAACCCCTCATCATTACCAAATCAATCATTAATGTAATTTTAATGTGTCATTTTTCATGAAGTGCAATTTTCATTTTTAAAAAGTAACATTATAGTCAATTGTAAAATTGCATAATATTAAAATAATTTAAATGAAGATAGTTAACACATTAGCACTTTTCTCCGTGGCAAAATGCTAGCATTTATTTAGCACAATGAAATACTAGCGTTTAGTACTATTTAAACTAGCATAACAAAAAATACTGCTATGAGACACCTTGGAATAATAATAAGGCATCCATACATCACTAAAAGTGAATTAGAAATTAAGACATTTTATCAAGCTGCTTATAACGTACAGGAAATCTTTACCTTAATAGATACAAGTCCATGTTGCCTTATGAATGCAAAAATTAGGATAGGTTTGTCAGAATCTAGCAAGAAATACAAGATAATTGTAGCTACGTGAATGACACTTTTGATGCTCTGACTAAACAAAAGATATACACCATTGTTATTGGATCCACATTTTAAAATGTTTATTACTTATGGGCCAAAATTTGACCAATATTTCTGCTGAACTGTAAAGTCACTGGTTTATTTTTCAAATTTTGTGTTAGCTTCTTAGTAGTGTCAGAAGTTCTTGAAACACTTGGGTTTACTCTGTGCTGTGCTGAGTCTTGTCTTGCCAAAACGGATACTCAGGGCCTTGGATGTTCGGAGTCAGCAACTGTCTGAGAGTTACTGTTGAAAAGAAAGATAATCTCATCTTCCTAAGTTTTAATAAAAAGCTCATACAGTTTCAAAAGAAACATGTTTACTTCATGCAGCAGTTAGTTATGTTACAGATGAGCAATGCCAGTCCTTTCTGCTTCAAGATACTCAGTAATGACTACATTTCATGAAGTGTTCTGAAGTTTGTAACCAGGATACTTTTCATTTTAATTTCTGACATATCCTTCTGCATGATCATTCACCGAGTAGAGAAAATATGCTCTACACATATACATATGTGGTGCTGGATGTTAGATGACATTTTGGCATACCTTGATATAAAGAGCAGACATTCTTGAATATTCAGTGGTATTTGCTGTGCTGTATACTCCTGTTGCTGCTCACATTTTTTACTGAAACCCTTTTTCTCTTCAACAGTCAACTGTGTTTGAAATTCAAACAAAGCCTATTTCTTCAGCTACACAACACATCTTCTGTAAGTGGTGTTGAGCAAAGTACTGGCATTAATAGTGATTGCTTCAGCACTGCAGAGCTACCTACGACACTTTTCTTCATCAGTCTTGAGATTCTGGATTTTCATGCTAGCTGAAGGTTGAATATGGATTGGAAATGAAGCTTTGCAGTTCATACCTCTTCTGTCTTCAAAGCCAATGAAACTTAAATGAAACTTCTTTATGCCTTCCTGTCAGAGACTACAATGAGATCTTTTGTTCAGTGTCTCAAAGGTTCTCTGTATATGGCAAGCAATATGAGGCCACATTGCTCATGCTTTGAGTCAGAGCATGAACCAACTCTAATTCAAAAGTGTTGTGATCATTTTGGTGACCCTAACAGTTATGCAATGCAGGTGCTGGCATCACATTGTCAGTTATTGGTCAGAGTGGAGAGCTGGCCGAGTATACTCTCTCCCTCTCTCTGCTGCCAAGTCCCATGGACTTCTCAAGTGATCACATTTGAAATATTTTGTTAGATCAAATAGAAACCTCCAAACTATGTTTGCTTCATAAAGTTTACTTGAGAATTCCCTTTAGATATCTCTGCTTTTGTCCATCTTCCATATTACTGACATCCCCATATACTTGTAAGGAACTCTTTGGAAAAAGAGTTCATCTACATGAGTAGATGAGAATGAGGTTCTTAGGACAACTTGGGCACTAATTTTGAGGCCAGCTACACTCAGCAAACCTTGTACCATTTACCAGTAGTAGGAGAGACAAGAAAAGCTGAGCACACTATAAATTAATGGCTAAAGGGAGTGACTGTTTTATTTAGACACAGCTGACTTGAATACATACTTGATTCCTGGGATCCTCATCCCACAGTGTTTTAACATGTTATAACAAGATTTCACAAGGTAACAACTGAGGCAGCCCCAGGAAACAGGAGCATTTTTGTTTATATGATTAGTGAACCAGGACTCAGGTGAAGACTGAGGCTTTTGTTCATGGCAGGCACCCTTTATGCACACATGAAGGTGGCAGAGGATTATCTGTTCATCAATGGCACAAAGGTGGTTCAATAATCTCCCATTTGTATATGGATTACAGCTCATCTCAAAACATTGGAAAACCTGATGTTGCAAATGTCAGTGGACAGTCTCTGTCAGGTATGTGAAGAAAGATTTACCTCTTAAATATATTTGAGACTGATTAGGACTAATTGTAAAAGAAATTATAAAAAGCATTGATATGCCCCACCCATATTTCTTATAACTCTATTGTTCTCATGACATGGTAAGAAATGCTTTGAACAAAACTGCAGATGTTGAAAATACAAATCAAGTGTGTCTGATGCCAAACAGAACAAGCTATATGTGTCAGAGGACTTCACAAACCCTAAACTATCACCAGTGCAAACAAAAAATCCTCACAGGAATTAATCAAAGTGACATTTATTTCATATCAAATATATATTTAATTTCATTAATCTCCTCAAGAGTTTATACACAGACATATTTTATCTATGAAGATCAATATTTATAGCTAGTAAGAAAAACAAGTAATATCATTAGAAGTGAAGATATTTCTCTGAATGGCATGGTTATCTGCAGCAAAATCATCTTACTATCTATCAAAGTAGCCTGAGTTTCATTTAAAAGAAGACTTAGCTTTTTAAAAATCACTGAGGCAGCTATGCATAGTTTATCTCTGACCTAAACTTAGATTTGAGAAATTTAATTAGGCAGAAAAAAAAAGATATGACTGAAGCCCACCTGTTGCTCTGGTAATTAATTTTTCCAAAGCTTTGTTGCCTGACAGTTAAACATTTGTTTTAATTTAGTAGATATTCTATACTTCTGAATGCAATATATATAGAGAAAAGTTTGCTTTACAAACTCCAGTGTATCTTTCCTTTTTTTTTATTTTTCTATAGCCAATGTCTTAGCACTGATAAACAACCCTGTCAAGGTATTCCTCCCTACCTAGTGGCTTTTGAAAGAACTTTGACAACTCTAACATATCCTAAATTTCTAAACTTCAGGCTGCTGCAGTGAGGCCATATGACTTAATGGTCAGAAATGGCTTCCCAACTATCTGATGTTATGTAAAGTTTGCAAAATTCAAACAAACTCAACAGTTTCTTCCATTTGACTTTGATTATCTTCCCAGTCTTGATGTTTTCAAACTGAAAAATAAGTTTTCCTCCAAAGGACAGAAAGCATCAGCTGAAGTTGGTGCGGTTACCCTTTTGTAAGCTGGAAGAAAAAGTGCAATAGCAACAAACAGAAAGCTAGATGGTGCTAATATACTGACCTTATGGTTTTAACTAGATGTGCTACGCACAAACTTGGAAGGGCAAATGATGTAAACAGATAGAGAAGAGTTTACATACGTAGACGAATAAATGCCATAGTTAGATAAATACCTGTGTATCTTAACATTTGGTTGAAGCAATTACACTGTGTTGATAACAAACGCAAAAGAGGAACTGGAATCAGTCAGGTACCCCCCTATCCTTTTTAGAAGAGATAAATGTGTCTTCACTAATGAGAAAACTATTTTCAGTAACTGTTGAAAAGAAATGTAGAAATTTATTGGTTTTATCTAATGGAAAATAACATTAAAGATGTCTATGATACATATTATCATATAAAAAGTATTAGGAAGCAATCTGACGTTTTAGTTTAGCTGAAATTTGGTTTCTGTTTCATCTTTTGTGTTGATATAACAAATTACTTAATTATTCTGACATATCTATGTGTTTTGGCTCATAGAAAGGTCTGAAACTGGTTTTAAATTCAGTATATGCAACACAAAAGCCTATCTGTGACAGAGATTATGTGCACTTGCTAAGAGAAGTGTGACTATACTCCTGACATTTAACTTTATCTGTAAAAGTAACCCAGGATTGAAGTAGAGTCATTTCAGTGTCATCACCTTGCACATTTCTCCGAAATGACAGTACTCAGAGCCCATCTCATCTTCAGATTAGCCTTCATATTATAGATCTTGAAGCTACAACACTAATTCTGCTTCTCCTCCTGCCCTTCTTTGCCGAGTGACCATGGACAAGCAGCACATAAGAGATGGCACCACCACTGTTGCGGCTAACTTCAGTGTTGCTGTGGCTCCTCTTGGTTGACTTATGAGCTCACTAGTAGCTATGACATGGTTTATCCTGCACACACTACAACCCTACCCACTGAGAAGCCAGCAGACCCCAGTGCTATCCTCAGCTCAGTCACTGAATTGCCTGTGACCTTGGGTACACTTTGCTCATTCCTGTACTTCATTTCACTCATCTATAAAACAGAGATAATTATACTCACCTTTCTCTCCGATGAACTTTTATCAGTGGGTGACAAGTATTATAAAAATAAGAGGGGAAAATTACTTATCCTCTAAATCTGCATCTTGAAAGACTGCTACCTAGTGCATTCGTCTCACTGATTTTCTTTAGGTCTAAAATTACAGCAGCAGGAGGAGAAATGTGATACTTCAGTCACATACAGCAACCAATTAAGAACATTTCAGTCACTTCTAAGTGCACAAGAGAAAATTTTTTAAAAGGTTAGCAAATTCATGGTGATTTGCATCAAAAAAGAAGCTGTGAAAGAAAAATCATTTCACAGATTCCTTACAATTTCAGAAAGTACAAGTTCCAAAAGTCTTCCAAACAACTGCTTTACAGATGAGAGACAGGGAGAAAATCTGGGCATGTACATACTGAAGTGCTTGTAGAATATATATTCCAGATACAAAAGTTTAAGAAATTAAAGGGATAACATTTCTGTATGCAACATGTCATAGCAGAAAGCAAAAGAGAACTTATGAGAATGAATTTTGCCTTCCAAATCTTGGAAAAAGTTCTGGACAAGAACTATGCTGAAATGTTTTACTTTGGAAGTCAAACCCCAACAATGCTACTTTGCAATATTGTTCTGTTCAGGCTGTTCAATTTGTAAGAATTTAATTTCATGTTATTTATTTTCCTTTTTTTTCAGTATGACCATTAAGCATTACTAATCCTTTTAAAGCAAGTTATTTGAAAAAATCTCAGTATTCCTTTTTTGTTTCTAGATTGGAAGCAATAGAATAATATTCTTTAGTAACCACTAGGCTATGCTAACAGACAACTTAACCGACACAGAACCTACTTTTAAAAATAATGTATGCTTTAAATGCACAGTGATGTGCAAAGGCATATTAGAAAAAAAAACACCCATTAGAAAAGGTATTTACAGTAACCCACATATCTTGAGTGGATTAACCTGTCCTGTTTGGGTTTTAATTATGAGTTAGGGAGAGCCAAGTGAGCCTTCCTGAAGCAAACAGTACCTCCCTAATGCTGCTATTCTAACTCAACAGAAATAAACAGGCTTTTAGCATTTTGTATATGAAGCTTTTAGGTTAAATTTTGCTATTTCCTCTCATGATTTGTTTTAGGTTCAAGATTGAAACAGAATAAATTAAAAGAAATGTTAAAAAAACCCCATCCTTTTGTACGGATGTTGGCTTTACAACCTTAATAAAGAATATTAAAAAAATATGTTGTACATGCTCTGCACTTTAGTTGAAAGGGTTACCACATTCTATAAGAAGATATATAGATTACAAATTATGAGAAAGGAATCTGAAGTATCATAAATTGCCAATGATCAGAACTGTTCTACAAATCCTGATTAATGTGTCAATACTCAGAATTTCTACTTGTGCATGCTCCCCCTTGTAATCTATCAACAGGATTTAGCTAGAAGAGGATGGGTTTATATCCTTTGGGTTGTTGCATACTTTGAGAGCCTTTCAGGCAAGAATAAAAAAAATTATCTAAAATAATAGGGTTATGTTTACTGCAAGATGTATATGAATATTCCTTATTTTTTAAGCATATAACAGAATGCATATAAAAAAATCATGGACTGTTTCCTTGATCGAGTGTTTTTCAAAAAATCACATTAGTGGAGTAAAACTAGATTAGCTGTATGAATGTGTCAACATAAACACTAGTTTAAAAGTAATGTGGTTAGCAAAGCTACCTCTTTTTTTGCAAGGTACAAACAAACTGCAATTGAGATTCACAGCAGTGTTGAGTCATAAGGATTTTTTTTTCTTGCTTTTAGAAAGGTTAAAATATATCATTAAAAAAAACCCCAAGTTTATAATTTTATTTGAAATATAATTATTTGTTATGACTGTGGAAACCCAAAGAGGGAACATGATCTGAAGTTGCTGCAGTCCAGAATACTATTTGTGAATTAAAAATCTCAGTTTAAGTACCAGACAGTATAATTTGTAAAACTGAATATTCTTGAAGCTTAAATGCGAGACAGGTTTTGAAGACCTTCAGCATATCCCCTGTGCCAATAAGTAAAGTCAGTCTTAAATAGGAGAAACTTTTCTGAAGGAGTAAAACTCTAAACTCAAAAATAGTTTGGGCCTGTGGATTTTGCTGACCCTGCAGAAACTGAAATATTTGAATGTAGCTCCCACATCTTAAAAAAAGTCTCTTATTACCATTATTCTTTTTTAAATTATGATACAGCATTAATCTAATAAAACCCCTTTGTCTGCAATTGGCTGTGGGGTAAAATTTTCATTTAAATTTGAATAAATGTTGAGATTCGCAGCTGAAAGGCATTATCAGATTGCCTTTTTCTCCTGTGAGACAAATATGAATCTTCTGTTAGCTTGTTAACTCAGATCAACACAGAAAATGTAAGTTGTTTAATTCAAAGATTGAGCAAAGATAAAGCATGAGATGTTTCTGAAAAATAAACTGAAGAATTAGAAATTCCAGCAGCAAGGATGATCACATTCTTTCATCCTTTTATTTCACACCTCTTTGTGTATTCTATGACAGTGTGCTTAAATATCTGACCACATGCTAAAAAAAACCCCAAACAACCACAAAACAAACAAACAAACAAAAAAACCACACAAAAAACCCCAAACCCCTCCTCCCAGTCCTGTTCACTCTTCAGGATAGCAGCAGCTACCTTCCAACTCTTCAACACTTTATTTTCTCCTATGGCCTGTTTCATTTCATGATATGCTTTACACTGCTTTACAGAAAGAATTGAGTTACCTGCTTTTCTACCTTGTGGAGGTTCACCAAGGAGCTGCAGAGCCTGTCTCCTCAATAGCACTGCCTGGCAGGGCATAAGCCTTTGGCCATGTGTTAAAGAAGTGACCATACCCCACTTCCCCCAGCTCACGAGGTGTGCAGAAACCTTTCCTACAGTTGCTTCCCAAGACTTATCTTCAAATGTATTCGACACTGGGAGTTGGCATTATTTTCACTTCATAACAGGAGAACTGAAGTACTAAAAACTTCAGGCTTCAGATATTAAGACAAAGATCTAATTTTTAGGATATCTGAACTCTAATGGCACAATGTAAATTTACATCCCCATTTCCACTGATTTCAGCTAGTAGCTGTGAGTGTGGGGCACCTCTGTGAAATCAGGTTCCAGTTTATCAAACTGGGCACAGAATGCAAGTAACATACCACCAGTTACTATAGGTGGAAATGTTTCACTCTCTTACAGGCAAGTCCTTCTGTGTAGCACAAACAGGGATAAAAGCCAGTTCTTCTAGGCATCCCTCAACTACCTTAACTGCAAAGTACTCCTTTGCCTTCCCATAAGACTGTCCATCATCCATTGTGTGTTTCCAGCCTCTTCACAACTGGGGATTTATCTGATAACACAGTATCAGTTCAAAACCAGAATAGCTTTAATCCGTGCATTGAAGCAGGTGGTAATCCCTCTTGAAAAAACAGCAAATTACTATTTAATACTTACACTCACCCAGGAAGTCAAGAGAAGGCTGCAGAGACTGCCTGGATGATAGCTTTTCATAACAGTAATGGTTCCTGACTGTACACATTAATAATTCCTCTAGCAGGTGGTTTTTTCCCTCCAAATAAACAACCTCTTATTTCCTCTCATGCAACTCCAGTGTCATCACACAGTATTTCATCAACCTTTTCAATGGTTATTGGAGGAATTATTAACCTTTTATTTCATTTCACATACGTTTATGCTGGAGGAGCTCATACAGCCGTCCCTCAGTGCCCTAGCTTTTCTAGACAAATGTGTAGGTAATAATCATTATAGCTAATGGTTATAAAGAAAGGGAAACGATGACTGACCTACATTTTTGGTGGGAGGAACAGTATTTGCCTGGACAATAGTGACAGCAGTGATCCTGAAGTAAAATGAAGTACCAAACAACTGTGACAGGAGATCAGGATTCAAAATCGATGCGAAGAAGTAACCAGCAGCAGCAAATTAAAGGGATAATAATTGAATTAAATCATTGAAAGTAATATTTGATTGGGCAATCCATTTAATGCTCAGACAAGACGACTAGTGACATAAACCAGAATGGAAAAGCAAACTGGGGTGTTAAGAAGACCCTCTGAAGACCCCAGAAGAACAGCTCCCAGCCAAGAAAGCCTCTGGGGAAACCCAGGAGCATGATGGGAGGAACGACTGGAGCTTTGTCCTTGTTGCTGGACCAGGTCAAAATTAGTTGCATGTTACACTGTAATTGGGGTTGCAGACAGCATGACCCCAATGTTGTCAGTGATCTGATCAAAAACGGGGCTTCTCCCAGTCACCTGTTGGGATGCACACGGGATGTACATGGGAGCACAACATCCCTGATGTTGATGTAGTGTGGAGTATGCAAATGAACCAGGTCACATGCAGGTTAGATGTGTCTGTTGTGTATTACTCATTACTGATGTTGTTCAAAACATCCCGTCCCCACGGCTGCCTTTTGACGAACCACTGAAAAATGCAGGCAGCACTGTGCCACTCCTGCAGCATTCACTGCTTCAACTGGCTGAATCCCTTCCAGGAGCAGGAGGCTGAAACCATAGTGGACTGAATCAAGACAAGGATGTGCCACAATTACCAAAACATTTCAGAGGTGTTTGGCAAGTGCAAATGAATGGGGCAGGGGGTGGGGACTGACAGGAGAGCATCATGCTTTAGTACAGACAAGCACTCCTCTCCTCCCTAGGTCCTCTCCACTCCAATTTATGCCAGCCTGGTCTTCCTGCTCTCACGTTATCCCATTATCCCTTATTCATGTAACTGCAGCCTTGCTTCCGTTTTCTCATCTCAGTCCTAGTCTCCAAGCACAGTAGCTCCAGTTCCCCAGTAGGCTTCACAACTGTTTTCCCTCTCTTTCCTTGCAGCTGCTGGTCACCAGCCACAGTTCTCCAGCCAGCAAGTCTCACTGTATGCAACATTTGCATTTAGTGTCCAAAAACCAAAGTGAGGGCTGAGGTTGATACCAGGGAAAATTCAGCCCAACCAATTAAAGCTTTGCCAAAACTTAAATAAGGTTTCTGTTTGGGGTCTTTTTGTGTTTTTGTTTTTTTTGTTTTGTTTTTTGGGGTTTTTTTGTGTTTGTTTTTTTTTGAAAAAAAGCACTGAATATAAGAAATTTGGGCAATTGCTGATTGCTGTCTGTATACAATGAACAGAATATTAACAGGAAGATTAATATTAATTAAAAATATTTGAAATTGAAAAGAATTCTAAATAGTGTGGCCACTACATTAATTCTACATTAACATGTTGAACAGTCCTCTTTTTTTTGAAATGTACTTCTACTTAATTCAGAAGTTAAACGGATAAGAAACAGCCCTGGTATTATAATCGCATTGTAACTGCAGATACAGCCTTGCTTGCTGTCGGCAGCACTACCTGTTTTTGCAATTGGGATGAGGAATAGCAGTGGCAGTTGGCTAGGGGAGCTGTCTTTATGAATAATCTATCCCATATTGTTTCAGTGTTACGACAGAAAAAAAATCCTTAAACGGGTATTTGCACATAAATTCCTTTCAAGAGAAATACCATATAGTGGACAGAGAAAGAAAAGGGGAGAGACTATGTTGCAGGTACCCTCCCATTCAGGTATATAATTAATCCTATTTTAATGGAAAAAAAATTCCTGAGTACTCCAAAATTTATGTATAAAATGAGGATACAACACAATGCCATACAATAGGAACTGTTGTACACTTTTATAATGTTTTACAAACCTTATGTTTTTAGCTAGATATGCTTAAACACAAACACAATGAGGAAAACTAAGAAATACAGACAGCCAGAAAATGGACACTTACCCACAGTGCTTCATATGAGGTGGTTTATCCATTCTCACCGCCAGTTTAATTTTCAAGTCACTGTCCTGGCTGTTTTTGGGGACTATCATTTTATGCAGATCAGGTGACTTCGGGCTATTGGATGTTGGATACAACACTACCTGCAAAACATAAAATAAAAAATTCCATAAGTTGATACCAAAAAAAATCAAGTTTTTAATGGACACTTCTAAGATATGAAGATTCTTGTTGCATTTCCTCCAATCTGAAAGTTTCATAAATCTACTAAGCCAGCTGACTCAATCTTATTGTAATAGATTAATTTTCAGAATAAACTAATTAATTTTCTTACAAATGAGAATTTTCATTCTAGGAGTTAATAAAATTTCCTCCTCTGTCAGTTCATTCTGAGTTTTAAATAAAAAAGGAACAGTTGACTCTTGAAAATGGTCATGTACAATTAAACTTTTACATTACTCAGTGCTCTGCTGGAAACTTTCTATTGAAACAACTTGCTGTAGCATTATGCAACAGATTGCCCCTCCAGCAGTGACATTGCTTGAGTGAAGAAAAACAAAATATGCTCGTTTTTACCAACTCCATTTTTTGATCATTAGCATTAATAAAATCCAATAACAGTAAAAATTGCAGAAATTAGAGATTAGTTCCAAAGTATCTTTGCTGCAAATGGAGTATAATAAATGTAAGATACAATGTCCAGTTCACATGTGATAAGACACAAACTGTTTGTTTAATCTACAGTGGCTGACATATTAAAAAAAACCTCTAACTATTGAATTTTAAATATTTATTTTTTTAATTATTTATATACATTTTTTGATAGTTTTACTAGCTAACTATTAATTTTAGATTATTATTATTATTAGTCACAAGCTGTTAACTATTTATTTACCATCTAGAAAGTTTACCCATTCATAGTCAGTACAATTAAATATTTTACTTCTTTAAATCCTTATCCACAGCCACACATTTAGCAGTTAAATGCTGCTGAAACATATTTTCCTTTCATTCTTATATTATAAGCACTTCTTTTTAAATTAAATTATTCCAAACATGCTATTTGATAGATTTTCATGACATTCATTCATTACGATTATCACAAAGCAATATTTCAAACGTAACAACACTCTACAAAGCAGCGTTCTTCACATCTTTTATTTCTTGAAAACTAAAATTAATTGTAACATTAACCATCACATATTTCTTATACAAATTCCTTGTGCCTTATGTCATATATATAAAACACAATATCCTCTGTGTTATTAGGAAAAGTTAAATGAAGGATTTGAGTAAGAAACCTCCAAGCAAGCATAAATCTAACAGATATTATTAAGCCAAAAATATTACAATAGTGTCACTCAGATCTAATATCTGAAAGATGATGTAAACTGAGCGCCTTCAGCTTCTCATCTCAATATTTTGCAGAAATGCATTCCTGCATCCCGTTAATATCAGGAGCTCTAGTGAAGCAGAGAAATATGATGCATCATCCCAAATCAAGTGTGCAACCTTTATAATAGCAGCAGGAGAAATAATCTGTCAGAACTATTGAGTACATTCAGTACCTTTTAAAGAGACAGGAAAAGAAAAAGTATATTCCAGTTTTAATAAATCAGGAGGCTGCTTTTTTTTTTTTTTTTTTTTCTTTCTTTCTACAATGCATAGCAAACACTATTTACAACAGATCTTATTCCTTCTTTCCAAAGAAACACTTACTTTTCATTTTGAGTAAAAGCCATCCCTTAGAAAACATTTAAAAGCATTTATGAGTATGACAACCTTTGAGTTCTGAAGCAACAAACAGCAATGATTTTTAGTTTGTTTATGTTTTAAAATGCATGACTATATAAACAGAATTATTCCTTGCATTTAATCACTTGGCATTCACACAGAACTGTAGGTGATGTTATGAAGTTTTCTTTTTCTACAGGCTGCAGTTCCTATTGTCCTGTAACAACTTATTATGGCTCATGCATCTCAAGAAACATCTTCCTCCTGTCAACTTCTTGAGTTTTTAGAATACTGGTGAAAATATAAGCAGACAAGTGTATATTTAATTCATAACTTCAGTACTGACAATTCCTCTTCTGAATTTTTAAAGAAGTATTTTGGAGCTTCATTTTCAAACCTCTCACAATGAATAACAATCTGGCAGAATATTTAAATATGCACTGTGTTGTGTTTGCATTACACTTCATCATGCCTTCCAGCTTTAAACAATAAAAGCTAAAAGAACTTTGTCATCAAACTTTTTATCATTACACACAAATACACATGCACACAAAGGATTTGACAGGCATTGATTATCTTCACAATAACCCTCATACTAATATTGCCCTTAAAGGCAAGCTAACCGTCGTGTACCATATCATCAGGTGACACAAAGTGTAAGCTTCCATGAAACCACTGAAACCAAAACACTAGGCAAATGTTCCTTGATAGGAAAAGTAAAAACTTGTTGAAATTTGTATTAAAGGCATTCTCTCCATTATGGCACACTGCAATGCAATGTCATCACCATTGTCCATGAAGAAACTTTCTAGGCTATTCTGTCTCAGATTTCCTTTCAGCACCGCTTAGGGGATTTTAATCTTCTAGTTGTTGTTCTGTAACCTACTTTAAAAAAATAAAATGCTAACAATTCATATGTCTTCTCTGGGGAATATAAAACTCACCTAACAGGATACTCTTTCACTGTGCCTAAAACTTCTGAACGTTTCATAAAATTCCTAATACATCATATATTCCCGAATTAAATTTATTTAATTTAATTTAATTTAATCTTATTTTATTGTTCTTATACCTGTGAATATCACCATAGTAGAATTTTCAGCAGCAGCACAGAGAACTGTGAGCTGTTAGTGTAGGACCATGTTTACAATAAGTAACTGACAGATAATCTGCATTAAAAAGTAAAATGAACTATTAATGACCAGAATGCTACACACCAAACATAGCTGCTGTGCACTGCATTGCTTCAGCTGATTTAAGGCAAATTAATAGTAACAAAACAGTACTTGACCATGTGGTCCGATTATATCTAGTTTTACACTTCCCCAGACCACACTGTACCTGCAAAAGTGGCAAGTTCACTTTATGCCTCTCCTCATTTGGATGTAAAATAAACACAGAAATCTTAAATATTATAGACCAACACTTCTATGGATTTGTGCAAGGTGATGATCTCAAAACACTGTTTCTTAATTGTGAATGATGAAATATTTCTCAGCTGGGCTTAAAACATGACAGGGTGAAAGATATGAAGCTAATATCACTTGAAGACTTAACTATTGTGACTCAGTTGCGTATTTAATTTCCCAGCTGGATCACAACAGAAGTTATTTGAAGTATACCTGAGCCAAACAGTCAGTCCAGCCAAGCAACTAACTCTCCTCTATCTTTGGCTCATTGATCATATCTTCTTTTAAAGGTATGGAAGTTGAGTTGTCCAAAATACTCAGAAAGCTCGAACAAACCAAACTTGGGACAATTGCTTTCTCACAGCTGAAAACCAAGCAGAAGGTTCAGAGTCAAAAGCACTGTACAGAAATATCTCCTATCCATATTCCTGTGCTTAGATAAAGCTCTGAAGCTAACCATTCCTGTCTGCAGTCGTCCTGTTGTCAAAAGAAAATGCAGCTTTCAAAAAGCACCAATGAAGCTAAGAGGCAAACAGACTGGCACACTGTAAGGACACTTAAGAAAAATCAAGAGTCAAGATAATCTCTACTTTTTCCCCCATCCCTCACCTGTGGCTGAGTTCAGTTTCAGTCAACCTGTATCCTCATATCCTTGCTGTTCTCCCTCCATATCCCATACTTCCACTTCAAAATATGATATACATCAAGAGTTGAACCCACGTGCTGGAATCACCCTCTTTTGACCCAAGTATTTGAGATGAGACAGATTTTACAATTTGCGGTGGTCTAAGACACATTTTGGGCACCAGACCTTGGTAATCATTGTAATTCTGAGCAAACTATGCTCAGTTTTAGCTCACTATCACAAGCAAAAAAGATGAAAGAAGATCTGCAGCTGCTCCTTAATGCTCTGGCTGAGAGGGAGATGACACTTAACATGCTATTACAGAAAACCCTTACATCACCTTCAGTACAGCTCACACCACACAATCTTAGAGAAAACAGAGATGCAGCCCATCAACAGTCTCTTCTTCATAAAGAAAGCCTAGGTCATCTTCAAAAAGCAGACCAAACCTTTAACTCGTCCCCATTACCAGGGAAGTGCCCAATGCCTGGGGCTGCCCTGGTGTGCTCCATCCTGCCCTGCTCCCTGCCACCCCAGGGAGCTCCTGCTGCTTCTGGCACTCAGATTCCTGTCCTTTCTTCAAACTGCATGGTCCCCAACAGGAAAGACTGAAGATTTTATGAGACAAAAGACGTTCCCATCCCGGATGTGCTCTTCCAGAGCACAAATGCTGCTACAAATGATTGCTTTCTGCCATTGACCAAACCCACATTTTCTTAAGGTCTGGCTAAGTTACAAGCAATTGAGAATTGAATCTTAAGTCACATGACTTTAATCATAAGCAGCACTCCAGCTCTGTTCAGAATAATTGCGGTCATGCAAGAAACCCCATGATGAACTAAAGAAACCAAGTTCTCTAACTCCCATGCTCTACCAGAGACACTTTTAATTCAATTTGTGATTATTTAAAACTACAAAAAATAACATGACACAGATTCACAAAATCAACTAGGTTGCAAAGGACCTTGAGGATCATCTAGTCCAATCGTTCACCTAGCACTGACAGTTCCCAACTACACCATATCTCTCAGTGATATGTCAACCCTACTCTTAAACACCTCCAGTGATGGGGACTCCACCACCTCCCTGGGCAGCCCATTCCAACACCTAACAACCCGTTCTGTAAAGAAATGTTTCCTGACATCAAGTCTAAACCTTCCCTGGTGCAACTTGAGGCCATTCCCTCTTGTCCTGTCACTTGTTACAAGAGACTCATCCCCAGCTCTCTGCAACCTCCTTTCAGGGAGCTGCAGAAGGCAATGACACATAAGACAATATGCTCCCTCAACACATTTGTTGAAGCTTTCATCACACAACAGGACTAATTCATTCTAGGGAAGGCTTTTTCTTTCATGCTTTAAAATGTAGTGATTTGAAAAGATGCCCCTGCAAATAGAGAGGACAGGCAAATTTTATGTTATGAAATAAAGACCCATTATTATTTGGCATGTGCACATTTATGCTGCTGGTCATTGTCTGAGCAAAGATCATAGGAAAGTTTCCTAGTTTCCTCTGTTTTACTGATTTGAAAATAGCATTACAGACCAAAAATTATTGAAGCTGGTTTGGTATAGGAAATGGATGACAATGCAGAGACCCTTTAATGTTATGCTGTTTGTGTAACTCTGGGCCCAGCCTTACTTAGGGGACACATCAGTTTTTGATAGAAATGTCTACTGACTCCTCTCAAATTACCTTCTCCCCTAGCTTGAAAGTCTGAAGCTGTTCTGAGTTCTGCCAACCCCTTACCCAAAGAAAGGTTTATGTCAGAAAACCAGAAGCTGCTGTCAGCATGACAAGAAATGAAGTCCTCTCAAATGCCCTACCGGCAGCCTGCCAAGCACTGCACTGCACTCGTGTCCTCTGAGCATTAGGTCATGATGCACTGCTGCCAGGAGGATGAAGCAAAAGCAGCTCAAGGGAAGGGACAAGATTTAAGGTAGAAGTGGGAAAAGGAGATGGCTCTCTTGAAAGTAACTCCCTTAGAAACGTTCTCACCTAGGAAATCTCTACAGAAAGGGTTAATTTGAGCTTGATCACCAAGGGAGTTTATAAGTATTTTACACAAGCTCCATCATCTCACCTGTTGAGTGATCTCTTGCTTTTCAGGTATGATTATACTACAGCTGAAACAGAGACAAGGCTTCAGGTAACAGGTGGTTAAAAATAAACAAAAACCAAACAGAAAACCTGAACAGGTGCATGGTGAGAGAGCTATCTAAAATACTGTTGTTGACAAAGAATCAGAAAAACACTGAAATTTATGCAATCAATTGGACCTCTGCTGATGCTGCCAGCTGAGCACTTATCTTAATAGATCTTATAACTGATAAAAGTTGTCTTTAAGTCCTTCCGAAAGAGCCTCTCTCCCAAATCTAAGAGAGAGCATGCCTGAATGAAAAATATCTCAGGAATTTCTGATGAGAGACATTCTCAGAGAAGCTACTGAGAAAACCCCTGTTAGCATGGAAACAATAACAGCCAGACATAGCAGGGTGTCTGACAGGCAGACAGCTCAGGGAGCAAGAGAAAAAGGGGAAGTGGAAGTAATCTCTTACCATTTTCCAAACTGAAAAGAAGACAGAAAAACTCAGACGTGCAAAACATTTCAAAATATGATGAGGAAACACATTCCCCAGGATGGCAGGCTTCAAATTAACATAGTCACAGTATGAAATTGTCTCTGCTCAGCAGCTCTTCGAACGCAGCACAGAAGATAAACAACATGCCCAGTGCAGCCGACATTGGGAAAGTAGGCAATCATGCAAGTATGGGTACCTAGTCAGGACAGCTATTTTATAATGTCTTTAAATCAAACTCAAAGTAACAGTACCAAAGGAAAAAAACATAACTGCACAGCTAATTATTGCTGGCTGCAGCTGACTGTGACAAGCAGGTTGTGAGACAATAGTTCTCTTTTAATTGAATAGTCACAGAGTGACAAGGCTGAAATATTCTTATATTCAAAAAGTATCAGCAATCAAACACCACCTGCTGTTCTCTCATTGTATTCACATGTGTGCTAAGCAAGCACAATGGCTGTCACTTTGAATTACTAGGTTTAAACATCTTCATACACAAAGTACTGAACAAGGAAAAGTGATGTCAGATCCCTGAGTTTCAGAAACCACCAGGCTGATTTTTTGGAAGTATTTACTCCAAACCCTGAAGGCTTCTTCACGCTTCCTCAATTGTTGCATGTACTAATGTAAACGTCAATTCTGTGCACACAGAAGTTCCTGAAGTGGGCAGATCAGTGTCAGTCACATAAAAACTGTGCCATGCATTTCAATGATATTTCAATAAAGTTCTTAACATTTGCTCATTAGAAGAAACTTAGCTTCAAAGATGCAGCCTGCCTCATTTTCTAGAAGTTAAATTCAGTGGTTCACTGTATGCAGAGGTCCGCACAGACACAGACAGTGACTCCAGAGGCTCATATTCTGCAGAACTGAAATCCAAATAACATCCTTTCCTGTTCTGCGCAGCATATGTCTCCATTTTCTCCTTCAATGGAAAACTGAGTTTGTCCAATTGTCTTCCAGTTTTTGTAGAACAGAGAATGAAGGTTTAGGTTCTTTTTTCTTTAAAGACACTTAAAGTGGTCAGCAGGGAGCCAGAAGAATATCCCCCCCAGCAAGCAAAATCTTCTCTTGGCATTCATGACTGGATTTATTTTGCGTTTTTTAGAGGAAGAGAGCAATGTCAGACAAGTGACATAGTAAGTACTACTTCCTGTCAAGCATATCTTCAATTCCTTGAGGGTAGAAGATGTTAAGTACAAACAACAATCCTTCAATTGCTCAGTGCTCACCTGGTGACTCCTTCAGCAGAGCCTGAGCAGCCCCCAGCCTCTGCTTCCCAAGAGGGAGTATATAAAGCTGTAAGTTAAGTATGGTCTGCCCTCTCTAAGGAAAGCATGGGCCTGCATCACTTCTGCTCCACCATGAGCTCGTTACTTCCAGAAATCAGCAGTGTCTCCTCCTGAAAGTGAGGAGCTGTAGTGCCATCATAATCAGATCTGGGCCTACATCTTAAGTTCCTAAGTGTGAGAGACTGCCATGCACTGATGGGGTCAATGGAGACGCCTTCTCCTTTGCAGTTCTGGGGAAACCTTTGCTGGCTCTGTATTTCACACCTTAGATGTCTCTTCATGAAAAGCCAATCCCTTGGTGGCACAAGAAACCCTTTGGTATGTGATGGAAATTCAAAATTCAAATCATGTAATTTGATGTCACCTTTTATTTCCAATTATAGATTAAACAGAACAAAATCTTCACAATAACTGCAGGGTATGAAAAATGCAAACTTCAATAATGTAGAAAAGTGGTATCAGGTGCTTTGAAGAAAGTACTTGACAGATGAGAATTAATGTCCACAGCAAGCCTATCTCAGAAGGGGCAGATTTGAATTGAATTTTTAAGTACAGAAAAAATACAAGCAGAAGGATCTTCAAGGCTTTTCAGAGCATAATAAACCTAGCTGAATCAGTTGCACTCCGGCAAGTCACTGACCAGCCATAAAGTTGCCAAACTTTATCAGAATTAAACTTATCCAGTGGGATCCCCTATCTTTTCAAAGGCTACCTGAATTTAAATCTCTCAAACCTGAAAACAAAGACACTGACAACAAAACAAGCCTTTGAAAACTAAAACGTATACCATGAATGTACACAGTATCTTAAAATTATTTTGTAAAAGTTCCGTCAAATATTCTCCTGATCTCCCCTGAAGCTAGCAATCACCACTCTCAAATACTCGGGTTAAACCAGAGAGGTAAGCTGGCAGGCTCCCTCTTCTCCTGAGTTGAGTGCCTACCACAGCCTGCTGGAAGGCATCTGTCAGCAGCCCCACATATTGCCAGACCTGAGAGGTGCAGGAGGACAGATGCTCAAACAGGCTGATGCACAGTCAACACACCCTTTTTCATGTTCTTTTCCACTGCTAATGACCATGTGCTGTACATAAGGCCATTGTGGGAGGTTTATCCTTTACTGACTTACCTTTTACAGAAAGTATTTTTTGGACAAGGATGGGGGTTGGACATTTCTGGTAAAACCGGAATGGATTATAAAATGTAGAATCAGTATCCAAACATCTCTCAGGTACTTCTGTGTTCTATGCTCAATCTCAGCTCAAACTTTAATGCAAGGGGGAAAAAAGGTGATGGCCTTTGTCCTTTGTGACAAGGAAAAACCCAGCAAAAAGCAGTAATTTTAATAGCCTAACTCTGCTACAAACTGCCATATCTCAGAGCATCTGATAAAAGCATGCAGAGTCTCTGATGAAGAGTAACAGGAGAGTAAGAATCAGCAACAGAAACAGAAGATTGCTCTTCCTCCCTCATCTTTTTATATCTTGCTTTGTCTCTGGGAAAGCTGGGTCAGACTCCATTCAACAACAGGGCAGTTGAGCTCGGTCCTAGCCCATCTCAGTTGCCTGTTTTCTCTCTCTCTCTCTCTCCCCTCACCACTCCCAACCAAGACAGGAAAGTTAATACCTTCTTTAAACTGGTTTGACCAGCTGACAAATACATATGTGTTAGAAGGCAGCCAGGGGTGGGGAGAGGAGTCCATGAAAAAACACAAAACAAACTATCTGGGGCCACTGGATACAGTTAAAGTGAAAGCTATATTCAGTATTTTTCATTTGAAATATTTCCATTATTTAAAATAATTTAAAATTAAATTTTAAATCTTTTTAACATCCTGTCCTAAAAACTCAGAGAAGCTGCAATGTAAGAAATTAGGACTATACCTGAACTTTGGCTATTTAAGGTTGCAGAGCAAGAGGATTCTGTTAACACCTGTGATTCATAGCCCCTTTAATGGATGTTTCTTTTCTCCTCTGACTCCTTGGCAATGACTATACTTGCTATCACTCACAATGATGACGTAGTCCCTTCTCCACTGCCCTGCATCTCTGCATTTTTTCTTCTTTGAAAGAAATAAACTTCTCAGTGTTTAATGGCACTATGCAGTTCCTGTAAGTCCACCCTTTCAATGACTCTTTTCGTTGTTTTGAATCCAGATATGCTGTCTCCGCTCTGCTCAGCTGTATCTCTCTAGATCCTCTGTATCTGCCACAATGCCCACCTGGCTCCTGCCAGGGTGTTACCCCTACTGGAAACCTTCCCCATGCAGACCTCACCTTCACCTCAACCATCCTTGACCAAGTGACCTTGGAAGTCTCTTAGAATGACATGAGAGGAGGCAAGAAGTAATAGTGAGCATACAGTCTTGACGTTAGCAAGTGATCCAATGTGTGGGAGAATTTGTCTTTGCGCAGCCACCTGCACTTGGAGGACACAAAGTGGGGAAAAGTCCTGCTCTTCCCAAGAAGCTGTCTTTCCTTGAATGAATAACAGCCATGAGTGAATGCAGAACTGAGCGTTAAAACGTGAGCTCTCCTCCAAGCAGTATATATCAGAGCGGAGAATTTCAACATCAGATGAGGGGGGAGATCTGCAGACCCTCTCTGCCCAAGTCACACTACCCTCTTCTTTCTATGACACACTGTACCCTCTAGCCCCTGGTTTTGGCCTATGAAGGATAAAAGATCCTGTCAAGACAAGGGAAATGTAAAACGGGAAGGGAAGCTCAAACAGTACAAGATTGAGAACTCTTATTTTAGTCTGACCTATTATCTCCACCACTCCTTCCCCCACCATTCTTCCACCACTTAAGTCCTTCCTTCTCTTTCCCCAACCATTTGTATATTTATTACATGCCAAGTCTTCTCTCTTTCCTTGTCACTCCTAATTTGAATAGCTACAAGCATTGGTAGGTCACCTAGGAATTAAAAAAAGTTTTAAACAAGATGAAGAGAACCATCATGGATCCCTGATGCAAGTTTCTGAAAGGTAATCCAAGTCAACACATTACGTTTTGAACACTGGTAAAAGTTATCCTTAAAAAAAAAAAAAGCAGTTTGGTACAGCTGCAGCAGGGCAGGTGCTGTACTGAATACCTTATACCATTTTATGGCATATTTTATAAATATCTCCATTTCTATGCAGCATTTCTCATATATTTCTTGTTTCTACACATAATACTCACTCTTCCCAGTTCTTTATCTTCAAGTGCCAGCACCCCGGTGCTTTCTGTAAAGAGTTTTACTTTGACAACAGGCCGAGGGTGAGTAGTGGAGAAATCCCCTTGAGTTCCCCATCTGCAATAAATAAAAGAACAGAATTTAACTGGGGCAAAGGACAGGCCTGAGAGTGATAGGACTGTAGTCTTTTGTATAGAATATTTATCAATGAACTCTTAGAGCTTAATTTCCAAACTTTTGGGGAGAGAGGGCAGGAAAGAGAGAGGATGTACATTTTTGAGCATCCAAGATTAAATATGTACATGGAACCATTGTTTTTTCTTTGTGATAAGACAAATCAGGGTTTTTCTGTATGATTTTTTTTGTCATAAATTTGTTAACGGCAAAACCCAAAGAACCAAAACTATATCCTCATAGGGAAAACCAAAACCAAACAAGACAGCAGAAAAAAGATAAAGAGATCTTTTTTCTATTAAATATATTATGTTCATAGTCTTGTGTATACAAGTCAAATTAATTTAGCAAATAATCATGTCTCAATTCTAAAAGAAAAAATTTGTATATTTAATTTTAGGTGACCAAACTATGCAGCAAGTAAGAGACCTGACCACAGAAAACCTTATGTTTTATGAGATGTTACAATTTAGTATAAGCATGTAGGAAATATGTAAACACAAATGCAAAAAAAGGAAAAAAAAATGCTCTTTATCAGAGTGATTATAGGTCTGCAAGATAATTAGCACCACAAGGCTTCATCCTTTTAGAGAAGCTAAATTATGTAGACAAACTTCTAGTTGTTAATCTCTCATTCAAGACACTTGGTTTGTCAGCATTTACCCCATCTCTATGTGACAGGGGTACAAAAAAAAAGAAAAGTAATATGAATTAAATTGCAACCTCCTCTGACAAGCTCTTCCATTTTCCTAAACTATTGCATGGTACTCATTGCATTGATGATACTGATTCTGATTATGCTACTAGGCACAAACAAAATGCAAAAAGTAGGTGCAGCTCCAGTTTATCTTAATTTTTTCCAGTACTTGAGATACTATGATTAGCAGAAACTAAAGAAATAAATAAAATAGGTGATCTTAAGTGCATGCTCTATAAAAGGGTGTATTACACAAGCTAAAATCTTAAGAGGACCTCATTTACAAAAAGCAGTATTTTCATTTTGCATTCAAGAATAATTTACATGGACTTTCCGTTGCTGGAAAATGAACAAACAGTAGTAATCCTCCAGCAAAAGGATCTAATAGGTAAAAAATCCTTCAACTAACATGAGTTGCAGACTTCAAGATGAAGTCTAGAAAGTAATAAGCAACCAAACCCAAAAAGTTTTAGGATAGTTGTGGTTCTGTATAAACCAGTCCTACAGGTGACTGCACACATGCCAGACTACAAAAGTGAGGTTCGCTAAAAATTAGTGGAATCTTTAGTTACATTCTGCCTTCTTTGCTTTGTCTGGATTAGATAGATGCTCCCTCTGAATCTGTGGTGGACACAGCCTTAGCCTCAGCCACAGTGGTAACCAAAACAGGGACTCTGACCATAAATTACCTTCCTGAGAAGGAGAAAATGCGCAGTAGCAGGACAATACAATGCCTAGCACTGCTGCTCTTCCCAGCAGCAGTCCCAGGGGTAGGTTTTGTCACAATACAGAAATGAGATTCCAAGCTGAAAGCATCCGCATAAAAGTTGAGATAGTCGCATCTTTAGTCTCGCCCCCCAGATCCCACTATTCAGGAAGAATGCTGCCTTGCAATCACAAACACAATCCAAGCACTTTGTTAGCTGCACTCTTTCTCTCTCGAGCACCAGGATAATTTGTCCCTGAGCTTCCAGAAGCCTTGAACTGTGCACATTGCAATGGGTAGGACCACCCAAATAATCAAGAGAAACTCCTATTGAAATAACAAAACAAAACAAAAGCCTCTCTACAAAGATCTAGTGCCAGCATTACCTCACAGACAGAAGAAAAGAAATCAGAAGAGGTCACGCTGATTAAAGAGAAGAGACCCAGCCTGTTGAGTGAAGAGAACACCACTCACGGTGGCTCAGCTTCTGCATGCTGAGCAGCAGGTATGTACTACAACATGTGCTGGGGTCTGGACACCCCAGCATCTGCCTCCAGGACCTCCCCAGAAAGTGGTACAGCCCTCTCTGCAGACACATACTGAGGCTCCATTTCTTCAGGTGACAGCAGGGAGAGATGGAGCACATGCGAGCCTTGCCCTGGGAGTCTGGCAGAATTTGCTGCTTCTCTAATTTAGATGCACAATGAGAAACTCATCTGGATGGGACTAACACTGGGTCATCCACCTGGGCCATTTAGTTGTTGACACTAATGTAGCACTGGAAACCATCTTTAACATCAGATCTGATCACCATCCTTGACTGACATCTTTCCCCCACCTCTTTTTCCATCTGCAGCAGTAAATGACAATCCTGGGCTGAAAAGCAACAGTCTGAATCTATTCCTAAAGCTCAGTGTTCATGGTGGAAACATTCCATACATTGATCTTCACACTCCTTGCTGACCAGGACTTCTGCTAACTCTCACAGCCTCTTAAGACCATGTCTTAGGAAGTGAATTATCTGGTAGAACAGATGGTCACAGATTTTACTGCTAGACTTTAACATCATTCCTCATGAAAGAGCATGTGAGGAATTGTGTTTTGTTAGAAAAGGCAAATCCTTGACTGTATTCTTTAGCATTACACTTACTTGCAGGCATCTGATATTCCTCCCAGCTGCCAATATCACAGCAAATGACACAAGGCTCACAGCTCAATTTCGTCATTATTTATTGTGGATTACTAGAGCACAAGCCCTGTTTCTTTGGAGCTTTGTGTTTTTGCAGATGTATCCTTCCTCCTACCATTTGAAATCAGAAGCTGGGAGAAAGCAACCAAAATAGAAGCAGTATCATGTTCTTCCAAGAATGAACCTGGGTATGAGAGACCCAATAATCCAGACAGAAATTATTTATATGCATATCATTATTTTATTATGCATGTTATTAATGCATCAGGCATTAACTGAAGAGGAAGTTAGAAATTACAGTGTAATGAAAATGTGTAATATCAAACTCCCAGCTACAGGCAAACCCATACAAACTCCTGTTAATAACAATCTGCAATTTGCATTTTTCTGTTTTGTCAATACAAAATGAAATGTAGTAATAAGAATGGCCTTACTGTCTGTATTTTCACTGTCACACCCACTAATAAATTTTTGTCTTGTTAAAAGTAAAATTCTGAACTGTAAAGACTGTGCCATGAATATAACAAGATACCGGGCACTCAACATTTATCAAGGGTGATCCAAAACAAAGCGTAGACTGAGTAAAGCATGCAGGTGTACATAAGTTAGCCTATTTTGAATTACACTTTACTGTTCTGAAATCAAATTATCTTGGTGCTCAAGTTCTAACAGCTTTCAACTTCCTTTTTTTTTTTTTTGGTGGCTAATTCTTTTATGACACCTCCTTGGACTCCATACTGTAATTTCTCATTTAAATTTATAGATTTTATGTGCTAATATAATTATATATACTTGGTTTCTCAAAAATTTAACATTTTTCTTCTAAAACACATTTTTCCTCTGTCAAATCCATTTATTAATATCTATTGAAATGCTAACATTTCCTGTTCTTACATCTGATAATCTCATTGGAGTAGCTGTAGCATACTCCATATAAATATATATATATAAATATATATATATATGTATATATATACACCTCATATATATATATATATATGTATATATATACACCTCATATATATATACACACACACACACACCTCATTTATTTAAATCTAAAAGCTAAGCTGCTAGGTACAGATCAGACAAATATGTATTTTTCTTTTAAGGTTGGGGTTGCATCCTAATATTTTTTCTGGAGAAAATACAGTACTTCTCATAAATGTCTTTCTGATCCACAGATTAAAAGTCAACCACCATACAAAGGATTGTTTGTATTCTTTGTAAAACTGAATAATTTTTCATTGCTTAATTGAACAATATTTTGACTGTTTTTAAGTAAGAACTAACAACGTGGCCTCCAGAATGTGAGCACTGTATAAAGTTACCTTTCTTTATATTTTAACTTTCAACAACAATAACAGTGAAATATTTTCTGCAATAAAATAAATCCTACAGCTGAATTTACTTTTCATACAGAGGAGCAGGTGAACCTGTAAGTTGTAATTTGGTTTTCTGTGAAAACAGAAGGAAATCGTATGCACTATTTTGTTCTGAGTCAAAGTATGTTGCAGATAATTTATTACAAGCTTGCTCTGCCATGGAGATACTGAACTGTGGAAGAGCGTGAAGGAAGAACGGGCAAATTAATTCACCAAATTTCAGAAATTTCTATTTATGAAAAGTATATCTTTAGTACTTCTTAACATAATAGAAAAATTTAATGCTTTATATTTCTAATAGCATATGTTTTAACTACCAAGTTTATATAAGCAATGGAAACAACAAATCAGCCACTTTCACACATCTGGAGGAGCTGTTCATTTATGAGTATCTGTTCAATGATTTTTGCTAACGTGAACAATTTTGGTGCTGAATGAGTCTAGATGGGAAGTGCAGAATATTTGTCAAAACAAGTGTGGATCTCATGCATTATTCATATTAAGTTAAAAATTTCCCATTATTGTGTTTCAGGATTTTTTTTTAATCTTCCTGGAAAAGTAGTCAAAAGTAACGATAATTTCAGTGCTAAATGTTGCAGTATTCTCATTGTGCTGCCAGCTGCAGCCCGTATAGTGTACTTGAGACCTAAGCCCACCAACTTTAAGTCTAAAAAATACCCCAATCCTGCCTCTCCAGGCTCTCATTTTGCCACATCATTTTCCTTTGTATACATAATTTTTCTGCTTTCACCTACTCATTCTCTTTACTATAGAAACTACAGTGATTTGATGCTTGATCATCTTCAACCATAAGCCCCAGTTTTTTCACTGCTGTAAGAGGTACGTGGGCTGATACTGTAACTAGTGACAAAGTGCTTTGCCAAAGCTAATTTCCCTTCACTGCAAAAGTACCCACTATCAACAAGGAGGTGGATGCTTATTTCGGACAAAGATTTATCACTGTTTCACAGAAGCCCCTCTAACCAAATTTGGTTTTCTACTTCATTTTGGAATACACTTCATATACTAGAAATAGCAGCAAATTTCTCTCTCAGGTTTTCTACTCTAATCATGGTCTCTGTTAGTCAAAACTTTTCTTTATGAGATCTTAAGTCTCCAGTATTACATAGGAGTAAATGCTATAAAATGTATTATTCTAAGGAAACATCTAGAAATTTTATTTTAGCCCTATTTATTGGAACATTTCCTTTCTGACAAAGTCTACAGAATTTTGAACCATCAGGAATTTCTTTTCCTCAGCAATTAGGAAAGATTCTCTTTTTTGAAACCAATACCAGAGTGTATTAGTCTCCTTGGTGCCTCCTTTTGCATCTTTCTAGGTTTGATTCTTGGTTTAAATCTACTGCATAAATCTAACTCAACAGGTTTCTTAATTCTTCATTAGAATTAGTTGCCAGGTCTTCTGAAAGAGTTTTATTTCCTACCCATACAGGAATATGCTACAGAGCTGGAATGAGCAGCAAGACCCACCAAAATGGGTTTGTTAGGCGTTCAACTGGTCCACAGGACTAAGAGATTTACCAGAGCTTCATCTTTGCATATCTCAGAGCCAGACTGGAAATACAATGTTCACGTGTCTGTAGCATCTCCATGTCTCAACTATTTCACACGAATCTATAACAGCTTTGTTGTTTCTACTTTGTTTAGAAACATACTTTAACTATAGAAAAATAGGTATCTATCATTTTCAGGTTAGAAATCATGCAGTGCAAGTCATGAGATGAAAGGCCAGGAAACAAAAAGACACATGAGACAGCACCTCCCTGACTCATCTGACTACACTGATACTAGTTCAGAACACCTTAAATTCAGGTCTGACAAAAATTCTGTTGTTAGTGAAGTAGTGTGTGAATGGGGAATTTATGAAGTGTTGCATATTACTAACTACAACTGCATATATACAGACAGAGAGACAAAAAATGTGTGAGAGCAAGCAAGCCACTGTACCAGCAGTGCAAGATACCGCACAGTGATCTTACAATAAATCTTTAATTTAACAAGGAGGCTTCATTCAGCCAAACAAAAATAGAGTTAAACCCATACGTATATGATTCTGGCTTTTTTATGGAGACTCCCAAAGAGAATATTAGTTGGTACTAATTGCTGCTAGTTCTTCTTCACTAATAATTGGACAAAAATAGTAAGCATTTCCTTTGTTCCTATGAACACAGAAATACCCATCCATTTGGCAATGACTGACACCAGGATGCTATGCTAAAAATCATGGCCTTAACACTAACAACTGTCTCATACAACCCAAAGGCATGTTTATTTTCAGTCTGTTGCTTGCCTTACAAAATAATGTGAACATTTCAGCTTCTCCCTTTGATGAAAGTTCTTGAAAAAGGAAATGTTACTGCACAACCAACAGTAGTTTATTATGCAGCATGAAGGATTTAATACAGTAATGATTACTCCTTAAATGCAACATTACAACTATTATTTTTTCACATATATATATATATATATATTTATGTATGTATTCTCCATTATATCAGTGGGATCTGGAATTCATGTTTGAAATCATAAGGGAAAGAATTTGTAAGTTTATATCTTTCTATAATGCTTATAATGTGGTTTAGCTTGCAAATATTTTTCTTGGGAAAAAAAAACCAACACATTTTCCTCCATCAGAGCAAGCACATCAAACTGCAGCTGAAAGGCAATGCATAAAATTCTAAACAAATCATAATGCAGAAGCACAGACAAGTCCACTGCTCAGGTAAACTAAAATGTGAGCTTGGCTAAGTATCTTGGCCTTTCATCACTAACCTCACCTAATCTCTTATGGCCTTGACTCTTTTGTTCCCTATGTTACTGCAATACCACTATTTTATGCAGAAATCTTGCTGAGAACTACAGAGCCGTTGTTTTACAATCCCTACTACAGAAACACTGATACTTTGCATAAATACTTTCAGGGCTGTCAGCTAGTGAGGAGCATTACAATAGTAATGGTTTTAACCTTGAGTTTCCCATCAAAACCTTCCTAAAACTACAAAATACAGATATGAGAAAGACATTTTTTTTCTACAGAGATGGATGGCAGTAAGAAGAATTACAGAAAAAAGGGAAATTCTGGTATAAGGATGGAAAGCCATACAATTGCCTTTAAGCGTCACCTTTGTCTGCACTACTGTATCTCTTTTTTTTTTTTTCCTTTTACTATTTCTCATTTATTTCCATCTATATGGAAACTTTTGACTCAGCACACCAGCAGTTTGAAACACAGACTAACAAGCCATCTCTTCAGAACTCCCCTAATAGAAAAGTTGGTGTTTAGCATCCGTAGCTACATATACTAAGTAGCCCAGTGTTCAATTTCTGAATGCAATGTCAAGTCACTAGTATAGTCACTCAGAAAGAGTGAATGCCTTTTTTTTTTTCTCCCTGTAGATTCAGGCTTTCAGGGTGGTTGTAACAAAACATTGGCAATCCCTTCTTGGAACACTGCTCTGAAGAAGTGATAGCTCCGAATTGGACGGTTACTTCAGCAACAGCAAGGACTCAGTGTCTTGATGGATAATATGTTATATTGTAAAGTCCCTTTGCACATCTAGGCTAATACGAAAGGAAGAACAAAATAATCTGGTCATAGGGTTTTGCTTTTGGTAAAAATAGTAACTGTTTTAAGTAAAGGAATTAACAGAGTTCACTCAAAATTACTAACCATTTATCACAGACCTAACTGGCCTAGACACATTCATGTATTTCTTTTGTAACATAAACCATTATTAATATCTGAAAAAACATTACTTGTAAATAAAGACAAAATTATGAATAGCTTTGCTTTAAAATTAATAACTATCTAATACAAACCAGAAAGAAAAACCAGAAGAAGTTTTCAATACATAATAAGAAACTGAGTAAAACCACTCTTTTAGGCTTTCTACACTGAAAACGATGAAAGTGCACTCTAACACTACAGAATGCTATTTTGACAAGTACTGTCATCACAAACATAAAACAGTATGAATAAATTATTACTTAGTCTTGGTTTCCCATCTCATTTTCAATACAGGCAACCAAGACAAGTCAGGGTGAAGATTTTCAAGGGTGTAACAAGACTGACACACTGCCAGGTGTTGGGAACCATTGCTACATATTGTGTGAAGAATTCATGAGAGGCATTAACTCCTATTTCCCACTGAATTTCAAACCCAGCTAGGGGCTAGTGATGGACACAGAAGCAAGCTATGGTCATTTATGCTCTTGAAATTTATATATGCATATTTACTTCACTTTTGTATTGAAAAATATAATTATGAATGCATTGCAACATTGTTAAAAGTTGCAAATCCTATTTATTTCATGTTATTTAGTATTTGTGTGACACTTTAAACCTTCAAATGTGGTACAAATGTTGATAAAGTGACCATACTTTGATGAAGCACATAGATGTTGTCATCTCAGTCTGAAGATATGGGAAAACAAATCACAAAATAGACTGACCTATCTAGGCCTGCACAGTCTACCAGGGAAGGCCCAGGAATCAAATGAGAAAATTTCGGTATTCCATCTGGCATCATACTGCTTCTCTTTTATTCTGAAACCCTTTTTACTCCTCTTTGTGACTCCTACTGTTCTTATCAGCTGTCCACATTATTCTGCCTTTGTTTCTGCTGTCCTCCTACTCAGTTTGCTGATATTGCTCTCAAGAAGGAACATTAACGTGTTGTGGTGGTTTGACTTTGGCTAAATGCCAAGTACCCACCAAGTCGCTCTATCGCTTCCCCCCCTTTCCCCTTGTTTTCTCTACAGGGCAAAGAGGGGAAAGAAAATGAGATAGACCAACCCCTGCGGGTAAAACAAAAGCCAAAGCAAAGGTCCACGCGTGGAAGCAAAAAAAAAGAAAACAGATTTATTCTCTCCTTCCCATGAAGAGGCGATGTTGGGCCTTCTCAGGATGCAGGGCTCCCATACCCATAGTGGTTGCCTTGTAGGACCAAGGGTGACCCCACCCCCTTCCTCCTTTCTCCCAGCTTTATACTGAGCAGAGGTGACATGGTCTGGAATATCCCTTTGGTCAGTTCGGGTCAGCTGTCCTGGCTGTGTCCCCTCCCAAGATCTTGCCCCCCATCCCACTGGGGGAAAAATGTCAGAAAGATCCTTGGTGTAAGCGCTGCTCAGCAGTAGCCACAGCACCAGGGTGCCATCAACACCCTGCCAGCTCCCAACATAAAACACAGCATGAGGGCTGCTATAGGGGAAAACCAACTCCAGCTCAGCCAGACCCAGTACACCTGTAGGCTCATACCTTATATGCTATGTAGTTATTAAGAAATTTAAAAATCTATGTTTTTTTTTTTTTTTCCTTCATCTGTTCAGTGGACTATCCTGTATTCTAAAAGTACTGGACCTCTTGACACCTCTGAGGATCAATGCATGTGCTAACAGAGCAACAGCGAAGAGTCTGCCCATGGTGGGGTGAAAAACACCATGACATTTGAAAAACACATGACATTTTCTGAGTGTCATGAGCATCTGAGATACACACAGTACTCTTAGCCTGAATACGACTTAAAAGCAAAAACTTTTAAACCCTTTTCCTCAACCTTTCTCTTCACTCAAAAGAACAAACCAAGACTAAATAAAATCATAAAATATGTTCCTGAATTGAGTAGTCAAAGATTTAGGAAGTATTTTGAATGTACCTGTATTATATTGCTTACAACAAATAAAAACAAATGTTTGAAAGGTCTGTTGAAACCAAGATACAAGAATAATGTATTCTCAGAATGTAAAATGGGACATTCAGATCATATCAAAATTTAAAAGGAGTCCAAATGAATTATTTCCATGTCAACTATTGCCACTAAACAATTAAAATTTCTATAGATGAGGCAGGTGCAGATCACTTTGAATGACAAATTTCAAATCCAGTTTACTAGAGTATTCCAGAGGAGACTGGAGGTAAAATTTGAGGTAATCCTTCCCAACTACATCCTATTTCTGACAGACCACCATCCCTCTACATGACAGTTTACAGGCTGTCTTTGCCTTCATTTTGACCCAGCCAGAGACCAGGTAGCCATGTTAGTATAAGGCTTAGCCTGATCCAAAACATTTTTCCTCTAAGCGAGATTTAATTGGCTTTGGTTCAACCCCACACTATCTATAGTCAAATGCCTTCCAGTTTGAAGCTGGATCGCACACCTATAGATGCTTTAGTGCAGTGTTAGAGAACGCTTATGTCTGTCTGCAAAATATTAGTCACATTTGCTGTGGATCAGGTGGGATTAGGTGGGAATGAGAATGGGAACAGATATATCATGTACAGCATGTAAGCAGTTTTCTTCAAGCCCTGATTGTTATAGTGAAAGGGATTAACAGCAGGACATGCATCTTCAAGCCCCAAGGTTTCCAAAGTGCACTATGAAATAAAACCGGTATCAGTCTTACAAGAGACATGTAATGTCATTATACATTTTAAAAGAAGATAGTCACCTCAAAACAGCTATTCTTTCCAGCAGTGATAATAGATGAGAAGGGTTAATATTCCAACTCTGAAGAAAACCTATTAGTCATAAAGCCCCATCCCACCAGCTTTCTGCCTGGGGTCTAAGTGCTGCAGCAGAAGGCAGTTCACCAAAGCCACGGTCTTCAGAAGTGCAAACATCACACCTGGGCATACATCTTGGTTGCTTTCAGTCAATCATTAGCATGCTGAGCACACGGGAGCAAGGAGAACAGCCAGGATTTAGGCAGAACAATCAAAAAGATTAAGGTGAAGAAAATTTAAAAAAGATACGACCTCATGGCAGAAAGATTATGTTTATTGCTAACTATCCAAATAGAGTAGAGATTACAACCAACTTTAATTATCACTTTCCTTCTCTCATCCTAATTTCTTCCATGCCACACTTGTCTTGATCTGACAAGTGAATATTTCCTTCTAAAACTGGTGGTTTTCACAAGTCCCTTAGGTAGACAGACTTACAAAAGACTATTTTGGCGGCAGTTTATCATAGAATCCTCATAAAATTTAGGCTGGAAGAAACCTCTGGAGGTCATCTAGTTCAAACCCTGTTCAGAGTAAGGCCAGTTAAAATCTGGTTGCTCAGTTTATTATCCAGTTGAGTTTCAAATTTCTTTTAATATTAAGAACCTGTATGTAATTCATATTTCTCTACAGTAAGATAGATGAAAAATCTCTTGGACAATATAAAATAGTAATCAATGACAGAACATAGCATAGAAACTTACTTATTTTAGAAATTCTGTCTCTTTTTCCTGTGGATATCACATTGCTCTTTGTATTTGAACTGATTAGGTATTATTTCCTTTCTTTGAAGAAGGAAGTAATTGATCAGACATCAAGAATAACTGAATAAAATTTTCATGTAAATTTTCAGCTGAATCCTTTTTTTTTTTTTTTTAGGCCGAGATAAATGTCTATTTTTTTCTTCTCCATCTTTTCCTTTGCAGAACCAAGAAAACAAGATAATTTCTTACTTGAAATTTCTTTTTTCCTCTTCACAGCTGGATACTAGACTGATATATATGGTATTTGCTCATAGCATCCAATTTTTTGAAAGGTAATTTCTTATACCTTATTTTGTGAATTGCTCCAATCATGACAATCCAAAAAAGAAAGACTTATGAAAGAACAAAGTCACCTTCATATGACAAGATGAAAATCATGATGGAATTTTTCTTTTAAAGATATAAAGATGAATTTTTGAACAATTTATAATAATCATTAAGCAACTCAATCAAACCTAGTTTATGAAAGCAGATACACTTTGATTCCTGTCATGATCCTTACTCTACTGGCTTTTCTAAAATTCAAAAATACTTATTAAAGCATGACACTCATCTTCACCAAGTTTTCAACATTGTCCACAACAACATAATTATGTCTCTTGGACTTTAGCCTTTGAAGTGTTCTGACTAATAATACACAGAGGTTTTTTTAACATATAAACTCACTTTTGTAAATGGTACATCAAATGTATTTATGTTTTAAAGAAAATAAGTCTAGATGCCAAAAGAAGGCTCAACAATTTTACTTTGTTATCCTCTGAAAGATCAGTCCTGGATTTCACAGCACTTACCTGTTAATAAAAGACTTCCAGATATAATAGTTAAAAGAACAGGTAAAATCCATCAAGTAAAAGACTGTTCAAGAAGCTAAATCCTAAGAGCATTTATCCTCAGTAGATATAATAGGAAGTGTATGAACAAGTTAAGCACAGTTAGATCAGGCACCATGACATTGCAATCTCATTATCCCTCTGTAATAAATGTCATGTGCAAATATACTCATTTCAACAACGAACAGCAGACGAACAGCAGAACAAAAAAACCACACCCTAAAGAGAGCTGTTGGCTTGCCAGCAACAGTCTAGTTTGGTTACTGCCTATCTGATCAGCAAACAATTCTGTTTCCATCCCTCTTTTCTTTCAATATTTAGTCTCTATTTTTATACTTAAGACTCAAATCAGTATGAGGCAGGGACAACTTTTTCATTCTACTTTTCCTGCTGTTCAAGAACAGTAACATGTATTCTTACACATGTAAACAATATAAGGAATGATTACTGAAAATTAACAGTATAATTAAAGTATTACTGACCAAACTTAATCTCACTTATGCAGGTGTATCAGACACTGAGCAGCAGCAGGTAGGAAAAGATTCCTTTTCCCTTCAGAAATGTCATCTTTGGCTATATCCTCAAAAATTCTAATAAAAAAGTATTATTTTTCATGAGCGACCATGTCATTTAAGGAAATTCTAAATTTTAGAAATTAAGCCTTTTTTTTTTAACTTAAACTGTTCTATGAATTTTTTTCTAAGTAGTTTTTAATTATTTATCCATAAGTTCTTATACTTCAAACAATTTGCAGAATTAACGATAGTAGAATATTGCAGAAAAATAACATGAGCAGCATTTACTTTATTTGTGCAGTCTTGACCAAGTTTCTCTCCCTCCTCTGGTCAGGTATTTAATCATGTATTCTTCACATACTCCAAATATATAATAGCCCTTTTTATAAGGGTATGTAATTACTGGCTGCAAAATATGATCATCTTATTTGTCTTGTTTACATAAAGAATGTCCTGGCTCCATTAAAATTTTTTCATCATGCAAGATATGATCCTTCTCTATTGCATAAATATGTGACAACAGAATGTCACTTGTAGTGACAGAAGATAGCATATTCCCATCCTTTATCCTTAGGCATGACTATACACACCCAAAAGATGACACTTTCAAGAAACCACATTATTTAATATTCTGACTGAATAAAAATCAATGATAAGAAAACATATGGACACCAGGCTCAAGACACAAGACTAAAAAGTAAGCCAAACCAGTAACATTTGAAAAATGAAATTAGCACTGGATTTTTCCAGATGACCTCCTGTGGTGCCACAGCAACAAAGTTATGCAAAGCTTCATACAACTGAAGGGGTCCTCTGAAGGCTCTGCTTACTGATCTCTGGCAGAAAAGGTCACAGGCTATGTTGGAGGGATTTTCAGCAGAGCTAAAAGGCAGGAAACAGTTGGAAGGAATGAAGAAATATTTCACAGGCAGTAATAAAAATTTTATAGGGTTTGCATGTGAAGCTGTGTAACTGATCTGTTTGTAGAACTGCCCAAGACTTAAGCTCAAACTATATTGTTCTATAGCATCTGTGGTTTAGAATAACCATTGCTACTCAGCAACATGCATATAAACAGTGCTTTATTTGGCTTGTTAAAGAAGAAAATGAAGCACTTCAATATAAGCTCACGAGATTATTATTCAAAGCGAGAAAGTGGACAGGGGTTAAAAGCATTAAGAAACCAGAAAATCTGTCTTACTGATAAAAACTGCCTTCCTCTTTGGGACTCTAATTAGGTCACTCCCCTTTAAGAAAGAACATTGTTACCAATTTCCTTATTACTCTTATGGTAGCATTCAGGAATTCAGAAGAATACTTAAACACATATTCATAAAAATAATTGAGCAAATATTCAGCATTTTGGAACAGTGAATAAATCCTGAATTAAATCTCTACTTAACCCATGCTTCCATTAATCTCGACTCTAAGGCCACAATGGCTTGCACTACATTTTGAAGCATTCGTCTCAGTATCTCATTTTCTCGTTTTCACTGTCAAAGCTTTTGAAACTTCTGACTGAGTAGTAGCATCGCACTGCATACACTGATGAAAAAAAAAATAGGCATAAATAATTCTTTATACTGTTTCTTTTCACAAATGTAGCTACCAGTTCAAAACGATAAACCAACTACAGAAAATTTGTCTGACAAGCACATGATTTGGAGCTCTTGCCAGCAGTCTCCCACAGTGGCTGGTGGTAAATCATTCACTTTTCATCACTGTCTCATTCTATGCTTAGTACGAGAGCTTTGCTATCTTTTTCCAGCTGCATGTCCTGTATAAAATCTGAAGTTATGTTCTCATTTATCTGGGATTTGTCAGTGGAAATATCTTGCTGCTAATGATTTGAAGAGTTGAGCTGAACTACAGTTCTCGATTTTTAAATTTTAAATTTTTTTTTTACAGTGAACTTTGTGTTTTCTCCTCCAGCATTACTGATTAGTTTCCTTCATATCAGAATGACAGTGCCAAAAATTATCCCAGTAAGGAGCCAGCTCCAGCAGCAGGCAAAGTAGGCTGTAGCCTAGGGCAGCTGACAGCTTGTTTCTTCTGTATCAGAAAAGAGATGAGAGGTGGATTGGTGTGCTTGACCAGCTGGTCACTGGCCTCTACTTACATGACTTTGCCTATTGCTGCCAAAGGACTGAGATAGAAAGGAGGCATCTCTCTTCCCAGTAGTAGTACCATTACTAACATCAACAGAGGCAGAAAGTCACTTCTGTTTTCACCTCTTCCCATACCTCCTCTTTGCAGGAGAACATCCAACCCTTCACTCAGTGACTGATCCTCCTCATCATCCCAGCAGGTCCCTATCAAAGAATACTGATGAGTGCTGAAAGAAGCAGTGGGGAAGAGGAGGCAGATGACTGTGTGGGGAAAGGGATGTGTTAGTCATAAAAGTAAGAAAGGTCTTAGAAGGACTGGATGCAGGCTGGGATAGGAGAGAGAAAGAGACACATTAAGTCTTTTGAAACTTAGGGACTCCTCCCTGCCTATAACAGTATTTCCTAGGCTCTCTTCTACCAGTGCAATTTTCTGATTAAACTCTGCCAAGCTCCCTTAGTTCCCTCTGCCACCAACCAAAAAATAAGCAATATTGCTACTGTCAAGAAAACCTGATTTGGCTCTAACAGAAAAATTAAACTGTGGAATAAAGGATCTCCCATTCCATAGGCAGCTTCCTCCATCTTCTTTACTGTTTGCCCACAATTTGCTAATTTCATGCTTGTCTAATTTAATATTCTAATCTGTTGCCTCAAAATACATCTCTATAAATGCTTATAAACTACATGTGTCTATATGCTCATAATCATACCGTATGCCAATGTCTCTTAATTACTTGACAGAAATGGAAAACAGTACAACTCAAAAGAGCACAAGAACAACATAGATTTTAGAGCTCTATCAGCTGCCCCTACAAGTTATACTGCTTTGCAGAACAGCAGGTCAACAGCACCAGTAACTCCCATTCCTGTCCTCCCATTGTATGGTTCAGGGCATGCCTCAGTCTTTCTAAAGATGCATAATTTTTTCCATACAAATCCACATGCATTTGGTACATACATCACTTATATGGAATAGTCTGTAACCTGTCTTTCTCCCATATTCAATCAATTCATATCTATGGAGCCTGAAATCTTCTAAATCAGTTTACAAGCTCAGAGCAGGTCCTAACACTATCCCTTTTCCTAGAAGCACTCCAGTTGTTCTCCTGTTGACTTCACCTACTCTGGAACTTCCTTTTCACAGTTTCTACTTTGACAGGTAGGAAAATCAAGTGATCCGTTATTAACTTTTACCAGATGTATCTATACACAATCCTTACAACTGTTACCCTAACCTGCAGCTCTCAGTATGTAATAAGTAAACCATGAACTGACCATGAACCAAGCCTGCCATGTTTTGTTCACCATTATCTGGAAATCGCTAGAGAGAAACAGACCCCTTAGTATCTACAGACTGTTTTCTGAAAGGAGAATAACTGTGCCAAAGAATCAAGTATTTGTGTATTCTATGTGATTTAGGGAGATTTGAAAACCCACACCAATCATGTGAAAGGTTAATCAAGCATTTAAAACAGAAGCTATCAAGAGTGAGGAAAAAGAGAGATACGCCATCAGAAGAAATGGGAATCTTGACTGTTATAGTAGGCAAAAGTTGGCTGGCACTTGTTTCAAGGAACAGTATGACAGCAACTATGAGTCTAAAGACAAAACAGCTTAGAGACATGGTCTCCATGAGAAAGCCTTGTGACTCTCGTGGGACCCCGAGCCACCAGAACTCCCCAACAGGTCCGCAAATGAGCAGGGTATGTTGCATACCCACTTATGACCTTGCTTCAGCACGTATATCTGTGTGTCTTTTGTGCTACAGCTGCTTTTAGAAGTTTCTCACATAGTACATGCAAATGCTAAGACTGAGCATTCCTATGCCCTGGAGAAGGAACACAGCCAGGAACTGTGACAAGTGAATTTTACATCTCATCCCACATACTTGGAGTTCTGCAAAGCTGTTTGAGTATGTTACTGGAGTAGGTTGCTTGGAAAGGAAACTTGCTGCAAGTAGGAGAAAGTCCACCAAATGAGATGTCCTCCTCCTCCAAAACCCAGAAGCAAATAAAACTCTGCCTATAATTTTGCTTAACAGAACTCTGTATTTGTGCTCTGAAAGGAATAGAAACTACAATCCCAACTGTTGAAGGTGTTTTATCAGATACTGTAACAACTGCAATTTTTAAATTGTCTTTCACAAGGCACACTATGGTGCCAGTAAAACCCCAACACACTGTCTGGAAAGTTCTCTACAAAAGATTCCAAATGACATTTTAACAGAGAAAAGTGTCTGAAATCAGTGTGTAGGTCAAACAAATCAACCAAAAAACACACTTAATTTTCTTCCTCTCTGCCACTCTGAATGGTTCAACTACAGATGGCATGATGTTATCCCCCTCCAAGTTAGTTTGCTGACTGCCTCCCTCAAAAATTAATTGAAAGAAGTGGATCCTATAATTTAAAATGAAATAGGCTCAGCAGGTCAGTAAGCTTTGTCAAGATTGATTACTGAGTATTGATTTCCACCAATTGTACAAGTTACACTCCACAAGGACACCTGCACATTAACCTAGAATACTGAAACCACCTTAAGCTAACATCTAACAAGAGGTTTGTATTTTCAGAGAATGCAGTGTCTAGCTCTTTTCCTCACACATACATTCAATGGCATTCATTTGGACAGCATTCAGGCTTTGTATTTAATTCATCATTAATAACTATTATCTGTATTTTCATTTTTCAGACAGAATTTAAGATAACTACCCAGGAAAAAACTTCATATAACTAGCGCCAACTTAATTGTACAAACGGTCAGTTAGGTTCTCCCATAATATGAAGGAAAGAGATGCTGGATGTAGCAACAGCAGAGTGGCTTACTGTGGCCTGGAAGCTTCTGCTTGGTCCGTCTGAAGCTTCTCGCCCCCTTCTACTTCCATGGTGCAGTAGACAATTCGATTGGGAGCGACTGACTTTAAACCTTGTACTTCCATTATAACGATCTGAGAAGAAGAAAGCAAATAGTTTACCATTCATAAAACATTACATAGAAGAGCTATTGCAGTACTAAGTTCCATGCAGGTAAAAAAAAAAAAAAAAAAAAAAAAAAAAAAAAAAGTTGAGTTTTAATTTTGCCTTCTTTTTCTACTTTCAACAATATATAGTAAGAATTGAAATTTTTGCTCTGTTTCTACTTGGACCATGATCAAAAACTCATGCCAATCATAATTTAAATGCTAGAAGTTGAATTTGAGATTAATGTCTAAATACATGAGGAAATGTATCTTCTAAGCAGTCATCTAAACAAGTATTTATAGAGTGAATAGGTTACTAAGTCAGAATTTAAACAAGACAACAAAGTACACTGATGACATCTTGAAAGGTTTAATTGTAGTACTGTGACACTGAAGGTTGCAACCCTTGAATCTCCGAAGTGATTTAGTGGTCTGCTGAGCATGAAGCAGGTCAGAGCATTGCTATAAGCTGCTATAATTTCTTCCCCCCTCTATCTGTCTCTTCTCCCAGCTCAGTACTTGCAGTCAGGTTCAGTGTGTATATGGGGATGGGGGGGAGGAGAAAGGGAAAAAGCCACCTCCACCAGCTGTGCCCTGAGAAATTTTCTCACCAGGGAAATTCTGAGTTTGGCAGAACCCATAGCTCTAAACTACTCAGTTATAGCTCAGAAGAGCCAAATGCAGCACTACTTCAAATGCTCTCTGCCTTTTATAAACTTTACAGTTTGTCACGGTGTGAAATTATTGCAATTTTTACACTTCAGATGTTTCTAGTTGAGAGATTTGAGAGGAAAGTCAGGTTTCCCTGCTTGCTTTGGAAAAGCTGCTTTACTTTCCAGCCCCATTTTGGCCTGTGAGAAGAAACTGGGAAAAATGTGGTTCATTTAGTCAGCAGAGAAAAAACAGTATTTGTTTGATTGTTTTAAAGGGGAAAAAAACAATTACTACTTTCAGTCTCAACAGAGGCAACTGGTTTCTTAGGTCAGCAAGTAACTACTAAAATATTTTGCCATTAAACTGCTTGTGTATTTTCCAATTAGTTTTAATTGAAGTATGTTAAGCCAGGCTTCACCACTAGTTGTAAAATCCTTTGTACTTTAAAACTCCCAGAATCTTAGCAATAGTTAGATGTCTTGTAAAATCGCTAGTTTCGCAACATTAGTGAGATGACAGTCATTGATCATTTAGAAAAATTTTACATCACTCATAAATGATCAACACTGCCTATTACACTTTATAAATAATAACAGCAATTCACTGAGAATGACGTAATCACTTCTCTTTTCCATCTTTTGTGGTCCAGGAATTTACGTATTTATCAAAGTGATCATCAATCACTGAGAAAATGCAGTAGAGATCCTTCTAGCTGCCTATATGGTCTTTCCACATGCCAAATGTATGTCTTTGATCAATGCAGTCTCCATATTTATTAATTTTTATGTTGATACTTCTTTCCTTGAGCTTCCAATTTAATCGCTCAGTACATTTTTCTTTGGTAGCAATTCTGGATTCCATCAATAGAAAAAAATTTCATTAGGAAGGAAGGTGTCACTACCTTATTTACTAGCTCATTAGCTGATAAACAGCTTCCTAAATATTGCTTGTCTATTTCTGAAACTGTCCAACAGCTGAAGAACGTAAGTGATGAAGTCTTCTTCTACTACTTTGATATTTTATTTATTTATTTTACAAACTTCTCCAAAAAGGCTATCTGAGGCAACATCCAACTTCCAAAACCAGTCACTGATGCTTGCAGTGATGCGCAGGGATGTCTCAACTTAGACAGCAAGGTCCATTCCCACCAGAACATTATAAATGTTGCTAACATGTTTTGCTCTTCTGTCTTAATAACAACATACAGTGACAGCATGAACCCCAGCCACTTTCCCTAACCACCAAGAAATTTTCGTGTTCTTATACTCCGTGATAATGTTGAGACATGTTATAGATTTCCCATTCGTTCAAGTGCTTGTGCAGCAGCCCTCAGTGGGGATTTTGCTGCTTAAACTACAGTTTAATTAAGTCACATCACAGAAGACATGATATGGATATGTTTATATGTTAGTCAAGAAATGTGAAATTGTGCGCATATGACCTCACTTTTTCCAAAAATATTCTGTCTGAGGAAATGCAATCAGCTTTTTTTTAATTTTCTCATCTGCATAGAAAAAGAGCAGATCTTCCATGTTTCAGTCTAAATAACTATCAGCTCAGCTGTTTCCTTTTGCTCTTACAGCCTCTAAGATTTAGCTTTACAAGAGTAAGATACGCACATAATTGGCCAGCAAGAAATTCAGCTTATTTATTCACCACATTTTAGATTACTAACCTTGCAGAACATCTCTGTGCTTTATCAGTGAAAAAATAAAAAAATCTAAGTTCACCAGACCCAATAGTCTACATTTCTGGTGTGAGAGGGGAAGGACTGTAAACAAAGCAAAATGATTCCAAATTTACTAGAAATTATATCTCCTGTCAATTTTCATTTCATGATCATTTCAGTCTTTTTCTGGACTTTTCCCTCAAATATCACATTAGTACATTTTTAGTACATACTTAATATTTCTGTCTAGAGGCACTGAGAAAGCTTTTCTTTTTCTTACATCCCTCACCAAGCTAACTTTCTTGAAGATAGGAAACATCACTGACAGAACTTTTTCAGGTAATTTTTAGGTCCTTCAGAACTATGCTTTCTTATTGATATTCATGTTTTATTCCAGGCTTACTATTCCACCTGAGGCAGACACAGCACACATGATGGAGATGCACACAAGTTTTAAAACTGCTTCATCATTTCATATACTTCAGTACCAATGCCTGCACGCCAGTTTTAGAGGCTTGATTAACTAATACTTTCTGGTGTACGGAATGATATATCTTACTACTCTATGAAAGTTGATGTTGGGCTTTTACATTATTAGCTAGTGATAAAATTGCATACAGTGGGATAAGTAATTTCTCTGTTATATAAAGGATTTAAACTTTATCTGTCCATTTTTTACTTTTTAAAAATTCTATGGAAAGAAAAATTGATCTGAATTTTCAACATTACATGAAATAAGCAGATATTCGTTTCATTTAAGAAAAAAACATTGTTTAAAAGATAAACACTTTTTGTTTGTTTTAAACCATTTAATAATTGAAACATTTATTTTATAACATTATCCATTGTCTTAAATAAACTAAAGCCACTCCAAGTGCATAGCACAAGTGTGGCACCTTGTGACCAACAAATACACTATACACACTCTAGAAATGTTTTGATTCTATTATTGAAAAAGAGATCAGCATTTCCTTGATATGCACATTTGCAGAATTGGACCTGAGCTATGATGATGTCATCAGATATGTTTAAGTAACTAACTGTACTTGTGGTTTCCTCTTGAACTCAGTTGAGCTCTATATGGATTAGGACTGGATCCCTGAAGACAAGACTTCCTGCATAATCTCAGTACACATGAGCTAGTTTCTTGAGGAAAATGAAGAAATTTATAAAAGTTTGTCATGAAGAAATATTATTTTTAATTTATTCTCTAAATGGTTTCAATGAGAAAACATAACTTGTTTGTAAAATTCTGTGATTGAGTTCCTGATGACAACAGTGTTTCATTATTACATTCAAAAATATACTTAAGTATAATGTACTGCAATTCATTTAAAGTTATATTTGCGGGGGAAGATTCAACTGCCCACACTGCCATGGGCCTAAATGCAACTACTGCTGCAAGGGAAAAATGCATCATATAGCTCTATTCTAAATCATAATTATCAAAGAAACAAAGAATAATTTATTTCTTCACCATAAAATTTTAAAATTACCAGGGAAGGACTAACAATAAAAAAGTGTCAAGACATAGTTATCCTAGTAATTCAAACTGTCAACAAGTTTTCTGTTAAATATGTGATTACCTCTAATGTGAAGGAGAGGACCACATCAGACTTCGACAGTTGAACTTCATTTTCATCTCCTATGTCCAAGAATGCAGAGTTCTGTGATCGCTTTAACTTCTGCAGTTTAAATTCCGGCCCACCTTTAGACACTGGAAGACTTTCCAAATTTGCCATCAGCAAATTCACCGAAGACCGCAACTCTTCTATGTACATGTTCTCCATTTCTCTTGTTATGAATTTGGGGAATTTTCTTTCCTTCAAAGGTATATTTTAAAAGTTAGGGAGGAAAAAAAATCATCCCACATTATACATCATATTAATTTGTTGATTTGCTCTCAGTAAAGAGATATTTAATTTTAAAAAAATCTTGTGTCTGTGTATTATTATATCTTCAAAACAGTAATAGGAAGGCTAATCCCACCCCATAAATACAGCTAATTTTGACAAGAATAAATGTAATTTGAATCAAGAATTCCATCATATTCCTCAAAAATAGTAGATAAAACATCTCTTTGAGCAAGTAAAAAAAATAAAGGGGAATATATAAAAACGGAAACATTTCCCTCCCCCGAATCATTTAACCATAAACCCAGGTTGAATATGTACACATCAGATATTTCTAATACATGTGTTTTAAGTATGTCAGTTGAGAATATACCTTTAATGTTGCCTTCAAATATTTTATAAATTGACAAAATGAACTGTCCACTAATAATTTTGTTACTTCATCCATTTCTCATGTTACTAAAAATAATCAATCACATTTATGCTCCTAACATAAAGCTGTTAAACTGCAACCATGACATAAAATACCTATCACTGTTTATTTCTATTTAATAATAGGTCACTCACTTTGAAAATAATGCTGAATTATTACACAGAGATTTACAGAGATAATTTAAAAATCACCTTAGTCCTCTGTAGGACTTAGGTATAGTGTAATAGTGTTTAAATAGTGTTTAAACTGAGTGGAGTTCCTTAGGGGTCAGTACTGGGACCAGCACTCTTTAACATCTTTGTCGGTGACATGGACAGTGGTACTGAGTGCACTCTCAGCAAGTTCGCTGATGACACCAAGCTGTGTGGTGTGGTTGGCTCGCTGGAGGGAAGGGATGTGCAGTCCAGAGGGACCTGGACAAGCTTGAGAGGTGGGCTTGTGCAAACCTCATTTAATAATCAACAAGGCCAAGTGCAAGGTCCTGAACATGAGTCAGGGCAATCCCAAGCACAAATACAGGCTGGGTGATGAGTGGACTGAGAGCAGTCCTGCAGAGAAGGACTTGGGAGTATTAGTGGATGGAAAACTGACTATAAGCAGCAATGAGCACTCACAGCCCAGAAAGCCAACTGTATCCTGGGCTAAATCAAGAGAAGTGTGGCCAGCAGGTCAAGGGAAGTGATTCTCTCCCTCTACTCCACTCTCATGAGACCCAACCTGCATTACTGTGTCCAGCTCTGGGGCCCCCAGCATAGAAAGGACATGGACCTGTAGGGGTGAGTCCAGAGGATGCCACAAAGATGATGGGGGGCTGGAGCACCTCCCTTATGAGGACAGGCTGAGAGACTTGAGGTTGTTCAGCCTGGAGAAGAGAAGGCTCCAGGGACACCTTACAGCAGCCCTCCAGTACTTAATGGGGGCTACAGGAAAGATGGGGAGGGACTCTGTCAGGGATTGGAGTAACAGGACAAGGCGTAACACTTTTGAACTGAAAGAGGGTAGATATAGATTAGATAAAAGGAAGAAATTCTTTACTGTGAGGGTGGTGAGGCACTGGAACAGGTTGCTCAGAGAAGTTGTGGCTGCCTGGTCTCCCTGGAAGTGTTTAAGACCAGGTTGGATGGGGCTTTGAGCAACCTGGTCTAATGGAAGGTGGCAGGGAGGCTGGAACTAGGTATTCGTTAAGGTCCCTTCCAACCCAAACTATTCTATGATTCTATGATAATCCTGTTCAGTGAAATAAAATGCAAGCTATAGGAGAGAAAAATAGGCTTGTCTTCCAAAATTTACAAAAAAACCTTATAAATCTATCACTAAATTGACTTGCAAAACTCACTCATAGTTTGTTACTTGCAATACTAATATAACCATTATGAATTTAGTCCTAATCTATGTATGTAAACTATATTCTATATACTTTAAAGTATATCACCTGTAACCTGTTGTAAGACATAAACATTATCATTATACCCTAAGCACAGCATAATGCACTTTTGTATGTAAAAGATGACTTTTTTTAGTTCCAAAATACATAATCCCAAAGGTGCAAATAACATACACAATTTCACCACTGGACTCGCTGATGAAGAAAATGTAGGATCACAGAGCATATAACCTTCCAAAAAGAACTTTTGCTTTCTCCCTACCCCTGTTGACACAGATACTCTAGAGCAGAAAGAAATGCATCTGCCAGACTGTTTTCAACTGATCTTCTGCCTGACTTTAGAATTTGAAAGTGGAAACACACACGACGCATCATCCCACTCAGTCTCACATGAAGATACGGTTTGGGGTACATGAAAGCAACCACTCACCCTTGCCATTTGTTCTGCCAATTGTAGCCGTCCATCTAGTTCACGTCTGATCTGGGCTGCTTGCTCATCTCCGTTATCCAACTTGGATAGAAAACAAAAATAAAGTTAATTTTGAAAAGCATGCAGTGTAATTTAACTTTATAGAAAGTAATGTAGATGAAAACAGAAATGAATTGCACCCTTTTGGTCCTAAAATCAGTGAAACACTAAGCAAATACATGGCTTTGAGTGTTACCAATATGGAAGGAATGTAATAGGCACCAGTTACCCAAGGCAGTCAGGGTCTCTGAAGGGTAGCTGGCATTCCCTTGAGTTTTTAATACTCAGGCTAAACAGAAGCATCATTTCTTTATGAGAACAGCAGCTGAAAACATTTCTTCATGAAGCAGAAAAGTGGACTGACAGAATGGCTCAGAAAATGATTGCAAGGAAATCTAATTTTTGGTGCCATGAGTTCCTGCATAGGAATATATAGGTACAGGGAAAGAAAAGTGTGTGGCTACGCCTTCTAAGTATGGTATTATTTCACTCACATAGCACTTTTTCCCCAAATACTGGTCAACTGCTCACATCAAGGCATATCCAGTTTTTGAGATTCCAATATTTCCATACCTAGGAAACAGTCATGACTAAATGTCTGACTTCCATCAGGGAAGTAAAGGGGAAGAACATATCTCTGCACCTCAACAGAACAGCTGGGTCTCAACAGGAAGGAGACTCCCCAACTCATTTTTCACCGTTTACTTGTTAAGGGCTCTGTGTGTGTGTGTAGGTGAAGTGGGGCTTCACCTCAATCCAGTGAACCGCACAGCTGGTTAAGAGAAAAGAGTGATGCATCTGGAAAAGGTCAGGCACAACTTGCCTTCTTACCTGAATAAATGCCAAACAAGGACAAAGATAGGAGTCCCAGTGGTGGGCTCTCTCTAGTCCTTAGGGCTAACCACAGACATGACGCGAAACACTGATAGCACCCTAGTGCATTTAGTATGCGGCTAAGGTTTAAGGATACCTGAATTGCTCTTCACTAAAAATCCTTTAAGTTGATTAGGAATGTAAACTGGCAAAAATTGGTTCTCTAATTAAATGAGAACTTCAGCGAAAGAACACACAATTAGTTTGGTAAATGATTCATTACATTAAACTAAGGTTTTAAAGTAAGACTTCATCAGGCCAAATACACCATCTCCTTTTCAATGCTCCTCAGCTAAATCCATTAGATCTTATTGAACCAAGGCACTCAAAAATTAGACAACTTTTTTCTTCCAAAATCCAATTTAAAAAAAAGAACTATTAAACATACACTATCCAGTGTTTATGGGTCAATGACAGCATTATGCTTAATGCAAAATCTTACCCCATTTAGCAACAGGATGAGTTTTCCACTCCTAGTATCAAAGCTATGACAGAACATACAGTCTGTCACCTGTGCAATCTGGTGTCTCACAAGTTCCTTGCAGGAAGTGATCCAGACTACCAGAAAGCAAGAGAACAAAACCTGATGGCATCCCTAAAAGGGGCTCAAGTCTAAACAAGAGAATAGAAGATGGATCATATTCTAGACTGGAAGGGTCCTCCCACTACGCGTCTTTGTAAATCTGCTCCTAGTTTGACTGTGAGAATAAATGGCAAGAGTGTTCTTGATGAAAGCAAATAATTTAGGTTTCCCTAATAGAATTACAGTATTTCAAATAAATTCCCAAATTTGTATTCTTCCATTTCTTATCAGAGTAAGAGACGGCTTATTTAACTTGTCACCAAAAATATTTTTAACTCCTATTTTCCTTTGTATTATAACTACATAATTTTAAAAATTATTTATGTTTAATCAGTACAAAAGTCAGTCTAGTTTGGAAAACATTTTTTTTCCCCTTTCTTGGCTAAGAGAAGATCAACATGATTTTAATAATGTATCCCATGACAGACAATTGCTTGAAAAATATCTGCTTGAAGGTAATTCTGATGACTGAATTTTGATTTCTGCAAAAAGGAAGGTGTGGGAGAACAGAACAAATCTAAAACTGTTTTCTGTGTCAAGACACAATTTAAATGACTGCCTCTATTATTAACTCATTTGATGAAGCAAAAGCTCTTCTTTAAATGCTGATATTTAGTTATTTTTCCATTTAAAATGAAATGATTGCTTAAGTTAAAGAATGTGTAACCCTGGTTTGTAAATCTTAGCATTTTTTCCTATGCATTGCTTCCCATTATCTGTTTGTACTTGAGTACTTAAAAATGTGCTGATTGCCTTACTTATTTTTAAACTTCAGTCTTCTTCCTGAAAACTTAATACACTTTAATGGCTTTGTCAATGTATGTATGTAATGATGTTTTGTAAGGTATGGAAAGAAGCTGAAGAGGTGAAACACCAAAGAACACTGCTTTACTTATAGAAAAGAACCAACATAAGAATGATTGGTAGGTCATTCACAGCTGTCCTAATAAGAAGCAAAGTTGCTGATATTAGTATTTTTGCAGTATGCAAAATGAAGTGACAATAAGAAAAATAGTAACTTTGATGTCACATTCCATGCAAGGTCATTTTACTTGTTTTTATTCTAAATTCAACAAAATGCATGAGAAAACTTTGCAAGCAAACCAGTCAGGGATTATGAACGTGTAATCAATCGTACTTTATGTTATCTACTGAATCCTGAGCGATAACAATATTGAGTAGATTCTGAAAATGCAGGTGGTATTTGGAATGTGTGAGTTGTGCCCACTTCTTTTACATAGGGAAGACACTTGATACAACCCACGATATGGGTGGGAAGCTGTGACAAGGGTTAACATTAAGTGTACCCTGTGCCTTAATTTCTTATTTGTGGATCAAACTTTAACTGTACACACCTATGGAATACATAGCTATGACAACCACTGCATTAATTTTCAAACTGTTAGATGAAAACTAGAAAAGCATATGACACTGTGCACAGAAAGTAATATAAATGTAACGTTGTAAAGTAGCAACTCAGATTCTTCTCAGCATTGCAACTGAAATTTGGTTTTAAAAAAATCACTAATTGGTAATTACTTCCCACCCTTAAACATGAAGGCATGCTTTTTAAGAAAAGTTATAGCCTTAGAGATTATTTTAGAAAAAGGTACATATAAATTCCATGTAATAAAAAAATTTCAGTGTTCTGCAATGGTAGTATAGCAATTTACTGACTGCACCAACACTAGAGATGATCCTCAGGTCACTTAAACCTCACATAACCCATTAGTCAGTATTTTAGCAGCAGGGGACCTCACTACAGAAGACTCTACAGACACCAGAAACCTGTTTTCAGTATAAACCACATTAGAAGTCCTGACCAAACAAACCAATGTTTCCCTTAAATGTCACATATCTGGCCCCCAAAACCTGTAAAACCTTGGGAAAGACGCTGACTCCCCTTCTGAGGGCTAGTTAATTCATTAGGAAAATTTCCCACAGAGCAAGGGTATGAATAAGAACATCTGTGTCACTTGTGTCCTTTCTTTTTGCAAATATGATTATTTGGATTTTAAAAGCTTCTTCAGAAATATAAGTTGTTATGAATGACCACACTTGGGTGAATAAGAAGATACTTTTTATTATATATTAAAAAAAGGAGTGGTAGTTCATCATCTTTTTTCCCTATGGTGTTATATAAAATCATCTTTCTAAAATAAACATGCCACCGCTAGAAATCAAGCTATTCATTTAAAAATGTTTTTATTCATTAATGCATGAAGTTGCCTTTATTTTTTCTCACTCTGAAAAGGGCAATCATTTTTATTAAAAACTTCTTTATTAGTAGAGATGGAGTGTAAATGTCCTCAATATGCAAGCTGCCCAACAATTCTTATTAGAGGATTACTTCAGTCGCTTATATAAGTGTCAACTTCTAAAAGACAGACTGAAGTTTTCTACTCCAAATTTCTGCTTTAACAATTTCAACCAAAACACTCCACTGATTCTGAAGAGGCCAGGGAAGACAACGCAGTGCTTTATCCATAATAAGAAAAATGGTGACCATCTTGTCAAAGAGCTCTAGCACCATCTTGCTTTGAAGTAAGGATCTGAAATTTAACAGGGCCCCATCTGTGAAAATCAGCTTGACTCTGGAGAAGTTATGAATCTTTAAAAAAGAAACTTTGCAGCAGTCAGGCTACAAGCAGCCACTACCAGAGGGTAAATTAGATTCAGCAGTCAGACTCATCTTCAGGTCCTGCTGCTCTCTATCTTGAATATACATGGGGTCTATGCTCCTCAGATTATTTACTCATTTAAGAAAGACTGTAAGCTTATTTGAGTTTAAAAAAATCACTATTTGGATCAACAGCACGATATCTTGCTCAATAAATTGTTGTTTAATTTGTGTGCCTAAACAGCACAAACCAGAAATGCATATGAATGAATGAACATTTCCATATTTTAACAGGTTAGAAAAGACTGCATACTTTGTGATTCCTATTTAAAGAATATTTTTTAAAAAATACTTCAAAGGCTGTAACATATCTGTGCATTTTGGTGCACTGGCAAAAAATCTGGTTAATTTGCAACAGCAACTTAACATAAAAAGGTACTAATGCTGCCAAGAGGTACTGCACTAAAGCCCATGGAACTCATTCGCATTCCTCTACATACAAAGTAAGTCAGATATCCTATGCCAAGAAACAAGACTAATTTGAGTATGGATGAGTTACTGACCTGCTGCGAGTTATTATTCTTTAAATTCAGAAGTTCTCAAAATAACTAATAGCTCCTCCCAGTGACTATTTTATTAATATTTGGTTAACCTCCCTACAGCTTCCTAATTCACAGTACCATCAATGTGAAATTACCTACCCATAGTGATAAAATTTATCTACATCTAATGACTAAATTGACGGTATACATATCTTAAGACTTGCTCTTCTTTCCACAACACAAAATCCAAAGCCTTCTCACTCTGTGGGACAGTAATGGTCATTTTTTTTATAGCCACTTTTTGCCACACATCATCAAGTCTGGGCCCCACTTAGCTGACAGGTTATTTGTAGATGCCCACATGAGGTAACTTGCAGGGTCCATCCCTGACTACTGTCTGACAGCCAAGGCAAAAACTGTCAACATACATCAAATGGAATAAAGGGCTTGGATTTAAAGTGTTGTGATAATATAACGCTGAAAAAAAAAAAAAAAAAAAAAAAAAAAAATTTCTGGTATTAAATAATGACATCCAGCAGTAAAACTGGAAGAGAAAGCAAAGGCCAGAGAAGTCCTAGTGCTCATTTTTTGCTGTCAATCAAGTAAGGAGCAAGCAGGCAGTGGGTCTAGCAGATGCAAATACAGGCGTTCTTCAGACCGTTGTCCTTGCTACTCTTATCTGACTCTAAAAAAAGTTTTGCTTCAGACAGACCCGCCGCCTCTAAGACCTGCAGGATTTGTTCCCATTCTTATCTTTACACAGGCAGAGTTGCTCTAAAGGAACAGACTGGGAAGAGATTAAATTTGTCTGCAGCGCTGAAGAGCTGCCGTGCGCTGAACACAAACAGCCTGTGGAGTTTCCTGAAGTTTCCCAAGTTTCCCAAACCAAGATTAGCAGCTATGTATGTACAAGTAGAAGGATCAACAGCTTCCAAGTCAGGCCAAAACCAGAGTGCCCAACTCCAGTCTATGACAGCAGACACTTTTGTATATGAATTCAACAGGACTTAACTTCTGAAGATCAAAATCATGACAGACGTAAATAGCTTTCCCTATAGGAGGGAAAAAACAGATTTGATTAAAGGGCAGGATGTGTGAAGCTTTCCGAATGGCTTCTACTGGACCTTTTCATAAACCTTCTGCCTCCTCTTTCACTGTAAGAAAGACATAGCTATAAAAGGAAAGAAATTAGTCACACCCCTATTTCAGAGAAGGCTCTGATCTTTAGCTTCAGTTTTTAAATCTTTTATCTTCCTTGTGTATAGATTATAGAGAGGATTAATTCAGACTCATAAAACAGATTTTAAAAACTGACTCATGTTCTCTGCACCCTAGAAAGTCCCTCTCATATATCATGCAAGTGGATATGGTGATGGCTGACCCTGCCTGTGTGATGGTGAAATCCTGCAGATTTCCCACAGAACGCTGCAAAAGACAAACTTTAAAAACTCTGTTCTTAAATCTTCCTCTTCCCAACTCACTCGTTTTCCCAGACAACACACTCAAACAACAACAAATTGCTAGTTTTGGCAAATTAAGTCAGAGATGTGTTTTAGAATACGTGCAACACAAAGTGATACATAAAAGGACGTCAGAGAGAAAATATCTGTTAAAATAAACGGGGGGAAAAGCACCTAATTTTCAAATTATTTTTCTTCTGGAATACCAGTATAAATATTTTCAGCTAATTCTAAGTCAAAAGACAAACTCAGCAACCACTAAAAGCACTTCTACTTTCAACTTGTCTGTAATAAGAAGACTTCTAAAAGCTAACAGGTCCAAAGCCCATATGAGATATTCAAACAACTTTTCACAATACACCATCACGCTGCACAGCCTTTTCTTATCGAATTTTCTCTAGTAGAGCACAAGATTGCCTTTCAGACAATGGACAAAGCTGATCATTCAGTTTTCCTGCAACATAATGCCAGCAAAAAGCTCAAACATCAGTTTGAATTAAGTTGTCTTAATACAAATTCTTACTGACTACGATTTTTTTTTTTCACTCTTTCTTTGGGGTAAGCAGCAGTTTTTCAATAACATAAATATTAAAACTAGGATGGAGGGGGTATAGATGAACCAAGTATGACCTTCCCTGTAGCCAATATTGTTAAAAACAAGTAATATTGTTAACAACAAGTAATAATGCAGATAAAGAGTAAGGCAAATAAACAGTCAAATACTCTACAGTGGGTTCAGCTGGATAAAAAAATCGATTCAAATCAGTGCTTTCAAAAACTGTGCCTGAGTACTTTCAATAAGTCTGAGAGATAAAACACCTCACTCATAATTTTCTTACAAGCTCTATACAACTCTAGCAGCTAAAAACATTCATGCACAATCTCATATGGTGAGAAGTTTTGGTCTCTGAAATACTTTTATGAAGTTCTGGACCTGCTTATGTGATTTCAATGTTCATTTATGTATGTACGATTAAGGTGGCAGAAGGTATAATTTAGACTAATTGTACTCATTATAGATTATATATTGTTTTGTAAAAAATGGTTATCATAAAAATATTAAAACTGAAACAAAATATGAGGTCAAGATTAATTAATTCAGTGGAAGAAAAACATTTCCAAGTTCTCAAAGCCAAAATTGAAAACTATACAATTTAAAAATCTTGTAACTATTTTTTAATCAGTGACTGGATGGACGCTTTGGAAGTCTCCAAAATAATCAGAGCTGAAGACTCTGATGTGGCATTTCCTCACATTCAAGAAAACACGTGAAGCGCAGTTTTGAGAGTGTCAGCACTGGCTGAAAGGTCGTCTCTTACAATCAGATTTCAGTTTATTCAGGGACTACCAACACCAAAAACCCTAATGAGACTTGAAAATAAACAGGAAAAAGTACGTAAGTATTCAAGCTGATCACAATATATGTAATGGGAATAGTTAAAAATTTGTATTAAGTTCACTCCACTCTAAACTTAATATAAAGTACATGTCCATAGGTCAAACTTTCACTGTATGTGGCCAACTCTGTAACTGGTAAGACGTTTGAAGAAATAAATCTACATGGTGTATGAATGAGAAAATCTCCAGCAAGAAAGTTTCGTTTACACTGTGATGTACAATGCAACTTTATTCAATGACTGTTTCCCTAACAATCATCTTTCATATCTGACTGCTATTAACCTTTTAGAGAAACAGCAACAAGTTAAATGCCTTTTATTAACAGATAGCTCAATTAAACTCGACAATCCTAGCCAAAATGGTATGTCCCACACAGCAGAGAATAATTTAATCTTTAAAAGGAGCTTCAAAGGATTCTTGAAATGCAACATATATCTTCTACTTAATATTATCTTTACTGAAGAAAAATGGAAATTAATAGTTCAAAACTTGTCCTAGCCTGAATTAAAATGTCTTCAATATTTTATTGCATATTTTCATCTACTAACTCAACCTGACATTTTGTGAACACAACACTTGGAAAAGTAACACAAATGTCTTTGCATAATAAAGGATGAGTTTTTTGTTTGTCCATTTGGATTTGAATGGACTCTTTTTATCTACATGAGCTGAACAGAGAGTAAGGCTTCCTAATTTTCACTAATTTATATGCATGGACTTTTTCACCTCACAGTCAACTGCATCAACTGCCCAAATGCATCAACTACCCGAATGAAACATTTTTATCTTTTTTTTTTAAAAAAAACATTTTTATAATTTTATTTTACAGCACTGAACTGAAATGAAAATTGGTGTTCTGCTAACCTAAATTCCAAGAGTTAAGAGATCTGTTTCTCTTGACCAAACTTTGACATGTGGTATGTAAATAAATAAATAAAATTCAATAACGCACACAAATCACCTTTTTGCCTAGGTATTTGGATGATAACATTTGAAGAAAATCTGCTAAGGTCTCATATTTACAGAAGAAATTCACTCTATCTCGGTACTGAGTTTGTTACTACTTTTTCCTCTGACTTAATGCAAAGACAAAAGTTGAAGCCTTATGGTTCACAGAGGCTGTCAATTGTGCAATGTGGGGTTCTAGTGAAAAACATACACTGAGCTAGATACACATATTTAAAATATTTATTTATGCACATCAGTCTGTTTAGGCATCAAGGAGAGAAAAATCAGACAGCAGGTACTTAGTTAATGATTTGTCTTTAGATAGTATCTCCTGCATTGTATTTTCATTATAGCAGTTGTCTGTAAATATTACAGATTCTTTACATAGCCTTAGAATCCTTATACTACTTGGACCTTTCTACCAACAGATTTTGAAAGGGAAAAATCCCAATAAATATAAAATTAAAAAAGAAAGCTCTAACCCTTTGCATGATTCTTGCTTGTTTGTTGTCAAATTTGTTCATATCCCAACAGCACTTATTCTGATGTGCAGTTAAAGGTAATATGGCTGCTGCTTTCATGAGCCCTATATTCATGCACTTTCCACTAGGTAAACCATCAAGATTTAAGTAATAAAACTAAAAGCAATTTTATTAGTTTATCCTATTTGTACCTATCTTGCATTTATAAATTGTTTAAAAAAAGGTCCAAGAAGAACCTATTGAAGTTCAATGCAAGGCAAGAGCCTTGGCTTTCCCAGGTAAACTATGGGTAGAGATGCAATAAAGCCTGCATAAAAAAAGAGAGATTATTTGTTTTAAAGCTTAAAAGCATTTACAGACAACTGAAAGAAACTGAGGCTAGGAAACTGATAGAACATCTAGTTTACAGAAGCCATTCCACTTCTACAAATGAGTTCTATAAGAAGAATTTAAAAAAGGAATTATAAATCAGGCTTTATTCTAAATTGCTCACTTTAAAAACTACTGTTTGGGGTTTTTTTTTGGCATTTTGACCAATCTCATAAAATTATGCTATTCTTCAAACAATAAAATATGTAATTATACATATGTATAACTCCCGTTTCTTCCCCCAAATTCTAAAGGAAATACCTTCCTATTTTCTCTCTTGATTATACAATCATCTTGCATTCAACAGACATAAAAAACACCCTGTTAGATCAGACAAAAAGTCCATACCTCCCAGAACTGTGGGTGTAACAGTGACAGCAAAGGAGGTTAGTTATTCAGGTAAAATGCTGAAGCCTTGTTGTTCTCCAAAGTGCATTACTCTTACTGACAGCCTGAGGAAGCATGAGGGATGTTATAAGGTACATCTAGGCCTAGTCCTATTAGCATCAATTTATGGACCTGTTCTTCAGGAACTTGTTCAAACCCTTTTGAACCTACTGCTGCTGTCTGCCCTCATCACTTCCCATGACAAAATGTTCTTGAAGTTCTCCAGAAGCCAGATAAGGAACCGTTGCAACCATTTTAATTCTCCTACATCTTCCTCGAGTGTCCTAGTTTCTAGAGGTGTGGCATTTGGTGAGTGAAGGTACACATTCACCTTGGCCACTACCTTCACAACTTTGGAAACCTCCACCATACTCCTCTCCATCAACCTTCTCACCTCCAGACTGAAAAGCTTCAGCCCTTTCAGTCTCTCCTTGAAAGGCAGCTGTTTCATGACTTTCAGTGCCACCCTCCAGTCCTCACTGACCCACCCTATACTCCTGAGATGGGGACACCAAAGCTGTGCACAATACTCAACGTATGGGCGTAAGAAGGTTATATACAGCAGGAAAACGATGCCACTGTTGCACACAGAAATAATGATTTCACCACAGGGAACCCAAAGTGTCTTTCTTGAGCTGTAATTGCCCATGCTCCATCCAGCACCCTGTGGGCATGTGCTTGTTTATTTATCCTCTGATGTATTACCTTACATTTAGCTACATTAGAGCTTAACTCTCACACTTTTGCCCATGCAGTTTTGTGAGGTCCTTCTGGAATTCCCTGCAACTAGCGCAATATTAGAGTACACCAAACAGTTTAGTATCAGCTGTAAACTCTGAGACTTCCCTTCTACTGCCTTCTCCAGGACATTCATGAAGATGTTGAATAAAGATAGAACACTTCTCCCAAATAGAGTGAATCAGGTAGAAAACACCCTTAAACTCTCTAGCAACCAATCAAAATGAAGGAAAAAAAAGAAACTTCCCCCCAAATCTCCTTCTAAAATATCAAGATTGCACCATAAAAATACCAACATCAGGACTTGCATCATTTACTGCAGAACCTGTCATTCAGAAAAAAAGTGTCAAGACAAGTCAGCCCACTGATTGGTTAAGACTAGCACTGGTTTTAAATCAACAAGTATTAACATTTAAGTCCGGAATTAGATGTGATTAGCATCACATTAGGATCCACATTAGTGGCTCAGTAGTGGATTGTAGAAGAGAAAAAATAGCATAGGTCAAGAGTGTCACTAAAGCAATGGAATTTTCTGTCTCTTGCTCTCTTGGCACTTGTGATGATTGCACAGATCAACAGGCAAAACCCAGGTTTGTCCTTCTTACTGGTTGAGACTACAATATTCAACCACCTCTCCTGGACAGGATGAAAACCCAAGAGAAACATGTGCTGAGACAGAAGGAAGGAAAATACTGATAGGTTCTTAGTATTTACAGACATGCTCACTCTAAAGAATATGTGCCACAGATAAATCAAGGCTGTCGATGCAAAGTGTCGTTTTTTTTATTAACATGAATGGAAAAATTAAGATCTGTAATATGTCATAATGCAAATCTATTTTATCTAACTGTATCTTGGTTTTCACATCCACATATTGGTGTTCAGGGATGCTGTCAAGATAGACTCTACACACTCATCACAGTGCTGTCTTCCACACTGTATAAGTCAGTCCTCAGTTGCCAACTATGAAAATGCTTTCCACCCCAACTTTGCCACCAAAACTTATGACTTTCCATAGAAAAAAAAATAGTTGAACTTTTATTTATTTTCCACTCGAGCCTTTATCTTGTTATCTGTATGGGTGTTCTAGGCACAGCTAGACAGTGCATAAAGCATTGGAGCTATGCAGAGAGCCTATTTTACCAATCAAATAAAGTATCTTTTAAGTCAGAAATGTAGGGTCCCTAGGCAATCAATGGAGAGACAGTGAAGCCTCCAGAGAGTTATTAAAAGCACTTAAGCAGTCATCTACATGACTACCATAAATACTGTGGAGGTCCCAACTACACTGATAATCTCTGATGAGTATGATCAAAGAAATGGGTGTTCTTGTTCTCCCTCTCACCTTCCCCCAGACCCTGCTGAAATAGATATTGGCTGTATCCTTCAATACAAGTTGCTTTCAGGTTCTGTCTAGGGAACACCCTCCCACACCCACCCTAATCAGGAAGTGATGAGCCTTAAATGAGCTATGACTCATGTCCTGATTCTCAGAAAAAGTCTTTCACTCTCCTCCTCTCCCACCCCCTGCACAAAGATTACCATATCTGAGACAATCCAAAGATTAGCATGCAAACATTGTTGGTATATAATTATTTATGCTCTAAATGTGCTCCCAGCATTTTGTATTTTCCTGAAGTTATCCTTGCTTCAGAAGGAAATCCCTTCTCCTTTTGCTTACCCTCCTCACTCTCCAAAAATATCACACAGAATGTTTTCTTGCTTTATTTGTCACTGATTAGATTTTCTTTGGAGTGTTGAAACCAATGGGAATATATGCAATTAGGGCAATAAATGTTAATGAGCATTGCATTAAGTAAGAAAAGCACCTTGAATGTCATGCCAATATTTTTTCCCAAATAATTACATGTAGCTGACTTAACTAGAGAGAAAACTTAAAATTCAGGCTAACAACTCATAATGGAAGGACTGATCTATCACAGATTTTCCAAAAACTATATACGAAGTTGCTTTCAAAATGCACCATTCAAAAAATCAACAGATCAAAACACTCTGCCACATATAAACAGTTTGTATTTCAAATAGGCAAAATGTTCCTGTTTAAAGTCTGTGTTTCTATTTAAACAAATACAGTATCTGAGCATATTAGTATTAAAAAAAAAAAAAACAAAACCAAAACCAAACCAACTAGTAATTTCTTCAAGAAAAATTATTTAAGAAAATCAGTGGATAGAAAGAAATATTGTTCAAGTTTTTTGTAAATATGATGTAGAGAAGCTAGATGATGACAAACAGAATCCCATTTTCTTCCTTTCTGTTCAATTCTGTAGCATCAGCTGATAATATTATATATTGCTACCTTTTTCTAGAAGTCAGTGGTATTAGTGATGTGTACATATCTATCCCTGAAAATAAAAATCCAAAATAATTACGGACTAAAAAATAGATTTAATCCAGAAGTTAATGTATAAGAAGGCAAACTTCATCTGCAGTTGGAAAACTGACTTGCATATCTATGAAGGTTCTAATGTTTTGAGTGAGGTCCAAAAGAGAACAGATTATAGATCTTCAGTCTATATTCTGTTCATTTAATGATGAGGAAAAAAGACCTTAACAAGGAAGATGAAAAAATACTGCTTAAGATATGTAGTTACTATATCCTTAACATGGGGAATTTTTTTTCTGGTGATGTAAGAAAAGAGCCAACATCTGGTTTTGATTACAATCAGCTGTTATTCTTCTGAAAGAGTAATGTAATTAGAAATTTCCCATATTTACAAACAACTTCACTGGTGAAATAAAGCTTAGAAAATAGGTCCAAGAATACCCCATACATCAGTTATCCAAAAAGAAGGAACAGCTCTATTTAGACCAGACTAGAAACATATTTCTCCAATTTATTTGAAAATACCTCATGACACAGACTCCATATTGTCTCTAAGGTAACTCTAGGTGAAAGCTAGTCCAGTATTTAAGAAGCTTCATACAAAATTTAACTAACTAGGAAAGAAGGGTCTACTTAGTAGTACTCTCTAGAACTTGGCTAGATCCCCACTGACAAGGCTTTGATATCTAGCAAAAATATGAACAGTAATATTTAGGCGGTTGCATCAAGACTGTGTATCACTATCGGCTTCTCCTATCAAAATTCTCATAATTTTTTATCTAAGTGCAAGACACAGTGCTTTAGAAATGTTGGTTAGATAGGCAATGCTAAGGTTATCAAGTCCAGCCTCCCACTTGACAACAGCAGATGAGTCAGCTGTGGCTGTATAAAACCAAGTTCTGAAAACCTCCAAGATGGAGAATCTGCAAGTTCTCTGTCTGACCTGTTCCCTTTGCTCCGCTACCTTCAGATTTAAGTTCTCCTCCAATGATCATTCTGAATATCCTAAGTCACAGCTTGTGACAGTTAACTCCTGTTACACTATCTGCTACTACACAGCGCCATCATCGTTGCCTTTGAAACTTCCCTCCAAGTTGCTCACAGTAGGCTATTAGACCGCCCGTTAGACTCCTCTTTGCCAGGCTACACAAGTCTATCTTCCTCACCACTGCCAGGCAGAGAGGAAGAACAACTCCTTGCCTCCTACCTATGCTGCTTTTAACGTAGCCCAGCATTATCTCATCTATAATGAAAGGACATTGTTGGCTTTTACCCAACATGGCATCCCTCCTGCAAACCTCTCCCTGTCTCCCGCTCCATCCTTTTCAGCATAGCTGTGACTCAAACACTTGGTTCCTAATCCAGAATCATGCCAAGGGTTACCTTGAGCGAGCTGCAAAACCTTCCACTTCTTCCTGATGAACTTCATGGGGTTTCTGTTATCTTAATGCTCAAGATGATCCTTAACCATTCAGCATGCCAGCTGAACCACCTTCTCCTTCAGTTTTGTACTGTCCACAAATTTGCTAAAGATAGATTTCTGTCTCATCATCCAAGCTGTCAATAAAAACACTGAACTCTGGAGTACTCTGTTCCCAGCTGCCAACTGGGCTTTTAAACCACTGCCTACTGCCCTTTCAGCATTGTGATCCAGCCAATTTTCAAGCCCTCTAAGAGTCAACTTGGCCAGACTATACTTCAACTTACAAACATGAATGGGTTGAAAGTCCTGCCGAAGTCATGATACATTACCATTAACTGTTCTCCTTATTCACAGAGTCATTTCATGAAAGTTAGCAGTCAGGTTGGTCAGGCATTATTTGCTCTTGGTATCCCTGTAAACTAACAGTGATTACCTTTACAGATGTGAAAATGGATTGCAAAAGGTTGTGCTCCAGTCTTTCCAGGGACTAAGGCAAGGCCTATAATTCTCAAACTTTCTGTACAACAGGATGACTTGTTCCTGAGGTCTTAGCATGTTTTCTTAAGAAATCAGTGAATTCCTGGGCTCCTTCTCCCCACATTGCAGTTTCTTAAGGGTCTCTGCGTAGCAATTCTTTAAATGAGGTAATCACAGCTTACATTCTCAGCCTTCCTCCAGCTCCTAACTGTCTGCTGTGACCTGTGGTCACATTCACCCCCAACTCTTCCCTATTTGTGAGCAGCAAGTCAAACAGCACTAATCCCAACTGCTCCTTTTGTATTTGTGTTCAGAAATTGTTACCAACAGAGTCTAGAAACTTCCTCAATTGCTTGCACAATGCCATGTTAACCTCCCAACAGATTGGTGGCAGGTGTCTGAAATCCACCATGAGGATCAATGCCTGACACTGGAAGACTTATTTTAATTGTTAATAGCCTTATCCTCTTGGTCAGGTGGTCTGTAACTGACCCCCACCACAGCATTACCAATGCTACTTTCCCTGCTGATCTTGACCCAGAGACTGGACTGTTTGTTTCTTGTCCAAATAGTGTAAACATTATTATGTCAGCATTAGTGTAGACACACTTATGAACATTCTTCTTTCTGGGAGGAATCATTATCATCTTCCTTGTAGCCTTCTACCATCCATATCTTCTCCACATGCACTGCTTTCTCATTTAACCCCAAGATTAGCTCCTTATCTTCTAATAAACCTAGTTTAAAATCCTCTGTGTTAGGTTAGCAATCCTGTCCATGAACATGTCCATGCTTTCTTGTCAGGTTCATTCTATCACTTCTTACTAGTTTTTCTCAAAACAAGATGCCACAACCAAAGGTCAAAGCCTCACAGATTACATCAATTATACAGGTTGTATGTGTCACCTTGGGCCACCTTTGCTCTCAGAGTCACCTTTGATCTCCTCAAGGTTACATCACTGGTGCTCACACAGACAAGCCTCAGAAATCTCTCTGCAACATCACAGATCCACACTAGAAGCAAGTAAAAATGTCTGGCCAGTAGCTGGGTGCCTTGGTCTTCAACAGGGTGGAGTCACCAAACTCTTAACACTTGTTGCTTCATCTTTTTGCTGGTCCCAGTCCCATGATCTAAGGTGTCCAACATGCATTCTTCCCACAACAGGACTCACTCATCCTCCTCTGCCATCAGGGTCCTGAACCAGTTTTCTAGATGAACAATTGCAGAAACAGGGAGTCATTCTCCTGCTGATAGAAGTTATTATCTTCCAGCTTCCATCCTCCTGGGAACATGGCATGGGAGGAAACTACTAACATCAGACAAGTGGGAAAACACCAGATACAGAAAGTCTGCTATCCATCTGTAAAACATAATAGTTGCTCCAGTATGGGAAAACTGAAATACTGGTTGGATTAAGTTTGCCGAAGGAGGGATAGGTGTTTCAGGCAAGATCCTGCTGTCTCAAGCCTCTTGAGGAAAGACAGTACAGGGAGAAGACAGTGCCAGATTGACTGAAGCATGATTTTACAGTGCTTCTAGGAATAAAACAAAGCTACTCCAGAAATTGTGTGTACCTTTGGAGGCTCTCTCGGACATGGCTCAGTATTATATTCCCTTATTTATGGGTAGCCCTGGTGTTCCCACATTAGAAAAGCTTGTCACTGCATGACCAGTTAGGAAAACATTTTATTTGGAGGTGACGGAGGGACTGACTTTTGTATTACTTCATTTGCAAAGGGTATTGCTTCTGCCATAGCCCCAGAGCGCTTACCATAAAACAGATCCTTTCAACAGCAGCTAGAAGTCAACATTTCTACTAAATATTTGGTATCAATTTTATTTCAGATTTTTCCTGTTTATAGCTAAAATGCATGGAAGTCAATTAATTTGTTATGTCAAGGAACAGATTCCCACAGAGGACACAAAGTACACACGAATCCTGTTTTTACTCTCCTCTAACTTCTCCTTCCCAGTAGCCTGCAAACTTTTAGACTGAGGGTTGCAATTATTTTTTCTTCTTTCTACTCATGTTACTTACCAAAAAAGAGTTATTTCAGTTGGCCTCAGAATTTTTCATGCCTGTAGCGGAAAAATAAAATGAAGATAATCTACCTACCTATAAAAGACCTACAGAGAAACAGGCATTTTCTTGTAAACATGCCAGAAATTTGAAATTATGAACATCTAATCACAAAGCAGACAGCCTCAGCACTGACACCAGACTGAATCTAGATGATATGAACAACTACTTCTGAGTCTTGTAATATAAAATATGGGAATGACAGGCCAAGGAGCATCTCCCTGCATGACAGCTTTTCTGTTGAGAATCAATCCTCTTTTAGGGTGAGAGGGTGTCTGCGGTGGACAGCTTGGAAGATTAGAGGTTGAGAGATTAGATCATAGAGATCAGGACAGCCTCAGCAGAAAAGACAGTAGAAAAGGTGACCTGAGAGTTCTCTCATTTTTAGGACAGCCACAAAAACACCTCCAGAGAGGATAAAAAAAATAAACACACAAACTACAGCAATTCAGGGAGCTGCAGATTGCTCGGCCATTCTACATACACAATTATTCTTGCATAGGACAGTCTATCTTCTATTATGGCTGTATTTATATATTTCTGTTTAAAATATGTATCTACCATATATATTAGCTGGCTCATTTCCAAATCTACCTACGTCTTTCCCTTTGGAGTGACTGGGGTGCCGGAACCCATATGAACCTTGTCCAGGCAGCCAGTTGCAAAGAAACTTCCTATCAAGAAGGGACAGCTAAAAGGGCTCTCCCTTCAAAAATTACAAAAATGGGGGGAAAAAAGCAGCTAAGTTTCAGAACAAAACATTCAGTACCAGTGAGTGAGAGGGATATGGAAACATAGCCTCCTTCTTTTACTGTGGCGTTTTTAGCTGCTACTGCTGGTTTCACACTGGCTGCTGAAGACACCTCGGGACGAAAAACCCGGCAGAAGAACAAACCTAAATAGTACAGAATACTACCATGTCTTAAGCAGAACAGGTAAAAAATTCATGCTACAGGTCATTAAGTTATTCAACTTGCTCATAAGCATTCATTCAAATGCACATATAGGCTAGTAATCAGACACATCAATAAAATTAACCATCACTCTGGAAATGTGGCTCTAAAAATTATTTGTTTTCTATTTATTTACCTAAGACACAGAATCTCTCCTTAAAAACAAAATAAGAATTAAAAAAATTAATACAACAGCCTTTGGGATAAAATATTTATTTTTATTGCTTAATACCAAAGTAGAGGAACTTTATCCTCAGCTGGTAATATTAAACATGATGAGTCAAATGCACTGGCGATGTTAATATAAGTGTAAGTTAAATGCTGGATATATCTGGCTTCGAGTGTTGAGACAGCTTAATTCCACTGGATCTGGAACTCAAGAGAATGTCAAAACAGCATTAATTATCTCATGAAGGTTCCAAAAGAATATTTTAGGGGAAGAAACACAGGGAAAGGTAAAAAAATAGAAGCAGCTTAAAAGGATCTGCTTTAACAAAGCCAAACCCAACTTCCTCATTTTTTTATGCTACTATTCCCATTCTGCTGCTGTTTTCCTGCACTCACTGAATGCCAAAGACAGTCTTAGAAAACAAAGCAGCTTGAAAGAAAGATCTGCAGCCAAAATCCCAATGCTGATGATTTCAATCCTCAGAGGAGGCACTAGAAAATGGGTAATTCTCAGCTTTCCCTGCTTATTCTCAGTCGAGCCTGACTTACCTCTTGTGTCAAGAAAGCTGATCTACAGGAGAAAAGGCCTCAAAGGATTTTGACTTAGAAAAACCAATTCACTAGTCTATGAGTAGTGGTAGTCTCTTAGGCTACTAGAAACCATACATGTCCAACTCCTTCACACAGATGCAAAACGAAACACAAGAACAGATGCCACAATATGCACAGAGTGCTCTACAATAGAAGCATCCACATGTAAATTTTGTCTTAAAATAAATTAAAAGTGAAAAACTATCCCTCGATGTTTTTCCTTAACATTTGTATCGAACAAGTAAACCTCTGAATATTTTCATGGTTTTCAGATGTCCCACTCAAGTCTTCCTTTTAAATGTAGATGTCAGAGCCAATTTTTCTCACCCAATAGCTGACTGTGAGAAGGATACTGCAACAGCTCAAGCACTGAAAATGCATTACTGTTGCCAACACATTTCTCTCTGGTATTTTCTCATCATTCCTTCAACTAAAAAGAAAAATATTTTTACGTACTTCCCGATTACGTAACTTGCAAGGCTTTTAAACATTGTTCAGAGTCAGGTATTTAAACATGCTAAAAAAGTAACTTGCTTCTCTGAGGTTGCTTTAATATTCTTTACATCATTCTTCTATCATTAGATTAAATAAGAAGAAATAAACAACTTTTAGGGCAATCAGAGACTTTTTTTTTTCCAAAGTAAACTCTGCTACTATAGAAAAAACACTTGTTTACAGGAGCTAAAACTCTCTCCCGCCTGCGCCCCCCCCCCCCTCT